>NC_143500.1:44349285-44951428 GCF_051622355.1 Phaseolus vulgaris | reverse complement strand
TAAAATATTTTTTTGTGTGTGTAGCTGTAGTTGCCACTGTTACTACATATAAGTAGCCGTCTCCCATTTACTCATTTAATTTATGACACACTTGTATGGTATAAATTAATAATATATTAATTTACATATATATATTGATGAGCATTTATATTTTAATGATTTGTACATAAATGACTTGTTATTATTTTGTAAATTATTTTAGAAGTTCCATTATTAATTTATTAAAAAATGGCTTATTAATTCTTTAATATTAATTAAATATTTGTTTTATTTGTTCAAATACTTGATATATACTTTAATATTAACTATTTTTTTATTTGTTCAAATACTTGGTATAACATTTTTAGTTTTATTTTATTCAAAATACTTGAAAAAACATATTTAGTTTTATTTTGTTCCACTACACAATGTCATTTGCTACATATTACGTGAAATAACTTATTCAATTATTATAAATATTTTTTTATTTAAATGGTTTAATTATAAATTATTTCCTGTCTTAATAGTTTTGTTTGATTCAAAAATAAAATAAACTTTTTACGTAAATGAATTCAATAACTGAAATAAAATATACTTATTTTTATGTTAGTTCTTCAATTAATCGGCCTAATTTTTTTTATTTGTTATATTGGATTGGTTGATATTGATATTGATATTTTCCTTTTAAGTATTGTGAAATGATTTTCTTTTTATATCTATGGATGGATGATAAATTATCTTAAAGTAATTTTTTTTTGTTATTGTCATAAAATATACAAACAACGACATATTTATTTTACGATAATCTATACCATCAATAGACTATTTTATCCTTAATAACTATTCTTAATAAATTAAGTATAACGATAAGTTTTTATGATTTTTTCAAATAACACATGAAAAAAATATAATTAAGTATATAAAAAGGTTTAATTATTGTTAAATACATTGGGGATATAAATGTACAATTTAGTTTTCTTGCTCAAAGTAATTGAATGTCTTTAAGGAGTTGCATAAGATGGTTTGTTAAAGAGGATCCATAATGTAAACCCTATTTGTTTAAGGCTATGCTCGTCTTTTCATATTGAAATTGGGTGCAGTGATATGATGCAGAAAATAATTGCCAAAACTGAGTTGGTATTGTGGGCCCATGGATCCAAATTCAAAGCCCAGTATAAGTCACCAAATGTAGAGGCTTAGTTTAATTGGCTAAAAACCCGACCCATCGACTCCAACCCGATCCATTGTTAAACGAAGCAGTATTATTTTTTTCTTTCTTAAACCCTAAACCTCGTTACCCGGTAGGCCGCAGCAGCTTCCTTCAAATGCGACTTTCTTATTCTCTTCTTCACTTCTAGGGTTTCAGTCTTAGGTATTCAATGGCACTGTTCCTTCTCTACGAATCTGCTTCGGGCTACGCTCTCTTCGAGGCTCATGGCCTCGACGAAATTGGTCAGAACACCGAAGCAGTTCGGAACTCCGTTTCCGACCTCAACAGGTTTGGGAAAGTCGTTAAGCTTCGTTCCTTCAATCCTTTCACTTCCGCCCTTGATGCCCTCAAGCAGTGCAATGCCGTCTCCGAAGGTAAGCAACCCCCTCTCACTTCACACTGTTATTCCCTGCGCCTACTTCCATGTTACGTTCATAAACTTCCGTGGTACCAAGTTTATTAGTGTAATCGTGATTTTATTCTGTTGGTTGATATTTTTCATTATGTTACGGCTTTTGCTTCTTTTATTTTTTATTGCGTTTTCAGTGTTTGATTATACGTATGACATAGAATAACTTTCAGCAAGGTCCTGTTTGCATATACTTTTTCATACATACTTGTAGGAAAAAAAAACTAGTGTTAAGTTGACTTTATCTTATGATAGAGGCAACATTCATTTTCTATTGTTACTTGGAGAAGTTTATCCAAACAGGTATCAAGTTGTAGTTGAGTTTTGTGAACTTGTTCTTTTTATTGTTTACTGTGTGTTGATTTTTTTATTTTTTTTTGGTTTTCAGGCATATTAACTGATGAGCTGAGAACTGTTTTGGAGACTAACTTGCCTAAAGTAAAGGAAGGTAAAAAGGCCAAGTTCAGTGTAGGTGTGTCTGATCCTAAGATTGGTTCGCAAATATCTGAAGTGTCAAAGATTCCTTGCCAGAGTAATGAGTTTGTGAGCGAACTTCTTCGTGGTGTTCGATTGCATTTTAATACCTTTGTTGGTGATCTAAAGGTTAGTGCTTCCTAAGGCTTATTATTGAGTTTCTGTCTGCAGAACGAGTCCTACTTAAATATGTTTGTATATAACATTTTTGTCCTGTTTTTGATTTCACAGTCTGGAGATTTGGAAAAGGCCCAACTTGGTCTGGGACATAGTTACAGCAGAGCGAAGGTGAAATTTAATGTCAATCGAGTGGACAACATGGTTATTCAAGCTATCTTCCTTCTCGATACACTTGATAAGGATGTCAATTCGTTCTCCATGAGAGTGAGGTAGTATAGTATAACATTAAATAATTAATTTTCTTTGACAGTTTTTATTAACGTGAAGAGTCATTTACTCTATTTGGCTTGTCAATTATGTGCAGAGAATGGTATTCATGGCATTTTCCTGAGCTGGTGAAAATTGTAAATGATAATTATCTGTATGCCAAAGTTTCAAAATATATTCAGGATAAGGCAAAGTTGACAGAAGACAATATTCCAGCCTTAACTGACATAGTTGGAGATGAAGATAAAGCAAAGGAGATTGTGGAAGCTGCCAAGGCCTCCATGGGTAGAATCCTCATCCCTTTGGGGGCTTTGCTTCATGATATAATGTTTCCTTAGGAATCTAATGTCCAGGAATATTATAACTAGAATATTAATTTGAAAATGTGTTTGGTTTAATTTTGATACTCCTAGGAATCCTTTTTGAATTTTGAAAATAATTAAAATAAAAGATGATAGCTTTAGTGGGGTTTGAAAATTAAGTTATACATTCCTGTGAGAATGCAGCTTTCTCACTCTTAACAAAGTAAAAACTGTATAGACGTGGAAATATGACTTCCTTGTGAAGAAAAGATACCTGGTAATGATTTTTGATTGCTTTACAACATAAGAATGAATATTCCCTATTTCATATA
This sequence comes from Phaseolus vulgaris, assembly GCF_051622355.1. Classification (NCBI taxonomy): domain Eukaryota; kingdom Viridiplantae; phylum Streptophyta; class Magnoliopsida; order Fabales; family Fabaceae; genus Phaseolus; species Phaseolus vulgaris. The sequence continues at coordinate 44,948,335 of NC_143500.1, read as the reverse complement.
CCCCATATTGAAAAAAGAAATAATTGTGGAACAAATGTCCCTTGTAGTTTTAGCTTTTGCTTCATTGTGTATTCAACTCTTCTTTCTGTTGATTTTTTTCAGGTCAGGATTTGTCGCCAGTTGATTTGATCAATGTCCAACAATTTGCACAGAGGGTAATGGATCTGTCTGAGTACAGGAAGAACCTGTATGATTACCTGGTTGCTAAAATGAATGATATTGCACCAAATTTGGCCTCTTTGATTGGGGAAGTTGTTGGTGCTCGTTTGATTTCACATGCTGGTAGTCTGACAAATTTAGCTAAGTGCCCCTCATCAACTCTTCAAATTCTTGGTGCAGAGAAGGCTTTGTTCAGGTTTAAACTACACCTACACCTTTTGTTTTGAAGTTTCTTAAGTTTTGAAGTGCCAATTTGTTTATCCGAAGTTTGAACTAAAACAAGCATTCCTTCTTCATTTGTAAAATTGAAACTGCAGGAATTTGGTATTTCCATTGTTTAGATTGCTTGGTCAGACCCTTGGCTAAAATACAGGCATTACTGTTCCATGTGCTCTCTCTACTAATTTATTTTGTTTTGCTGCTTTATTCAGGGCATTAAAAACCAGAGGAAACACTCCCAAATATGGTTTGATATTCCACTCTTCTTTTATTGGTCGGGCATCTGCCAAAAATAAGGGCAGAATGGCTCGTTACCTTGCAAACAAATGCTCAATTGCATCACGAATTGACTGCTTTTCAGGTTTGTTTCTTGCATACTCAATTTAGAAATCTCTCATGGCTGTACTTGGCACCTTTGTCATGATTTTGTTCTTCAATGCAGAAAAAGGTACTACTGTTTTTGGGGAGAAACTCCGTGAACAAGTTGAGGAACGACTCGACTTTTATGACAAGGGCGTTGCTCCTCGCAAGAACTTAGATGTCATGCAGTCTGCCATTGAAAGTGCTGAAAACCAAGGTACGGATTCATATATACCTACTGTTCCCCAATTAATTTTGGTTGTGAATGTACCTGAAATTGAATTAGTCTCTAAATGATTAAATAATTTTTTTTACTTTTTTCCGCGGCTATCTGGTGGAGAGTTAAGTTTGTGTAGTTAAGAAGCATATATGTTGCAATTCGTAATACAGTGGACAGTGAAGTTTGTTTTATAGTTAAAAAGCATATAAGTTGCAGGTCGTAATATGTTACATGTCCTTTCATGGATGCTTATGTACACTAATTGTTGCAGATACAGAGATGGAAACAGAAGGTGCCGTTGAAGTTTCAGACAAGAAAGCCAAAAAGAAGAAACAAAAATCTGCTGCTGACGAAGGTAGTGACATGATTGTAGATAAGCCTACAAAAGTTACAAATGGTGATGCTGCGGAGGATCATAAATCAGAGAAGAAAAAGAAAAAGAAAGAAAAGAGGAAGTTGGACCAGGAGACGGAGCATGAGGATCAGGCTGAAGACGATGGTGCCAATGGGGTCGTTAGTGAGCAGGATGGAACAGCTAAAAAAAAGAAGAATAAGAAGGTTAATAATGTAGTGGAGGCTGGTGAAGAGTCTAAGAAGAAGAAAAAGAAATCAAAAAAGGAAAGCGAGTAAAGAATGATGTAATTGCAGTTTAGCTGTAACAATGGAATATGTCATGTTATAGTTTTGGAGAATGTTAAGTTGTATTTCTTTGAGCTTTTAGATTTTGTTGAACTTGTCTAGAACTATTGATATAACTTGTTGTTTGGCATACAAATTTTGTCCTACCAAGTCTCCGCATAATTTCATTGTTAGGGGGAGTCTATGTCGAACAATTTTTTATTCTCTATTTTAAATGGTTTTTATTAGATATAATTTTTTTTATTAGTATTACTTTTGTATTTTTTATGTTGTACTTTTAATTGAATATTTTATTATGTTATGTTTTTAGTTTGACTATTTTTTAGAAACATTAATAATGTTGATTATCACTAAAACTATGGCATAATTATTGTCTATATTAAGATTTTTTTCTATACTTTTATTGAAAACCTTATTTAAGAAGATTTTATTTTTTCGAATTTAATACCATTATTTATCAATAACATGTTAATATATGTTAAAATTTAATTGGAGCATTCTTTCGGTATAAAAAAGTTAGTAGAACATAAAAATAAAGTAGAATTTAAAAAAATAATGTTGTCTGGATAAACAATTTCTACAAAAAATAATAAGATTTGAAATATATTAAAAAGATATTTAATTGAAGGATACGTAATACCCTATGTTAACTATTTTGAAGATTAAAGTATGTGCATCCTCCCTTTTAATGTTTATAACAAAATAACACTTTCCTCCTCAATAAAATTGATAACCTAATATCAATCTCATGAATTTATATTGTGACGTGAGAATTTGATCATGTGTAAAATTTAATACACATTCATTTTAAGTTTCAAAAAATTTATTTAAAAATTATATAAGTAGTCTTTAATGTTCTTCTCGTACTAAAGTAGAATAGTAGATATATAGTGGGTGTAAAAATGTATTGAGTCTCAAAATACTTTATTAAATGTCATGACATATGGGACAATGATGTCAAATTACTCTCATGGAAATTAAAAAGAAAATATAGATATAATAAAAATGTAGATTATTTCACCAGTTTTGATTTTAGACATAATTCTAGCTTTAATCGTATGATTTAATAGTTCACTAAGAATTAGTTAATCAATCTATAAAAATATTTTATCTATAAATAATAAAAATATTTTCTTAGTGAAAGAAAATTTATTTTCTAACAAATAAATATATCTATAAGTTTTATAAATATTTAAAACTTAATTAATTTGTTTTTTCCAGTTTGACTTAATTAAAAAAAATAACATTAATTTTCATAAACAACACTTGTACCGTGTTTAGATTTAACTCTTCCTAGATGAATAGTGTACCTTCTTAGTTTTAAAAAAATATTCGAAAATCATTTTAAAATAAAAATAAAAATTTGAACACATACTTATTTTGATTAATAAGTTGAGAAATATACAATTAAATGAATTTTTAAATTATTTCTCAGATTTTAATATTAATTATTCACCATATTGTTATACCGTAATATCACACATACATATACATACATATACATATATATATATATATAATTTAGGAATTAAACTGATTATCTGTTGTGGAATTTGAATGTCAAATTGACAATATTGATCAAATTTATAAATTAAATTACATGACTAAATAGTTAATGTTACAGATGAATTTACTTAATGATATTAATTTTAATTAAACTGATTCAAAAGAGGAAAAAAAATTACTGTATATAAGTTAAATTCACCACTATATCTCTAACTCTAGAAAAAAATACCAGTAGTTATTTTATTTTAGTATATTCCAACTTTTCGAAATGTACTCAATAATAACATATGTAAAACTTCCTGGACTCTCTTGAATTTACAGTTTCCTATATTAAACTTTTGAAATAATAAATAAAATAAAAGTTATTATTTTTATAATAAAAAAAATGAAACCAAACAACCCCTTAGTTTTAGAGACAATTTATAAAATGAAAGATTAAAGTTACCTAAATTAGGTAAATCTAAGCCTCCATCAAAATCAAAACATGAATACCCAGAATAGAAAGAAATCTAAAAGGTTATATTTTTTTAAAACTTATATTGTAAAATATTTCGGTATCTGCAGGTTGAATGAAGAAGAGTGTTTAGTTGCTGTATAAATTTGTAATGATAGGTATCCAGTGTGCTTAATAACATGATATCATATAAAGCAATTTCTGGCATACTATTGGGTATGAAGTGTGGAAACTTGTGAGGGAGGCCTTTGAGAATGGTCACTTAGATATATTATTTGTTGAAACTTTGATTATCCTTATTCCCAACACTGAAGTGCCTTTCTTCTTCTGCAATTTTCATCCTATTAGTTTATAGGATACAATTTACATAACTTATCATAAGAGAAGTGATCTTTTAACTTATCAATATTCTCACAGTCAAAGTGAAAAATAATTTATCGTGATGGAATTTTAAGTTTCAAAATAAATAATATCTTAAATACATTAATTAAACTTAATAATAATATTTCAATGGACTCTTAATCAGAACATTAATGATATTAAGAGTAACACTTAGTTGCACTAAGATACCATTAACTTGTGTGAATGGCGTTTAGGTGCACTAAGGAATTCAGTGGCTGAAGTTATAGCATCTACTTATGCCCGAGGCTTCTTGGAGTTGGATATGGAAAATCTAAGGCCCAGAAAAAGTTAAACTTTTCATTTGACTCCTTGAACACCATGCACTTCCCCTGGTGCACTTCTGCATAAACATTAGTGGCTGAATCTCCTGCCCCATATCAATTTAGATTTGCATTCAATACAATGATGCCCGAAATGTCCATTTTAATCTTAATGATTTAATTTTTTTGTCTTTTGGATATATTTGTAAGTTAAAATACAAAGTGTAATATGTCATTTCCAAATTTCACTATCCGAAAGCTTATCTGGACAGTATAAATGATCTTCCGGATGTTAAGATCCGTAAGCAAATATAAATGAGTTCTGAATCTCAATCCTCAACACCATTTACAGCACACCATTCTGAATATGAAAATCTAAAACTCATAACTCATTTCTGGATATGACTATCTGGAAGCTTAAATAAAATATAAAAATAAGTTTATAGATTTCAAAATTCGAAATGTATAAAAATCACTTCCAGATATTGGTATCCATAAGCAAACATGTGAAAATAGCATAATAAAATTTTAAAATTTTCGTTGGATGACAGTCAAAATTATCGGGTGTAGGAAGTAAACAATTGCCACATTAGTGTTACAAGTCAAAGTCTTCGCATTCTGGTGTATTTGAGACTTACATGAGTTTAATTCATAGCAAGGAAAATCTTTGGAGTATGTAACCGATTACTTGAAAAAATTTCCTGCGTTATTGCCGGAACAACCTTGTATGTAACGACCCTCGAAACAGAACAATAAACCACGTTCTCGTTCACCTTTTAAAGAAGTATTTTTTCATTTGAGTAAAGGTTACTTTCACACTTAACTTTTTTTCCTCTTACATTCATTTAACAACTTTAAATAAAATAAAATATTAAATTAATGTATTGTTTGAATTAAGGAATGGATTTGAAAGAGGGAATTTGAGATGATTTGAAGAGAAAATGTAAAAAAAAATGATGTTGTTTGGATTAAGGTAAATAAAGTGAGAAGTATAGAGAAAGTTTAATTGATGTGATGGATGTGATTAAAATTGTATTTTTTTAATTGATAAAAATATAAATTTACAAATTTATCCTTGAATTTAAAAATTATTGAGAATTAATTAATTTGTTTTTTTTAGATTATAATTATTTTTAATTCAAATATTATATTATTTTTTAATAATTATTAATTTATAATTTTTAGGTTTAGATTGTAATTTTAGTTTACATAAACATTATTATAATTTGAGATTAAAATGAAAAAGGATAATAGAGTAAATTACAAAATAATTAATTATATAAAAATATATACATGTTTGCTTGCCTATCCATTCTCAACTGTGAACAAAATTTCAAATTGAAAAACATTTTCCATTTCCGTGATTCTTCCACTTTATTCTCTCGGTTACCTACTTTCTTCATGTACAGTAAAAAAAACTTTCTTTTCTTTGCTTGGAAACAAATAAAGCCTAAGTCTGATCAGATACAAAAAAAAAATATAAAAATGCAAGCATTATATCTAAAGGATGTCAAATTTTTACTCTTGTTGTTTCGCTGTGTGGTTCCATAATCTCAAAATGGTATGATGAAAAATAGTTACTCTAATGTACTTGACTATTATCGTGTTGGCTACATCATTGTGTATGAAGGAAGTCCTTATCTCTTGCTTGTCCAAAAATACAACTAGAAGACCATTGAAAGGTTTGAGCTGATTTAAATAAATTTGGAGGAACACAAATGTATCCCAAAACATGATATTCACTTAACTTTCCTAGTCGATCAAAACCCGATAAACATCTCGATTTATCATCACTACTAAAAGGACAATGAAATCCTCTTCGTGAGGAGTTACATCTAATAAGTTGGCATATGAGAACGTGATCGTTGCTTGGAGTTGTCTTTCCTCTTTTTCCGATTGAGCTAACACCATCCATGAGTATCTTTTACTAACTAAAATAGTTAATACTCTACCTGCGAAATCCTTTGCAACTGTATTAAAGTCCCTTAAAATAAGGGTCTCATGTTCCTCACTGTTTGGTCTCCAATCCAGCTATTGGACTTGTTTGAGGGTCTCATCGTCTAAAGATTTTTTTCTTGTAATGATGCAGACACCCTTCCCTCATCAACCTTTTGGTATGTTGCATGAGGGCATAAAAAAATTTCATTTCATGCTCATGGGGTCTTGAAACTCACTCCAAGCACTTCAGTCGGGTCCAAGTGGTCAATTAGTCTATCCACTACTAGATATGGAACAAATTTGTTGTGCAAAAGATGTGATACATCCATCTTACAATCCCCTTTACCAATGTAACATTATGTGAGATAGAGTTCCAATAAACATCTTACCGCGTATAATGTCTGATTCTCCATAAATGAGTATTTAGGCATTAAATGCTTTATTATGGTTCTCAAAGTCTATCAACCCTGTGAAAGAGTCAAGCTTCAAAACCACGTAATGGGAGAATTATGTTTTCCATTATTTGTTATAAAAAGTGTTGAAATGCACGTTAAAATTTGTATGCATTTAATGAGTTATTTGGATCTCGTATGATTTGTTGTAGTTCCTTGTTCTTACATTGTAGTTCTTCATGAGCCTTGAGCACTTCCTTAACCTGGATACATGAGTCTTTGATTACTTAATGTAGTTCTCTTTGGGTCAGTAGAGTTACTTCTTCGCTTTGTATTACCTTTTTATTATACTTTCGAAGCTCGTTCGTGGTATAGAGATTTTGTTGCAAAGTAAGGTGTCCCTTTCTTTCTACGGATAGCTAGTTCATTGATTCCTCATGGTTGTATATGTTGAGATAGGACTACTTTTACCTATCCCACGCTAAACACCACAATATTGTAGAATTCAAATTTAATTCAAATTGTCCTTAAGCTAGAGAATTCAAATTCAAATTCAAAAGTCCAATTGCCCTTAAGGTAGATAATTCAAATGTGTTTATGGACTAACAACAAATTTAATTTATAGAACGAAAGGTATTTTTTTGACATCTAACCTATTATTTTATACCAATTTTTTATACTATCCACACAACAACCTCGTAAAAATCCTTGAAACACAAGAATAAAAAGAAAATGCCCTTTTCAGGTTTATTAGAAAAGGTGATTACAATCAACTTGAAAATATGTTAAGATTGTATCAAAAAATATTAATAGGCCCATGTTGGATGTGACCTTCTAAAGAAGCACCTTTAATTTTAACTGACTTGCCTAACTAGGACATGGGGAGATTTCCAAACTCCATCCTCCAAAAAATGTGATGCAAACTATTAACTATTAAGGATATTATCCATTGTTTTCATGTTGTCCAACGTGAGATCGATTGTGAATGAAACTAAAATTTTCTATAAGAGATTTTTTTTAAAAAAGATTATAAAATAGTGTATGGTGATTCTGTGAAGGCTCAAAACCTTTTTGTTTTAATTTCAAAGATAAATAAATGTCCTGTGTAAGGAACTAGTTAACCAAATTAGAAAGATTTACGAGGAATGTGTTTCTTATGGTAACATTAAGGTAAGACTTTGAGTCACTATATGTTATTGATGTAGAGGGTAGCTTGTTCTTATAACCTAATTTTGCAAGTGACACTGAAGTGATTCGTAAAAAAAATAAAAATGTTACCTTCTTTGTGAGGATAATGAGTACATTTATAATCCATAAATAATCAACAAACTCATATAAAGTTGATATATATATATATATATATTTATATTTATGATGTATTGGTGTTAAATATCTTCTCTCCAAAGAATCCATCTAGTAGTATGAGAATCTTGATGATTTATTTCAATAACCAACTCATAATGAATACTATAGAGTGAGTAAAAGATTATAAATTTATAGAATTATTTGTATAAAAAAATTATTTATAATATTTTGTTTATGAAAAAAATGTACAAATAAAAATCACTACTGAAATCTAAAATATTTGTGATTAATTATTAATCGGTTTATTCCAAAAGAATATGATTGAAATATCTTTGTTAGACATTAATTATATGTTAATTTTTTTTAGTTTCTACAAAAAATTCCAAAACAAACTAGAAAAGAGGATAAAAATTACCATTAGTAGAAAGATTTAATGGAAAAACTATTTCGACATAGAAATAATATAAAAATTAAAACATGGCATATGATCTAAATTTAAAAAAATTAAAATAAAATTAGACCAACAACCATTATTTTTGGTAGTTGGAAATGGAAACCAACAACCATTGATTTTACTGTAATACAATTTCTGTGGGTAGAAGAAGCTTCTTCAATTAAAAAGAACTATTAAAAGGGAATATTAAAATTAGCTTTGTTGGTTAATGGCAAAAGCCAACGAATAAGACGGGATTTGGATCCTCTATAATTTAATACAGAACTGCACTGCGGGATATCACATCCTACGGTCCATAAACTTTAAGACCGTATTTAAAATTTGTATAAAATTGCATAAACATTTGAATGGCCATGATTGAGTGAGGTTGGTTTACCAAACTTCAGGCAATCTGAACCGTTGCCGATCACAGTCAGAAAACAGATGAAAGAATTCAAACGGCCAAAAGCGTCTGCTCTGCACCTACCCAAAAATAATAATAAAATAAAATAAACGGTTGAAAGAAAAAAATAGTTTAATTACACCCTTGTAAGATCTGTGGTTTATTTAATTTTAAAAGATGAAATGAGATTAAATTAAAAATTATAGAGAAGAAGGAAAGTTTTTGTAAGTAATATTAAATAAAATAAATAGAAAAAAGCAGTCACCTAACACTTATAGCGAAAGAAAGGGTAAGAAGGAAAGACAAGGGCGACGGCGAGTTGAGTTTCTTGAAGTGTGGGAGAGAGGGTTGGAACCGAACAGAACCGAACCTTGAAACGCAGCTTTGGAGAAAGAGAAAGTGATTCTGGTTTTCTTCTGTTCTACGGAGAAAACAACAACGCCTCAGAAACAGAAACAGCAATGGCGAACACTAGCTTGGAAGATGTTCCCTCTATGGATCTTATGACTGAGCTCCTTCGTCGCTTCAAGTGCTCCTCCAAACCTGACAAGCGCCTTATTCTCATTGGTATCTCCATCTTTCTCTCTCTTGAAGAAGAATTTTCTTTAAGTTTTCGTTTCGCTGTTAATCCAGATCCGAAAATGCTTTTGTTAAATAGTTCGATGTTTTTGCGCTCGTTGCGTTCCAATGTTGTTGATGCGGATTTTAGGGTTTCCTTCGTGAGGCACTTATTATCGTTTAATAGGGAAAACGCTGAGAACTTTTGAGGGGTTTTAGCGTTACGGTTAAGGATGGAGATACTCATATGCGTCTGTGTTCTTCAGTTGCTGGAGAAGAAAATAAGTGGGTTTGCTTTACGCTTTATGGATTTTTTATTCAGTTTTTCTGATTTTTTTTTTTTAAGTTACTTTTAGTTTTTCATTCTTTGGTGGATGAATATTGTTTTTCAATTGGTGATTATATGCTACGAAGTTATTGTCTGGGATGGTGTAGGGTGTTTTGAACCCCACGAGGCATGTGGTGTTGCATAAAGTAGCTCTTGAACTGTTTAATACTTTTTTTTATGTTTGTCATTTGAATACGATCCTCTAATTGTGAATCTACACGCATATTAGAGAGGCTTGCTTATGCGTTCTTTCTCTATTTTTTTTCTTAGTCATCATTCATGTGTAACTTTTTACATTTTAGGTTTAATATTTTTTCGCAGACTGCGTACCTGACATGAGTTTTAATTTTAGACAATAGAGACAGTGCATATATGTGCAAAGAATTTATTTTGGTTTGATTAGATAATAGTCTAGGTTCAAAACATTTCAGTTCCTGAAAATTTGCATATTTTTACTCTCATGCTAACTTTAGTGTGTAGATCTATCTGTGTACTGTTGGCAGAAAGATGTTAGGTTTGTGGTTTTATAGTTCGCCCTATTTTATTTCAATCAAGTGATGTTGGTTTTCTCCAGAACTTTTTTTATAATTGTACTTTACCACAATGCCTTTACTTTCCTAGCTTGTTGCATCTTATTAATGTTGGCATTTTTTCTGCTTCTAATACAATTTGGTCATCTGTAACACCACCTCTTTGTATCTGCCAGACAGATAAAATGAAGAGCTAAATTGAGTTTATCGGTTGATCTTTCAAACTTGAACCTGTTTGCCTCAAGAGTTAGATTGGGAATTTTAATGTGTACATTCCTACAATCTTATTATTTTAAAAGGAGACTTCATCCATAATGGATCCTCATTTTCTATGTTTCTCTTAAATTTATTGATTGGAAAATGAATAGTGAGGCACTAATCTTCCATAAATATTCAAATCGAACCTATACATTGTGAAGTGATAACTCCTGTAAATGATGAGTAGCAGTTGGATTTGTATTGTCTCTGTACTACGCTTAGACTACTATTCTAATTTGATATGCGTCCATGTATTACACCAATGTTGTTCTAAGCACTGTCAATTAGTGAGTTAGGGTTAATCTCCAAATTTGCCTTGCTGTGCTCATTTGAGTAATGCTTTAAGGATTTATAACATATATTTTTTTTTCTCTTTTGAAATTCAAGTGGAATATAACTTTAAAATATGTTACTGCAGGCCCTCCTGGATCTGGTAAAGGTACCCAGTCACCAATCATAAAGGACGAGTACTGTTTATGCCACTTAGCTACTGGTGATATGTTAAGAGCAGCTGTAGCTGCCAAGACCCCTCTTGGTGTCAAGGCTAAAGAAGCTATGGAAAAGGTAAAGCCTTCTTGCATGGAATCTTATTTGGGGATTTACTGTGTGTACTCTGTTGAGAGATTGCTAATATGATATTATGTTACAATATTTCAGGGAGAACTTGTTTCTGATGACTTGGTTGTTGGGATTATAGATGAAGCAATGAAAAAACCATCATGTCAGAAAGGTTTCATTCTTGATGGTTTCCCAAGAACTGTGGTCCAAGCACAGAAGGTATGACATTGTTGGACATCTGAGTTACTTGTGAGTTTCTTTTGTTTGAAATATTAGACTTATGTCAAACAGAATACTCGAATTAATGCACTGTTTTACATGTTGTTCATCTACATCTTTTGAACCTGCTTTTTTCTTTCTTTGCAGCTTGATGAGATGCTGGAAAAACAGGGAGTGAAGGTTGATAAGGTGCTCAATTTTGCAATTGACGATGCAATCCTTGAGGAGCGAATTACTGGTCGATGGATACACCCTACCAGTGGCAGAACATACCACACAAAATTTGCCCCTCCTAAGGCTTCTGGGGTTGATGATGTAAGTGTGCAACTTTATTTAAACCCTGCAAAAATGTTAGTTGCCTAAACGTAACTTCTACTTATAGGTGCTTTAACATTTATGGAAGTTCTGAAAAGCTACAAGTATCATTCAAACATAAATATTGTTAGGTGTCCAACAATGGTTAGACATATGACCAGTCTATTTTCTATCTTAAAACTAGCTTTTGAGATTGATTTAGGCACACTCCCTTTCTAATATGGTGTCAAGGGAAAATTCAGTCTTAATATTTTGCCACTCTAAAATGTCTATTGATACAAACTTAAAACTCCCCTTTTTAGTACTACTTAGGCCGGTTCAATTTTAACATGTTCTAGTTGAAATTTTTGCGTATCTAGGGGTAACGGAGGATGCCCTGCCCACTTAAAAGGTCAGGGCTTGCCACGAGCTTTGTTATGATAGCTTAAGAAAAACACTAACCTGTAACAATTTTGCTATTGAATTTGTTTTCCTCAGGTTACTGGTGAACCACTCATCCAGCGCAAGGATGACACTGCAGCTGTTCTCAAGTCGAGACTGGAGGCATTTCATAAGCAAACTGAGCCCGTATGTTTCTGAATCCATTTTTAAGCGTTCGGATTCACTATGATAATTGTTTGAGGAATGCCTTTCTCATTTCTGTGTTGTTGAATTTCCATTGTAATTTCATGGTCTTGATTGGAATTTTTTGCATTGAACTTGCAGGTTATTGATTACTATTCCAAGAAGGGTGTTGTTGCTAATCTTCATGCTGAGAAACCTCCCAAAGAGGTGACAGTTGAAGTAGAGAAAGTGCTGTCTTAACAGAGTTCATCCCCGGATCCTCTGGCCCGAACTGCAATTGTTCCTTTTTTAGGAAAACATAACTTTACCAATTTGTATTTTAATATACTCTGAAATTCGCTTCCCTTTTCAGCTTTACTGCAAATGCCGGCTGTTCTTAAACCCAGTTTCGAAGAGCTACTTTAATGAATAAAAAGTCAAGCGAATTTGAATTTATGTTCTGCATACTTTTTTGCATGAATTTTCTCTCTTCGTTGGAAGAATCTGAGCTACTTGTAGCATAATTGGGTGAAAACATTTGTGTCCCCCAAATCTGCTTTTGACGGTGTCGAATTAGATTTTTCAAAAAAAAAATGTTCGGTTTTCTGTTTTTCCGAAGTTTGTTCTTAAATATGTTTTTCAAATATGAATTATAGTTCTTTAGTTTTTACTAAAATCAAATTTATAAAATTAAAAGGTGAAAAAAATAGGTTACATTTATTTTTTCCTTCAGAAAAGTATATTTTAACATAAACTGGTAGTAAATTCGTCTTCCTGTTTGGAATGAACCAAGAACAGCATTAACAAGCATACTCATTTTTTCTTAAAATTGACTTTAATACTTTAAATGACTAAATATTAGATTTACCATTAAGAATGAGATTATAATACCAAGTAGAACGAATGGATTGGTAAAAAGTATTTTGGTGGTAGAATTTTTATGAAGGATGGTTCTATGGTGGAATATATCTCATCAAGCAAACTTATGTTCATGTTAAGGATAACACAAAATGGCAGATTGACAATGGAAGTTTGATAAACTTCTGGATTAACACGTGGCTCATTGATCCAATAGTCGAGATTATAAACATTGACATAAACTTATATAGTTTACTCAGAGCTGAGGTTTCAGATTGTATTTCAGATAAAGCATGACAGATTTCTTAATGATAGAAATAATTAAGCAGCAAAATTTGCATTGTGATACCCTCAACTAATTTACAGGAGCTATAAGATGCAAATCCACTCAAAATTGTGAATTAAGCATCAAGCTTATCTGCATATCCATAACATTGAGAAGAATCTAGGGCAAAATCGTTCTTCTTTCTAAAACATTTTATACTGTGCAAAATTGTTACATTATAAATTGCCTAGTAATGATGTTCTTAAGCAGTGTGGTCTTAATGTGATTTCCTTTGGTTGTCATTGTTACAAAACTTTTGAAATTGTTGACTATTTACTTTTAAGATAGATTGTGTAACTGACTTTAAAACATCACTGATCAGCAGTTGAATACCTCAAGTAATTATGCAGTTAAATGGAATTGGAGTTGTATGCATAATTGTAGAAGTTCGGAACACTAAACAGAAAATCAAGTTTGAGTGGCAACAAATTCATTATCAGCATATTAAAATAAAGTATATGCATCGGTGACCATTTGTGATTCTTTAACAGCAAGTAACACGAATTCTACAATTAATGAATTCAAATTCTTTAAAAACTTTTGTTGTTGCTTGCAGGTGAAGGAAAGTAGAAAAATCACCCTGTGGAGGTTGATCAAATGTAACACAAACGGAGCTTATACTCGACAAGGAAACAGAATTGCCCGTGGGGGAGTTTTAAGAAATTCTAGAACTAAGCCCATGGGTTGTTTTCCCGCAGACTCATTCTTCCTACACCTCCATATTTTCTTGTGTCACCTCCATATTAAATGTAAAAAAAATCGTTTTGTCCTCTTTTTTTGCACCATCTCCTTGGATTTTGAAATAAGCCTATGGATTATGTAATCTGGATATATTCCGGATTACATAATTCGAAAGTCAATCTCATATTTAGAAAAAACTTTCGAATTATGTAATCCGGAAGCTAATCACAAAAGACTTTCCGGATTACATAATCCAGAAGCTAATTCTGCTTTTAGAAAAAGACTTCCAAATTATGTAATTCAGAATTTTAAAAATAATATTTTTGAAATAAAAAAACTTATGGGTGGCACAAGAAGTGCCGGAAGAAGCAGCCTTTCCAGCATCCTTACAAGTTCAATAAGCTTTTGAAGGTAAGGTTACGAGAAAAAATTATGCTACTCTAACTATAATTCAAAATGAATGGAAAGCTCTTTGGATTGATATACTTTGGTTACTTAATATCAAGTCCTTCTCGGACGGCGCAGTTATTATTTGAAAGCTAAGAAACAGATGAAATAATCATTTAGATAATATTATACTCTTCGAATATTCATAATTTTTAAAAGAGAGAAATAGGTAACTAGTTAATTATGGATAGAAAACTTCAATTTTTTCTTATTTGGATAACATATTTTCAAATAATGTTTTGGGTACTTCTATTTTGAGTCATCAACTTTTTTGTGTATGTATTCTTGAATCAAACACAATTGAGGATAAAAAATTCAATATCTTTTCTACTTTTAATGTTGTTCTTTTTATAGACAATTGACATCGAATAAAATCTGAAATAACTATTAAATTTTGCATAATAGTAAAAAGGATTTGACTATATAATGGGTCAGTTGTAGGTTTTCACTATAATCTCATTATTAGAAAGTTGTTATCCTGCGAATATAGTCGAGATTGAGTGAGATCTTTTAGAAGTTGATTTCCTAGGGACCGATCTTCTAGGGCCGATCCACACCACCAGGTTTTCCAAGGGTTGAATTATCGGACCAAGGGCCGATCAACACTATCGAGTCTCCAGGAGCCTATTTACTTAAATATTCATTATTCATCTAGAATGGAAGCATAACACCCTTGAACAATGATCATAACTTCACGTGTAAGTTGTCTAAAGTACGATCTGATTATGTCTCATCACTTTGCCTAGACAGCCAAGACCGAGACAATACACAACTTCTTAGTCTCAAGCTGAGTAGGCAAGACAAAGAGGTTTATCGAGTAAAATATTGAAAATAAATTAAGTTGTGCTTAATGTGCGCAAAAACATTAAATCACTCATTTTCATAAGTTGAGTCTAAGACTTAAAATCGCCGAGAGACTCCTTAAATTTATCTCAACTACTAATGTCATAAATTACACTGAATGGTCAAGCTTTTTATGGTGAATGGCAACGTCAAGAATTAGGCTGAAATTATTTTTATGTCACCAAGAGTCAATTTAAGGTAAATTGTCAGGAATTAGGTTGGTCAAGCTTTTTTAAGGACGACTAATAATGTCAGGAATTAAGTTGGTCAACTGAAAGTGTCAAGAAATAGGTCAAACGATCAAGCTTCTTAAGGTTGTCATGAATTAGGCTAAAGTCTTTTTCATGTCAACTGACAACACCAAGAATTAGGTCGAAACCTTTTTTTATGTCTAAGTCTCAAGAATTAGACCAAAACATTTTTAATGTTGACAGTGTCAAAAATTAGGTTGAATCGTTTTTCATGTCAATTAATAATGCCAAGAATTAGACTGAAACTTTTTTTATATTAGTTTGCTAAAATATAATAAATCAAAATTGGAAATAAAAACTATAAATTAA
The DNA here is from genome assembly GCF_051622355.1 of Phaseolus vulgaris. Lineage (NCBI taxonomy): Eukaryota > Viridiplantae > Streptophyta > Magnoliopsida > Fabales > Fabaceae > Phaseolus > Phaseolus vulgaris. The sequence continues at coordinate 44,932,622 of NC_143500.1, read as the reverse complement.
TTTTATAATAATAAAATTTTATAAACAATGTATAATAAATGGTATTTAATCCAGCTAAGAAAATCATGATTTTCGAGATAAAAATTATATTGAAAATACTTGTTCCTTGTAAAATTGGTGAGGTAAAGCAACTGTTTTTCAATTATTTTCACCGAATATCAAGAGTTAAAAAGTGATTTCTCGATCTCTCAATCAAAGGAGTCCTTTTAATTTCAATCTTTGTTTTTTTCTATCAGCGTGGCACCTTGTCTTTGTTTCCTCATCATGTCGTTGCTTTTAATATTGTTGATTTTATAGACAATTCAAGCCTTGAATAAAATCTGGAACCATCGACTATATTTTAAGAATCACTTACGAAGTACTAAAAAATTGTTACTCCTTAACTATAATCGAGATTAAGTGGTCAATCTACACCAACAACAAATATTTCAAGGGCCAAACTAACGGATCGTCCAGGAGCCAAACTATTGGATCTCTCATAAACGATCCATACTACCAAATATCCTCCAATAGTCTATCCACACTATCAAATCTTCTAAAACCGATTTACTTAATTCATCTATCACTCATAAAGACATAACCGTTAATATTTCACATGTAATTCATTTTAAAAAAAATCAATCATGACGCACTATTCAACCTTATTGTCCAAGACTCAATACAAATTATATTAATATAACCTTCAAATTTTCACAATTTTTACGAAGAGAAAACTTCATTTTTTTTTCTTATTAGGAACATATTTTTAAATGATGTTAATAACTTTTATTGCAATACATGTGATTTTCAACCTTCTAAATTTTATAAGTGGATTTTTATTTAATCTTTGAACTTTTGTGCTTTTGTAATGTGTTAAGAATGCTAGAAATAATTAATAAGTGTTAACATGATTAGGATTTCAATTTTGATCTATGTACACCTGCTTTCTCAAAAAGATTTGAATTCCTTGAAAGTTGCTATTCTAAACTAAATTGTCCTTTCCACTTTGAAGAAAGAAACGAAAAAAATAATAAGTTTCTTTTTCTTGATCCGGGAATTATGTGATGGCTACTAAAAAATTAACTGTACCTATATTTAAAAAAAGATATTTAACTGTTTGTATATAAAGGAATAATAATTTTGATCATTATCCAATACTGTTTAGACAATGATATATTCATATTATTATTTAAATTTAGTATAAATCAATTAATAAATAAATGTAGTTGATTTTTCTATACCATGTATAGTCCAAATATCCAATGAAATTACATACGAAAGTATTTTTAAAATATATTTCTCTTTATATTTCTCTTTAAAATACCATGTATAGTTGATTCAATTTATGACTCTACTTGTTTTTGTCAAGAATACTACAGAATTATTTTTATTCATCTATTTTTTAGTCACTTACCCTTCTTTTTTTTTTGTCCAATTTTAATTACATTTTATTTTTCTTTTTCTGGCATCACAACGGAAAACGTTTTTCTTTTAAATCAAAATCCAAAACAAAAGGATTGTGTATGTTTATTTGAATTTCCTTCTTTTGCTAAACAGTTGACTTGCATATTTTAAAATATAAAATTTCCATAATTCTTTATCCAAACAACGTGGTAAACCTTAACTATTTTCTGTCCTAAATCGATGAAATTGAATGTTATTATGTTTAGATGGCTAAATAATATAAGGAAAATAGGAAATCATGTGGTTCTCTCAATTTTGGTATTTCCCCAAATAACTCACCCATACGATGAGTTCACACAAAACAGCTATGACAATCTACTACACGCCGTTGAACGCAAAGCTGGTGCCGTAATATTTTTAAAGGATAATTGAATTCCTGTTTATTAATTAATAACCCTTTAATTCCTATTATTTTTAAACCCTCCACTAATCTTTACTTTACAAAAAACCTATCCATTTTATTCACCAGTCATTTTATTTACAATAATTTTGCAGAAAAAAAAAAGGTTACATTTTCAAACCAAAATTATCCTGAACTATCACAAGAGATTAACTAATTTGAAGAATTCCAGTCTGAAAGGTGCTATGAAACAGTAAAAGACCTCCCTAACAGCGCTGTATAAATAAATAAAAAAACAAGACATCATAAATTTATAGTCAATTCAAACATTTTAAGGACAACCAGGATATGAAGTGAGATATAAATTGCATATAAATAATGAAATGTAATAAAATACGTAAATGTTTAGTTACAAGATATAATAATTTAATATGAAAAGAAAGAAGGGATCAGATCATTAATTTTAAAATTATTTTTCGTCTTTTCTCTCTCACCAAATACTCAATTAAATCTTCATCGTCCTCTCAATTTTTTCATACCAAACCAAAATTTTTGCACCTCGAACTGAAAATCCAGAAAAAAGATTGAGAGTGAATATGAAGACACCGGAAGAGCAGTGTTAAGCGCTTGAAAGGTTCAGTTCAATTAATACTCGGATGTAATATCTAATCAAATAAAGAATGTGTCTTACGGAGACGAACAAAGTATATGAAAAAACCATCATTATTAGAAGACAACTTTAGTTCTCTATAAATAAATAAGAGAATATGTTATCTTCAATTGAATTTCATCAAATTACCATATACGACCAAACCAGAAGCAGAGCCAAATGTTACCTACCTACCTCTGCCTTGCAGAGAGCTCCACAATCTTCACCATACCTCACCCGCTTCCTTGTGAAGCCTTTTCCAGAAAGCAATCCACTGCCTAAAACTCATTACCGTGTCTTGTTAATTTAAAAACAGCATTACGGTCAGGGAAATGTAAAGCCTATTGCAGAAAAATGGGTAAGAACATGGAAGCTAGGCAACCACTCCCCAAAAATCAAGCACACACTATCATTTTATTTCAGGGATCAACTATGAAATTGAACATATTTACCTGTTGACCATGAAAATCCCTGTGAATTGATTATTTTTCTACATATCCAACCCTACAGATGCTTGGAGAATCAATAAAGCCAATGTTTTTTAGAAGCACTTCCTGGTGTAAAATTAGTAGGAGAAAAGAGAACAACAAAACTCCTCAGCCCCAATTTAGTGAATGTTCAGAACAGCTCAAATCATTTCAGCTGTTTTTTTCTAGAAAAAGAAAGATGTTTGGAATAAACTGACCATTTGAAATAACAACTTACATTTGTAAAACTTTTATTGTTTTCATAACATTGAAAATTTGTAGCTAATTTTCAATCATTTTTCGGTTTAAAATTAAGCGAATTAGAACAAACCCATAGAAAACAAAAATGGAAATAGATAGTACAGGATAAGCCGTAAAAGACCAAATTAGAACAAACCCATAGAAAAAAAAAATGAAATAGATAGTACAGGATAAGCCATACAAGACCAAAAATTCATCATTAATTACCAATTGTCCTGAAATATTATGTACATCATTTTCACCAGCAAAGAGATACATTGAGTTTCACTAGGGAGAAAAAAATCAAGTGCTAGTCATACCTTCTCAGGTATATACAAGAGTTGAGTCCGCCACTTCTAATTTATATAGCAAACATCGATGTGCATTACTCTGTCACTTGCCATATATCATTCTTTGTATATGATATCATAAACAAGGTAAGCAAAAGTTGGAAACAATAGCAGTAAAAATAGCATTGTTCTTGGTATTTCATGCATCCAGCAAGAGTACCTGTCCTAGCACCTCCAAGAAGGAAAAATAGGCTTGAAATCAGATTTGGGAGGAGGGGCTTCATAGAACCAATCATGAAGGAGAGCATCTTCTGCAGTAATCCTCTGAAAGTAAAACAAACATTATGCTTTATTCAGCTTTATGTTGAGAAAACCAATAAAAAATTAGTCAATGACAATATATACCTCTTCGGGGTCATAAGTTAAAAGCTTCTTCAACAAGTCAAATTCCAGCTCAGATAAAACTGGCAAACCAGTAAATGATGCAGCTGGAAACTTCTTCCTTAGCATATTAAACCTGAAATATCAATAACTTGTAGTCAAACAATTGATAAAGTATAACCGCATTATCACCCATAAGTAATAACATGGAATTCTAATCAAGAGCAAACAGAGACAAGGCATGCTTACGGTTGCTTGACAAACTTTGCTTTAGCCCCAGGTAATTTGGATAATCCTGGCCAAATTTTCTCATCGGGTGTACCCAGGGTTCGAAAAATCTGCAGACAGTGGACAAAGAGAGAAGTGTTACCAGGCAGCAAAGTTCTCAAGTTGTAGGATTAACGAGGTGAAGAAAAAGTAACATTCAAGTGATTTTAGTAAAAATTACCTGATCAAGTTGTTCAAGTTCACTTTTACCCCTGAACAGAGGCTCCTTGGCAATTAATTCAGCCATTATGCAACCCACTGACCACATGTCAATTGCTGTTGAGTATTCTTTAGCGCCCAACAAAAGTTCAGGTGCTCTGCACAAACCAATACACCCATTCATGAGTTTATGGCATATACTTCTCTACCAATATAAATGAAAAATCATATAAACTTACGGATGTAACTTCATAAAACTAAAATAATATTACAATGCAACTCACCTGTACCATAGTGTAACCACAACAGGAGTATATGGCTTCAGAGGGCTTCCATACTGCCTTGACAACCCAAAGTCGCATATTTTAAGCTCCCCGTCATGGTTCAGTAGAATGTTTGATGACTTCAAGTCCCTATGGATAACCCAGTTATCATGGAGATACTTGACACCTTCAAGAAGTTGCTTTACCAAGGATTTAATTTCGCTAATGCTAAAAGGCTGTTTCTTAACCTCCATCATTCCCTTGAGGTCATACTCCATGTATTCCATTACCATAAAAGTACCGTCAAAATCATCTACAACTACTTCTTTGACATTCACAATTGAGGGGTGGTTAAAAGACAAGAGAATGTTTATTTCCCTCAAGGATGACATCGGAAAGCCATCCCTCTCTATATTCATCTTCACCTTCTTCAATGCGACTAATTCTCCAGTTTTCTTATCCCTGGCTTTATAGACAACACCATAAGTTCCTTCATTTATTTTCTTAATCATCTCAAATTCGCACACACTTCTACAACTTTGAAGCATGTTTATATTTCTCTGCACAGGCATCAATCCACAACCCTCTTCAGAATCCGAGGGATAATCACCAACGTCACCTGATTCCTCGACATCGACAATAGAGTCCATACGGAAATCATTTTCAGAATCGGCGTCATCAGTAGAAAGACCCATATAATGATCTCTTCCAGTGCTTCCTGATGATCTAGTGACGGTGCTCTCTGAAGATCCACCGCGGTGGAATTCACCTAGTTCAGGACTGGAGATCCCTTTGCCATGATTGAATTTATCATCAGCAGTCGTGGGTGAGTGACCATCATCACAAGCCCATCTTGACTTTGTGATAGTCCATTCTGGCAGATAACTCTCTTCCCCCGCATCGAGTCTGTCGCTTCGAGAATCTGGTAAAGATTCTTCCATTAGATCATGTGAATCAACACCTTTAGCTCCATAACTGTTCAGTTGAGATGGACGAGGAGGAGACGGAGCAACAGTCTCAGAGATCCGGCTCTCAGGCGAGATTCTTTCTTTCTTCTCTGCTAGGTCCCATACGATTGGAGAAAACTTCCTTTTCTTCTCCGGCGGTGGTAAATCATAGGCACCCTCATATTCCCCATCTTCAACACAGATCTCGCCTTGTTCTCTCTCCTCTTTCCCACCACGAAGCCCATCGGAACGAGCAATGACTTGGCAGCGAGATCCATCCAATTCCACGCCGAAAGAGTCATTCTTAGAGTGATCAGACCCCTTGGTGGAACTGTATTTGAAAAAGTCTCTTCTCAGCGAAACACTTTTTCGCCCTGCCGCCATTGATTTACAAGCACAAGCACAAGTCCTCTCAATAAGCAATTAAGAATCCAAGAAAAATGTATTTCAAACCGAAACCCTCAATAATCCCAAAATTTCGAAACCCTAACCCTTCCAAAAATAACAGATCGGATGATTCAAATTTTTTTAATGATTCACAAACCCTAATCAATAAAAAAGCACAAGACAAAAATCAAGTATAATTTTCTCAAGCGCTTCCTCGATAGAATAGAATTGAAACGTACAAGGGAAATGAAACCACACGAAAGCAATCACGCAAAGGAAACAAGGAAGATGAATGGATGATCGAAACCCTAAACGGTGGCTGCGTCTCGTTAGGGTTCAGAGGTATCGAATTGCCTTACCGGCGACACGAAAAGCAAGCGAAAGGAGAAAGGCTGAAGCAGAAAACAGAGAGAGACGAGAGAAGCCGCCTTCCTTGACGCGTTTATTGTGTGATTCTATTGCCCTTTCTCCACTTAAATAATAAAAACACAACAGTGTGTATCCCGTTTCAACAGAGGCGGCAATCTTATCAATTATTTGCTGGATTCCACGCGTTTCCCCGTTTCTTATCAGTTATTATATTTTCTTTATTTTAATTACAGTTAAATTATTATATATTATATTTTTTGATAATACATATAAATTTATCTCAATCATTCCCAAGTATGGATAATAATATTTCCGATTTCATTCATGTGATTTATTACATAAGTTATCTTTTTAGATTCTTTTAACACAATAATAATTTAGATTAGATTTTATTAAGTGATTTCAATTTCTAGGATTTGTTCTATTTTTAATTTATTCAAAATATTTAAAATTTTATATACAAATTAAAGAAAATAAAAGTGACACACTAAAAATAGAAAAAGAATTGTATAAATACTGTAAAAAAGTATTAATGATGTGTAGAAAATATGTGATAATACACGTTTGTATGTTATATGTGTATACATTAAAAATTAAAATTGTAGCATATATTCTCGAATCTAACAAAATCTGTTTTCAAATTATTATTTTTCTTGTTCATTAGTCTCTAATTTATATGTCCTTTTTCATATGACGTTATTGAAAATAATATAATAAGATATTTTATTTTAAATATTATTTTTTCTTTAATTATCTTTTATAATCTGATTTATATTCAAGCTGGAATATAAGGACAAATTTTGGATTGTAGATTCTCTCCTCTTTAATAAAAAATAATATGTAAAAGTTATTTGATATAAAAATCATTTTTAAAATATAAAATTAGAGTTAAATATATTTTAAATCGAGCTAAAATTATTATTTAACATTATATATGATATATTAAAATTGTACAGCTAGTTAATATGATAAAATGAAATATAATTTGTTTAAAATCGATTATAAAACTGATCAAACACATGAAATATCAAATATTAGAATTTTACAAATCTAGACTTACGGCGAAAGTCATAACTTATTCGTTTTTTTATGTAAAGGGTGTATTCTTTTTTAGTTTACTAAAATGAGTTTTTTTTTTTTATGAAATCATGACTGAAATGAAAAAATTACAAATTTATGCCTAATATATTTTACATAATAAGTTTTTGAAAATGAGTTAGTTGTTCAAAGAAGATTTTACATGAATATTATACAATTCAATGTATATAATACATATATAAGTAAAAAATATTATAAAATTAGACAAGTTGTATCTAGCTGATACAATTTTATTAGGTGTGTTATATAGTCGTGCATGATTAAATCAAATTTAGTACAATTGAAGTTGTGTCGCCCTGCTTGACTTTAATTGTATTTTTATTTTTAAATTAAAAATTTCATATTGAATATATTATGAATTAGAGTTAAGAAAATAAGAACGAGGGATTTGGTTGTAAAATTTAGGATTAAGTTAACCGTGAATGTGAATGTTTTATTGATTTTTTTTTTTATAAATTTTATGAAATTTGGTAGGAAAAAACATCAAATAGTCATACATTTTTGATAGAAAATTGGGAATGAGACACGTTAAAAAAGAAAGTTAATCAAAATGTGATTAGAAATGCGATGGTCGATGACCAATACCTAAAGAGATTGGGGATTACAAAATTTAAAAAATCAACCATTATTAATAGTTTTTATATTTTTAGTACTTTTGTTTATTATAAGCTTTTAGTTTAAGTTTTTTTTAAGGATTAGAGTTTTAATAGCATTTTTTTTAATTAAAAATTAACTAAATCTTTCTTAATTTTAGAAGGTTTGTCAGAATTTAATATTTTTAATAATTTAATATTCTAATATTTGAAAAAAACACAAACTTTTTTTAAAATCAATAAAATTGAGTGCAGGCATGATTTTAGTGTAAATTTCATATAACTGAAGTTGTGCATAGATTACACCACTTCAATTATATTAATTTTATACTAAAATCGTGTTAACACAACAGAACTTTAATTAAACGTAATTTCCAAACTTAATCAAAATCATACCAACATCATACAACTTATGTACAAATTGATTTAAGTTAAAGTTGTGGAGTTCTGTATTGACCACTTCCGAAAGAGTAATCGTGTTACCTTGACATGAATTTTTAGTATTTTGTATGAAGTCTTTTCAAACAAGACACGAATGGTCCATATTCATAATAAATTTTTTGTATCCACGAATTGTCCATATTCATAATAATTTTTTTGTATCCATATGGATTATAAAGAATCTATTACAACTTTAACGTGCAAAAACCTTGAAACAATATCAATTATCTCTCTTTTCAGAGTTTGATTGTTCACAGGATCATTTAAATGTTGCACTGAAAGAAAAACCATACAAATTCTCTCTTCTAATGTGTGCAATTAGAAAATAAAATAAAATAAGAAATGTATGATCGAGATTAAGAAGGTCTCCATAAAAAAAATTAGGAGACAGTATACGATAAGCATCGAAAGTAAAATTTTAATTTTTCATACTCTTAGCCTTGTACAAGACTTGACTCATCAGTGTAGAATAAAATAAAAATAAAATACATCTAGAAATAAATTAACAGAGCATATACTTAAATTCAAAATAGCTAATTTTGTTTTTTGACAGCATTACAGAAGAGGAAGGCTGAACTCTGAGTATGTTATAAAAACGAAAAACATAATCGTCTTTTTATTAAATAAGGATCACCAAGTAAAGCATGGAATCCTGTGAAAATCGCTCCCTTGCGATTTTTTTGACATCAACAAAGTAAAGTACACAAGACAGAATCGAAATGACCCAACTATGAGGCACAGTGAACCAACCCCTTTCTTAGTTCAAAGCTTTGGCCTTAGTGTGATGCAGAACTATGTAATTATAGGCCTCCAGAGTGAGAAAATCATCAAGTGTTGGGGACGTGCATTGGCGAGCAAACATCTTACAAGCCTCCTTGTACTTTCCCTTCTCGAACTTCTCTGTTCCCACTTCCTTTTCAATCCTACCCATCTCTTCTTCAACCACTCTATCAAAAAGCTCTTTCTTCACTTTCTCTCCGAGTCCATCCCCATTCAGTTCCACTTCATACTTGAGCCACTGCCAGTTCTGCACCCTGCTAATCTCAGCAGTCGCAGCATCTTCCATCAGGTTGTAAAGAGGCACGCAACCGCTTCCACTGAGCCATGCTGCCAAGTACTGAATCCCCACCCTTGTGTTTAACCGGAGACCTTCCTCGGTGCGGACTCCAACTGGAATCTGCAAGAGGTCTTGTTCGGTTATGTGTGCAGCATCTTCGCGTTTCACTGTCTCTATCTGGTTAGCAGCATTGCTCATTATGTTGTTGAAGACCTCCATGCAAGCCGGAATGAGACCAGGGTGTGCAGCCCAAGTTCCATCGTGCCCGGCCTGCACTTCTCTCAGCTTGTCCTTCCTTACAAGTTCCAGTGCTGCCTCATTTGCCACTGGGTCATCTTTGATTGGAATCTGAGCTGCCTGTTGAACAATCTCAACTTTATCAGTAACATTTTCTAAGAAAACAATAAAAATAGAGTCGGAGTTTGTAATTGTTCATTGGTTCCTACAGATATCTTGATTTTAAGTTTTAGTTCCAATATGAAAAGCAGTAAGTTTAAGTTGCTAGTTATGGCCACAAGAAAAAATGAAATAGTTTTGCACCTCCAATAAATGTTCAATCATATTAGTAATAGGGACTAAAAGATTGACTTTGATGTATATAGAGATTCAAACCTCCGCTTTTATTTTTATAGGAACTAAAAGTTCAAATCAGAATAACAATACGCAATGAATGAGTAGGTTAACCTAAGGCATAATGCAGAAACTAAAGTAGTTCCATTCCATTACATACCATTCTTAAAAAAGTAGTACAGCAAATCAACAGACACTAATTTTGAATGTGACACTTAAGTTGGCAACCAACAATCCAACATTGTATGGTCTATAAGCAGAGTAGTTCCATTACATACCATTCCTCCCATAGCATGCACACCGCGCCTGTGGCAGGTCCTGATGAGGAGATCAGAGTAACTCTTCATGAAGTGTTGAGTCATGCCAACCTGCACCCTATCTGGTAGGAGGCGATCCGGGTGAGCTTGGAAGGTCTTCACATAACTGAAAATGTAATCCCATCGCCCACAGTTCAGACCCACCGAGTGCTCCTTCAGCTCATACAGAATTTCATTCATTTGAAACACTGCAGGAAGTGTTTCTATCAGAACCGTCGCCCTTATGCTTCCTCTTTCGATGCCAGCTACATTCTCAGCCTTCTCAAATACGCTGTTCCATATCTTAGCTTCCCTGTCAATCATAAGGTTGTTATATTACAATCCATTATACAGAGTTCCATAAATGCTGGTCCTGCTAAACCATCCAATTAAGTATGGGTAGACCTCGATATTTGAGCTCCATATAATAGTTGTAATCTCCTTGGTCACGCTAGATCATGCATAAGAGATTTCATTGAGTTTTGAACACGTTTTAGGACTATTAAATCGTTTCGTTCTTCCACATGAATAAGTTCTTTTGCTGTTTTTCTTCGATCAGAACTAGAAATTTGTCTTGTTGCTGATGTTTCATGAATGCCTTTATTGTGTCGACAATCGAAATGAAACTTTAATTTTAATTACAAAATAACACCAACTAAAATAATTGCTTTCAAATTTTGTTCTTGCGTGTATCATACTAAAACCGTATTCTAGTTTCCACTGAAGCTGAAAACTTATGAAATTACTAACAGAAATAGCTTTGTTATTCGGCTCTTGTATTATGACTGCATAGCACAGTGCTTGCTTACCTTGAATGCTCCATTTTGGGAAGATAAAAGAAGGGGCCAAAACCAGCACCTTGAGTGCGTCGAAATGCTGAGTGGTTGTGGTAGAAGTAGAAGCCAAAATCAACCAGGCAACCAGCTGCAGGTTCACCGTCAATCAGAATATGTGCTTCGGGGAGGTGCCAACCTCTTGGTCGCACAAAAAGCTTTGCTGTCTGTTGATTGAGCTTGTAAACCCTGTTTCTTACTTTGTCATGGAAACTTATGGTCCCATCCAAAGCATCCTTCAAGTTCACTTGGCCACTGATAAGATTTTCCCAGCTGGGTGACAGTGCATCTTCAAAATCAGCCTTAGAAATGAGAAAAACATCAACAACTTTCAGTGCTATGATTCCAGGATAAACCAAATTCAATCAACCCTTGTGCAATTAAAAAAAGGAGAAGACTTCATCACACTCTCAGTTCTACTTCTTTATTCTCAGTGCAGAATTTTAATCTTTTAAGTTCTAACCATCTCAATCAAATTGGTACCATTAAAAATAAAAACCCACAACCAGCAGAAGTTTTTTATAGTGTTCTTTCATATGTACAAGTTCTCAACTCAATTATGGTTTAACAACTTTAGGTGAAATGAAAGGCATAGTAGTGAAGAGTGTAGTTGTACTAACCATAAAGACTTTAGCTTCAGAGTTGAGAGCATTGATGACCATTTTTCTATCAACAGGGCCAGTGATCTCCACTTTCCTATCTGCAGCAGCTGGTGGAACAGGTGCACATACCCATTCCTCTTCTCTTATGTGGCTAGTGGCAGGATCAAACCCCGGAAGAGCCCCTTCATTGTACCTCTTCTTGGCCTCTTTTCTCCTCTCTAGTGCATACTTGATATCGCTCCTGAACTCACGTTGCAGGTCAGCAACAAATTTCAAAGCATCTTTTGTCAGGATTTTCGCAAACTCTTCATCGTATCTTCCCAGAATATCCACTCCATCTGGTACATCATAGTAAGATTCAGTCGCTGCTGCTGGTGTAGGATGGGTTCCCTGGTCCATGGCCTTTCTTTCTTCCTGCAATGGTAACAAGGTATTGCTCCTGCGAAGGTAGAATGTGATATGAGAGCAAAAGCATGGTAGAAATTAGGTTTAATCAATCATTTGTCCGTACAACTTGTTTACTTTCCATGTTAATAATGTCTGTAATTAAAAACTACAGATTCAGTATCTCTAGGATCATGTTGGTATCTTTTACTCTGTATTTTGGATTTTGGATTTTTTTACCAAAATAAACCAAATACTTATTTTGCACATTTTATTTTTTAAACTAAGCATGGTTATTGTACAAGATTATAATTGGGTTTGAGAAGAACCGAATTATCAAGTGTGAATAATGATTTTTGATAAAATTAAAATTGGTTCCTGACCTGCTTTTCCTTTTTTTTGCAATTTTTTAAAAGAAAGAAAATATTTTAAAAATAAAAAAATTATTTATGATAAAAGTATTATTTAAATTTTAGACTTATGAAAAATAAAATAAATATTATTTCAGGTTATGTAAATATATAATTAAAATTCACATAAAATTTAATTAAAAACAATAAATAATAATATACACAATCTTAAATTTAAGTTTTCCTTAGCTCAAGCAAAAATATTCGTATAAACGGAAATTTTGTTGTTTGAGAAAAAAAATCAATATGAGAACACTTATAAATTTTATCCCATTTTTATTTTTACGATATTTTTTTCGTTTTAATAAAAAATGGATTCGAAAACACTCTATTTTTCATCATATTTTTGCTTGAAAAATAAGTTTGGGAACAACCCAAAATTCACTGCACCATTCTAATTTGAGCAATGATCTTTCACTTAAACGAAAGTTGCAAATTAAAAACTATATAAAACTACTATAATTCAAGATTTTCAACAAAAATTATACTCCAACTTAAATTTTATCAAAGATACATACCAAATTAACATTTCTTTCCTCAAAGTTGAACATGTACTCCATATAGTTATTATATCAAACTATATATTCATCATTTCTAAATCAATTTCAATCATCCAGATTCAAACAACCAATACTTACAAATCTTACACCTTAATTGAATAATAATGCAATTCAAATAATTTCATACTACCATTCAACACTTTTAATCTCAAACAACACCTTTAATACTTATTCAAATCCAAATCAACATATGCTATACAAAAATAACAAAATCAACAATATCACAATTAATTTCAATTAGTATACTACTTTACTTAAAAAAAAGCATGCAAGAAGATTTGAAATTTAAAACTAGTTTTCCTTCATTTAGAATAAGTAGATGTGCTCACAAATAGTTTCAATCTTATAAAGTCCAAGGATAGCTCAACATGTACCACATAGTCTCTGATCAAATATCTAACTATGTCACTAGGACTCTGTATCAACCGTAACTATTCCTGAAATTAAAAATACTACATGGAAAACATTTAAAAAAAAACCTAAAAACTTAAAGACTCAAAGCAAAAAGGAATAAAGTTGAACTTACTCATAACTAAGATTCTGATTGGATAATATTGTAATATTTTCTGTCAAGAATCTAACTAGACGAGTTTGATGACAGATGAGTTCAGAAAATTAGACAATAGAAGAAGGAAAAAAATTACTTTATAGAAAAATGATAATTGTTTTAAAATAAATCTTAGATGACTTATTTTTTATTTATATATTATTTTTATTATAATAATAAAATATTAATATATTATTTAAATATATCACTTACACAAGCTATTTTCTAGTTCATTATAACTAGAAGTTAAGCAATTTGTATATTTATGATAGATGAAGATGAGTGATTCTATCTTCGTAGACCTGCCTTCTTTATCATCTTTTAATATTAGAAAATAAGTATTGTAAAATGGTTGTGGAAAAAGATTTATCATTTTAGGAGTGAGAGTAAATAATTCACAAAACAAGACAAATCAAATCAATGAAAAATAAATGCAACAAAGAACTTATATTACTTATACTTCAAACTATATTAAATTTTACTATTAACAGCAGAATTTTATAATAAAAAAACATACAAACATATATTATTAATCAACTAGACTTTACTCTACACTATATTGTTTATTTCAAAACAAAACATAAGAAAGTGAAGCAATTATGTTTTGATTGAAACTCCTGATAATTATATGCACATTGTGACGTGATGCCAAATATATATTTATCATCTCAAAATTAAATTTAATTAAAATCAACTTTATTAACCTGGTTCAAAGTGTGGATGAAAATGTTGAAGATTCCACGTCAATTAGATTAGAGATTATGACATTTTATTGTATATAAGTGGGCGCAAACCTCACCTCATATGTTGGTTTTATGGGATTGAGTTAGACTTAAAGTTCAATTCGTATTATGGTATAGAATCATTTTAAACCTATCCTAACGAGTGTTTTTTAAACTTATCAGACTACCTGTTATCAGCCGTTATCATCCGTTAATTCCGTTAATTAATAAAATATAAATATTTAAACTTAAAAATACCGTTAATTAATAAAGTTTTAATTATATATTTATAAAAAAAGGAATGATAGTACATGAAATGTCTAATTAACAGGTTGAGAAATTATAATAATTTTCACTCAGAGCTAGTAAACTCAGTATAAATGAAAAAAATATTTCAAATCAATATTTCATAATTATGGTGTTTATTTAAAAGCTGGATAGATATTATTGATATCAATTAGAGGTGTAATAATATCTACAATTGCTGTCTATGTTGTTAATGATAAGGACATGTGTAGAGCCTGATAATATCTGCACTTTTTTTCTAAGCTTTAAAAAAGTTGAATGCAAACAAATAGTTTTGATTGTTAATGTTTTTGTGCAGTGTAAGGGGTCTTCTCCCATGTATTTCACCCGTGAATACTACATTATTGATCTAATAATCCTAGAGAATAATTATTTACTTAAGTAGCATAGTTTATTATAGAAAGAGAGAAATATGTTTATGGTCCCCCATTTCACACTTAGGTTATTTATTTTTTATATTTTTATTTATTTAAAATAATTTCTAATTACAATTGACTAATATTTTATATTTTTAAATAAATTGTATAATTAATTAATTGTTAAATAATTTTTTTATGAATTTAAATTAAGTAATTGAAGAAGTATGTCTAATTACCTTTTAAAAATCATATTTTTTTCTGGTAACAGTTTTAAATGAATAAAATTAATTAAATTAAATAAAAACTAACATTAAAACGAAACTTAATGTTTGTGAATACATTTTAATTTTTTGATAAGTTTAAATTTTTTTATTAGTAATTGTAAGTATTATGATTATTTAATTATGTATGGTGTTTAAGTAAAGAATCTTAGGGTAGGGTATAAAAAATATGGCATTGATGATATCTTAATATAGTAGGAAATGGAGTGTGAGGTTCTGTTTGATGTAAAAGGAGTGAGAGTGGGTTTGTGAAAACCATGTGCTGGTGGTGGGGCCCAGTGTGCACTAACAGGGTAGTGGTTGTGACAAAAATGTACTACTCTTCTTCACAACGTCCAATGTTTTTGAATTGGAGCATGATAGAGACATTGGCCTTTAGTAGGATATTTTGGGGGGCCAACATCAGATTCTGATTCTGTTTGGTTGGTAAAGAAATGATTCGGTTTAAGTAAATGAAAATGAAAAAAAATGTTTTTTACTTATTTTTATTGAATATTTTATATTTAACTGTATTGATAATCCTATGTATGATTCTATGAGCGTGTCGTGTTGGAAGCGTGAGATATTTGATAGAAACATAGAAAGATTGTCGAAGACAATGTAAGTTAAAAAGAAATAGATAAAAATAAAATAAAATTAAAGACGATTTGATTACAAATAAAAATAAATAAATAAGTTTTCCAACCATACTTCCAAATACATCTTAATATACAAAATTCAAGTATTTGCTCTTCGAAAATAACACAAATTTTATGAGAAATAAACTAAATACAAAATAATCATATATAATACTACTAATAGAGTTTAACTAATTATATTTATCTCTCTCGGTCACTATAGACTTTTTTATTGAGAAAATTATAAAATATATGTTACAAAACACTAAACTTTAAACAATCCTAGAAATATAAATAATACTTTTTATTTTTGAATTTTTCGTTTTCTTTAATTCAAAATCCTAGACAATTAGTTTGTAATTTTTTTTATTTAGTTTGTAATTCTACTATTTTTAGTTTGTAATTTTTTTGGGCCATAAGAAGTTTGGGCCAATCCGATTTTTCAACCTTGGTGTGTGCCTGACCAGGCTGGGGTTATGTGCCTTCCTTCCCTTAAGATGAATTTTGGTTTCTGTTTTACTTTATTACAACACAGCATGTTACGACTTAAATTGTAATTTTGAATAAATTTTTAATTCTTGATAAATAATTTTAGTCTTTGTATTTTTTTTTCACACGATTATAGAGTTCAATTTTTAGAAAATTCATAATTTTGATTTTGTTTAGTTCCTATATATGCTCTATTTTACCTTTTATATTTATTTAATTAAATTATTTCGTAATGACACTTTACACAAATATGCTAGATCTAGGTTCAAATAAAAGAAATAAACATATGAAATAGTAAGAATTCAATCAAAACTTCATTTTTTTAATATAAGCATTAAACCATAATTAAAAGTAAGGATAAAATCATAATTTTAAACTGAAGACCGAAATTATTTTGTCTAAAATAATTTTGTTGGCAGAATTATGAGGAACAAAATAAATTTTTCAATAGCATATTACTTCTTCGAAACATAATATTGCGGTCAAATATTTCCTTTTATTCCCTTTTTCAAATCTTGACACATAACTTAAAATTCAAAATTGTCAAGCATAAAAATAATTTATTGTACTGCAAGAATATACATACATATATATATATATATATTAAAAAACTCTGTCTATCTGTTTTAAAATATCTTAATTGAGTTGAAAAATAAAAATCATATAGAATGTCTCTTTCCATAAACTGATGAACTGAAAATAAGAGAAGGAGGAGTTATGTAGACGAGACAGAATTCAAATGATCCAATAACTAAGCATAACGAAGCAACCCTTTTCTCAGTTCAAAGTTTTGATGATTCCTTGGGGTGATGCAGGACTATGTAATTATAGGCATCCAGAGTAAGAAAATCATCAAGTGTTGGGGAGGTGCATTGGCGTGTGAAGATCTTGCAAGCCTCCTTATACATCCCCTTTCTGAACTTCTCTCTTCCCACTTCCTTCTCAATCCTTGCCATCTCTTCTTCAACCACCCTACCAAAAACTTCTCTGTTCACTTTCACTCCAACTTCATCCCCATTCACTTCCACACCATACTTGAGCCACTGCCAGTTCTGCACCCGGCTAATCTCAGCAGTCGCAGCATCTTCCATCAGGTTGTAAAGCGGCACAGAACCGCTTCCACTCAGCCATGCTGCCACGTACTGAATCCCCACCCTTGTGTTCAATCTGAGACCTTCCATGGTGCGGGATCCTCTTGGTACCTGCAATAGGTCTTGCTCGGTTATGTTTTCAGCATCTTCACGTTTGTTTGTATGTATCTGGTTAGGAGCATTGCCCATTTTGTTGTTGAAAACCTCCATGCAAGCTGGAATGAGAGCAGGGTGTGCAGCCCAAGTCCCATCGTGCCCTGCATTCACTTCTCTAAGCTTGTCCTTCCTCACAAGTTCCAGTGCTAACTCATTAGCCACTGGGTCCTCTTTGATTGGAATCTGCGCGGCCTGTTGAACAACTTCAACGTTTAAATCTATATAAACCCTTTTGCTTAGAGGTTATAGAAGTGCTTGAAAACAAATATTCATGTGAATCAGAGTAGTTCCATTACATACCATTCCTCCCATAGCGTGCACACCGCGCCTGTGGCAGGTCCTGATGAGGAGATCAGAGTAACTCTTCATGAAGTGCTGAGTCATGCCAACCTGCACCCTATCTGGTAGGAGGCGATCTGGGTGAGCTTGGAAGGTCTTCACATAACTGAAAATGTAATCCCATCGCCCACAGTTCAGACCCACCGAGTGCTCCTTCAGCTCATACAGAATTTCATTCATCTGAAACACTGCAGGAAGTGTTTCTATCAGAACCGTCGCCCTTATGCTTCCTCTTTCGATGCCTGCTACATTCTCAGCCTTCTCAAACACGCTGTTCCATATCTTAGCTTCCCTGCAATCACAAACTTCTGATGTTACTCTTCACTAATATAAGACAAACTTCGACAAAGTCATTAAAATGTTTTTTATATGGTTCTCAAATCAGAGTTAGAATTTCGGAAAATCTACATATATCATGCAATTTTCGTTGGTTTTTGACTGAAATGGTTAATTTTACTAGAATTTGACCTTTGTTATAGAGGGTTCTTAATACATAGTTCTTACCTTGAATGCTCCATTTTAGGAAGATAAAAGAAAGGGCCAAAGCCTGCACCTTGAGTGCGCCGAAATTCTGAGTGATTGTGGTAGAAAAAGAGGCCAAAATCAACAAGGCAACCGGTTGCAGGTTCACCATCAATGAATATATGTGCCTCGGGTAGGTGCCAACCTCTTGGTCGCACAAAAAGCTTTGCTGTGTCATCACTGAGCTTGTAAACCCTGTTTCTTACTTTGTCATGAAAGCTTATGGTCCCATCAACAGCATCCTTCAAGTTCACTTGCCCTCTCATAACATTTTCCCAGCTGGGTGACAGTGCATCTTCAAAATCAGCCTTGCAAATAATATAAAACAGCAAAAGCTTTCAGTGTTTGTTTTGGTTCCAGTATACACCAAAATTCAATCAACCCTTAAATAATTAAAATCAAAACTTGATGCTATTTTTACTTCTTATTTCTTGCTTATTTATAGTTAGGTCCCTCTACATGATGACTTCCTTGGTATCTATGAAATTGAGAAGGACCTAGTTTCGAAAGATAAAAAGTTGAAATACTTAATCATAATAACTACAATTTGATAGACCAAAATCACATAATCATATTACTAAAAAATCTAAAATAATAGCGAAAAGAAAAGTGAAGAAGTGTAGATAAATTTTCAATGAAAGTTTCTTTGGAGATTTCAAATTAACGTAGAAAGATATTTTATAATATATAATTGGAGGTAAATCTTATTTTATAATTTTGTAAGATTAAATTATATTAAAGTTTAATTTTTAATATTAAATTTATTCCATAATCAAATCACTCTTCTATTAAAAATCTTACATTAATTAAAAATAAAAATATTTCATAAATTAGACTAAATATTATTTTTTTAATATAATATTAGATTTAAAATTATTATATTAAAAAATTACTATATGATGATTCATAAATATATATATATATACACTTCTTAACAAATTTGAGTGTAATTACATGCATGAGTGAGTAGATGTACTAACCATAAAGACTTTAGCACCAGAGTTGAGAGCATTGATGATCATCTTTCTTTCCACTGGACCAGTGATTTCCACTTTCCTATCAGCAGCAGCTGGTGGAACAGGTGCACACACCCACTCTTGCTCTCTTATGTACCTGGTGGCAGGATCAAACCCCGGAAGAGCCCCTTCATTGTACCTCCTCTTTGCCTCTCTTCTCCTCTCTAATGCATACTTTATATGGTTCCTGAACTCACGTTGAAGCTCAGCAACAAATTTCAAAGCATCTTTTGTCAGGATTTTTGCAAACTCTGCATCATATCTTCCCCGAATATCCACTCCCTCTGGCACATCATAGTAAGAGCCATAGGTTCCAAACTCCATCGCTTTTCTGTCTTCCTCAAATACAATGTGACATGAGAGCAAGGATTGTGGAGAATTTATATAGCACAAGTAGTTCAGTAGATGGTTGCAGATTTTTATTTTATTTTTTATCTAACATGATTTATGTTGATCAAATAGCAAAGTATATGGTTATAGAGCATCAACATCAAGGGACAAATGAAATAAGTGACTTGACTTGTATAATTGACAAAGCAATTCGATAAAAGGAGAGAGAGAAAGAAAACAAAATAACGATTTAATTATTGAAATTTGAGGAGAAACTAGTTTTGGTTTTCTAAATTGAAAATAGATGTTAAATTGGTAGTGTTATATTTCATTACTTCTGTCATAGCCACTAACTTGGGAGTTGAAAATTGATTTTATAAACTTCGAGATTAAAATATATTAAGAATTTAATAAATAGAGTTATCTTGAATTTTTAAAATTGCGAGAATTTAAAAATTGAATAAAAAGTGGCTAGCTTTGTGTGATTTTGTGGGTGAGAGGAGGATAAGAGTGAGGCCTTGGGAGGTGTGCTGTGCTATGGGCTGCATTTGGCAGTACTACCGTGTTTGGATTTGCGTTAACGCAACTCTCAACTCAAACAGTAGCTTCCACGGATCTCATTTGACGTGATTTCTCTCAAATACGTGATTCTTCCAACTATGTCTTCCAAACACAATGCTAACCTAAATTTCGTCACCATTCGCGGCCACAACAAATTCCAATATTAATGAAGGAGTGAAATGATAAATAGATTCTTAAAAAAATATTTTAGATTTAGAAAATATTTTTAAAATATACCATTCAAAATGTATTAATAGATTCTATATTGCATAATTGATAAATGCATTTCGAGATGTGAAATCTGAAATGCATTAATACATTTTAAAGTTCACGTTTTAACTTATTTTTTAATTCTAAAAATACATTTTGAAATACATTCCAAAATATTTACATTTTAGATTTCACGTTTATGCAGATATATACAATTTAAAATGTAAATTATTGAAAAATAAAACTGAAAATTCAATTTTTAGGGGGTGCAGCATCAATGTATGGGACTGCAGAATGCAATGGCCCAACATTAAATTCCTCATACTACAACAAAAGAGAAGCAATTTTTTTCTGCACCTCCACAGAAGACACGTGAAACGATAATTTTATCATTTTCTTCACCTTTTTTATTAACACCCCTTCTTCTTTTTCACATTCTAAAATTCTAAACTCTAGAATTTATAATACATTGAAAATACATTTTAAACTCTAGAATTCTTTTGTATTCCGAATTTGAGAGTTTAGAAGGTCTACGAATTTTTGGAAATGAAAAAAATAAAATAAAAATACTACACCTTTTGCCTAGGGTAATTTTGAAATTGAAAGATTTATGGAGGCGCAGAGGAAAAAATGGAGGTAGAGAAAGTAATTGCCTACAACAAAAGATACATTTTCCTTATCTTGGCCTTACCAAGCCTATATTCAGTACAACAATAAAGCCCAATACGATATCATTTCATTTGGGCATTCAGTAATGTGGAACTCATTGGTGAAAAAAAAGGAATACAGAAAGTACTAACATTTGAATAGACATTGATATTTTCGGTCTTTTCAAAGTTTGAGCAGAAATGTCGCAACCAAAACATTTGAATGGATAGAGATTCATGTATTCATATCTAGTTTATGTACTGCGTCTTCTATAAGTTCTTTCTTTATTTTAAGCCCAAGAAATTAAAGAAAAGAAAAGAAAATCAGAAAAAAATAAAAGTAAGAAATATAAAAAACGAGAATAGATCCACGCATTAAACGTTCTATAAAAATGTAAAAAACATAAGTACGAAAAACATATAATCAATAATATTTTGAAACATAATTAATTATATAATAAATATTAATAAAATAATTATAACATAATTATTTATATTTTCGTTACAATATCTTATATTTTATATTAGCAAAACACATAGACTTCCACGTAATTGATTATATATAAATACTAATAAAAAAATTTAGCATACTTATTTTATTAAATAAATAATTTTTTTTGAAAGGTAAAATTATCTAATTATAAGATAATACTAAAGGAAGTTATGAAATAGTATATTATCACTAAATAATAAAATATAACTTATTATATGTTTTATATAATTTTCATGCTTTACACATAATTAATTAATTATGTTATTATTTTTTATTGACATTTATATTTTCTTTATTCTAAAATAAATAATTAAATATTATTATTCTTAGAATAATAAAAAAATAGAAATATTAATAATAAATAAATATATTATAATTTTACTTATTAATATTTGATAAATGAATATATTAATAATCAAAATATTTTTACTTAATTCAAATAGTTTTAATTTCCTCTTTTTCAACCTTCTACTTTCCTTCGTTGTAAACAAAGTATAAATTATTTTTTATGTAATGATATATATTTATTTCTCTTGGCAGTGCCCATGTTAGGCATCTTTATTGAGTAGGACCCACGCAAGGATGTAAAACAAATGAGGAGTCAAATTTTTATATATAATTATATTAATAACAGTGTCGTTTAGATAAGAGTATCCAATTTGAATTGAGTGCGAATTTTTAATATATATAATTTTGTAAGTATATGTTCAATTTTTTTAGTATAATATTTTATTTAAATACTATTTTATTTCGATACTTGAAAGAAATAATTTTGACAAAAAATAATTTTCAATAAAATTTTATTTATCCGTAATCAAATTAATGATGTTTACATCAAGTTAATATGCTCAAACAAAATTGTTTTTTGCAAATATTTTTTTTTCTATATAAATTGTATAAACAACCATGTTGAAATATTGAATTTACTTTCTTTTATACACAAAATTTATAAAATTTATGCACTGAAAAGTGAGGGATATGATAGAAAAATGTTTTTAAAAGTTACTTGTATCAATGACCGAATATTTTGTGGGTAACATGGTAATATAGACTAAATTAATTACTAGTTTTTCTGTATGATATAATTAACATAATTAAATGTATAAAATCTTATTGTAACATTAAGATTAATTTTATGACTTATTATAATTTAGACACAAAATAAAAATTCACTACAATCCTATACACTACACTCAAAATAAATATAGATATTTTTAAAAAATATATATTATTCTATGAAATTTAGTCACTCTTTTAAAAATGACGTGTCCGTGTCGAACACACGTATCGGACACGACACTCGTAGGACACTTATAATTGAAGTGTCAAATTTAAAAAATATTTATTAAAATTATGATAATTTTAGCATGATTCTTACACAATTTTAAGTACTGAAACTGTAACATACCTATCATAAATTTTTATTATCAATTTATATAATTCATCATCATATAATATATACATTTGTGTCCTATTTATACGTATCTTCATATCTATATCTTTATTTATATATCTATATCTTTATTTATATATTTATATGAGTGTCTTTGCCACATTATTACCTTTCCCTATTATATACCAAATTCTAACTTATTCAACTAATTATCTTTTACACTACCACATCCTCACTAACTAGATCTCTCACAAACGACTAGAAGTATTCAGTCGACTCACGTTACTGAAGTTCAATAGTTGAGTTATGTGGCGTGGACTTGAAGTAAAACCAACCATGCCTAAGGCTTACGACAAGTCTTCAATTTCCAAAGTTTTTTTCTATCTCTCTTACTTTTTCTGACCAGTCACAATAGAAGTAGAAATAAACAAGTAACTTGAAAGTAGTTTCAAATTAAGATTTTGGCAAGACCATATGAAGTTAGGCAAATGAAGAGGTTATCAGTCCAAGAAAGTATCTACACATTTGTTTATATTTGATGGCACTGATGGTAATGTCGGGTTCTAGAATTGAGATGGGTGTTGAGGAGTAAAAAACAAACACCACCCATCCCTATCTACATATAATATACCTCTATCCCTTACTATATATGCTTACCTATGCACCAAACCACATGGGGAAAATTCTTGAAGACTTCTCACATACCTACAGGTGGCAAAAATAGCAAATTATTATGATTTAGAATGAATGAATGAAGAATAAAATAAAATATTAGAGCACCAAGAATAGGATACCTCATGCAATTTATATATATTCTGATAACCAAAGTGTGTTGGGGAGATTCTAGTTCCTTTCAAGTGTCCAAATCTGGTTGGCTTTTGATGCTCTAATTATGGAGGGAGTGTCTGCTTTGTATCTAAACATGGCAAGCAAAACAGTGAGCAAAATAACCAGCACGTGGTTTGCGTCATTTCTTTTTCTTTTAATGTATAAATAATCAACGTCTTTATCTTCTAGATACCATGCACCCCTGCGTTATATATACAAACATTTCTGTAATTTGTTTAATCGTTTGTTAGATTTGTTAATAACGCCTTCAACTGTAGAAACTGTTTGATATGAAGATGGAGTTCAGAGAACTAGAAGGAAAATCATATTTTGAAAGTGCATATGTGGGGTATGCCTGTGTTTTGTAGGCATGACATCATGTTTCTATATCCTAATTCTATTTAATCTAGATTGTAGATAGAGTTGGTGTTCTTGCAACCATAGCCAAAATGTTCAAATTTAAGACGGTTTTTATTTTATTTTATTTTTTATTGATAATTTTTATGAAAATGGTAGTGTATTTATCTATTGTTTGTTTTATAATTTTACAAAAATAAATTAACTACTGGTTTTTAGACTATACACATTCACGTGAAATATAGGTAAATGTGTGTCTTTGTCTAGATAAAATTTAAAATAAATGAATATTTTTTAATACGATTGAGGAGTTGTAGCCGTTGTATCGATTTTTTTTAATTTTTTAAAACTAATTTTAAATATATTTCTTCACATTGTTTCGGGTTATTCCCCCCCACACATCACTAACAAAAGTTTCTGAAGTAGACATGTGAATGTGTGGTGATTTACTTGTCATTGGAAACATATTAATCACTTCAAGGGTTGTCTTGGAAACATATTAATTATCACTTCAAGGGTTTTCCAATGTTGTATATGTGTATGGGTTTTCACTTTTCATTCATTACAATAAAGCCATCTAAATACCGAATCAAACATACGAATATAATGAGTAACGGTATCTGTGATGGGAGAAAATATTTATCATAGCATAATTGAAAGGATGGGTATGAATTATTGAATAAAAAATCTGATTCTATTCATCCTTTACTTAAGCCTTTTAATATGTGTATGTATGTTTTGATTTTTCTGTTATCTAAAAATAAGGTATTGTATGAAATGTGGTTAGAAGTTTCTTCTCATCCCTGGACAATGAAATGTATTTTATTAATTATTTATTTGTTGGGTTAACAATTTCACCTATTTTGACACATTGATGATTAAGTGAGTCTTTTGACCTTATACAATGTATAAATGTGGATTTTTTTTCTTGTTGGAAATTCTATATTTATATTATAATTATAAGATAGGGATGTGTTCACGTTATTGTTAATTGTTGATTCCATCTTGAACTTTGCACAAATGCTATAATTTTTTGGATTGTAATTTTCTTGTTTCTTTAAGAGTGTTTTTTTACAGAATCTTAGTATACGGATTGAAGTAAACATGTACTCTTTTATTTATATATTTTTTTTACTTATTAAAAAGTTATTATAATTATCTAAATATCGAATCAAATATTAAATAATTTATGATTATTTTAAGTATTAATATAGTTTTTTAATTTGTTTATTTTAAAAATAAACAGTTTTCTATTTTCCAATAAAGAAATTCTCTCTAGTTATTAAAAAGATGATAAGAAAATCAACTTATTAAAAAGTGTTTTTTAAATTAGTTATTTTATAAATATTTTTATAAATATTTCTAAGTTTAACTATACTAGTTGATAACTAAATTATGGTTCTAATTTATTTAGTAAGTATTAAATATAAAATAAAATTCACGTTTTTTGTTTTTAATTGTAAGACCTGAATGTTTAGAGATATAAATTTTAATTCATGAATAATGAAAAACTCTATAAATAACCTACAATAGTGTATCAGTTAGGGCCATACGACTAATCACATGTCTCGGTCTTCGTCACTAGGTCGACCGAGATCAAGGTCCTCATCAATGGGTCAACCGACAACGCAAATCCAACTACGTTTAAATAGAGTCAGTGAAACTAATCCATGATTAAGAACTAGGTAATATATCCATAAACACGGTCCATCTCCTTAATCGGGCCCAATAAGAAATATCCATTAAAATAATATAAATAACACAGTGCTCTGAGAACCGAGTTCCGAATACCTTTACTGACTTGAGCATCAGAGTACCTTTTGCAGGTACCTTCCGAGTCTGAACTACGAGTCTGATAGGTGAGGCGAGTAAGGAGGAGTAAGGAGCTTGTAAGGAGGGAAGCCGAAGTGCAATCCGACCAACCGATTAAGGAAGGAGGAGTGGTCTCAATAGTTCTTTAGACCCCAACCCCATTCAAGAACAATAAATAACCTATAATAGTTCAGTGAGTCTCTTTTTGAAACTCCAATAATTTAATTTTAACAAATTTTTCTGTTATAGAAGTGTTGGTAAATAGTTAAGCAGAGTTAATTATGACATGTATATATATTGTTTGTGTGTGTGTTTTTTCTTATTTGACTAGTTTTAATAAGATCGGAGTAGAATTCAAATTTAAACTTCCTTTAGATACGCAAGTTTATGAATTGTTTTTGTCAGCTAGCCGATATAAGCTAACCTGATAATTAACTGTTATATATCTTTGTTGTGTATTCTAGTTTAGATACAAACCATTTTTTTATATGTGAAAGGAACCGTCATACCTAAGACCTAAGTCTAAGTAGAATGTGCAAAATGAACTTTTTTTTGACTGAACATAATTTTTTTTTTAATAATTTTAAATACTTATATTTATTATATTTTTTTATTGTTGATAAAAAAAATTAAAAAAATAGACTACCTCTCATAGTTCAACAGATATTCCATACAATAAAGACCTATCATTTAAACCTGAGAAAATCCTTTAACAAAAAATTAGTTATGCTTGACCTTAAAAGGTCTTACAAAAACTAGAAAAAAGTTATACAGAGAAAACTGTGATTGTACAAAGCACGCAAAGATAAAGATTCTTGATTCTATCAGCTTCCAATCCAATAAATAAGTTGTGCTCTTCAGTTTACATAAAACTTGGATGCAGAATATGAACTCGGAAGACCACAGCTGGAGAGACAGACCATGAAGCACATATGAATTCAACTGTTGACAATGAATTTGATTTTGTTATTTAAGACCAAAGGAAAACTCATAACAAGAGCCGATAATTGCTTTCATTGAAAAGTTGAGATAGATTTGAATGAAAGAAATAATGATTTGCCATGTTCGTTGCAAAATCTTGAAAACTCCAGTTCACCACTAATGAACACAAATGCAAAAGTAGATACAAGAAAAGAACAAATTTAGAACTGAAACTCTATAATAGAATTCTAATACCATCTGCTTTTTATATACAATTAAAAAACGACTTTAATTTATTAATAACATAAATATGTTTCTGATCAAGCCATTAATTGAATTCATTACTGACAAGAACTTGCAATATTTTAGAATAAAGTGAGACATCTCCGACCCACACCGTTGTCATACTTATCCCTCACCACTCCTATGTGGACGACATAGTGAAGCACACAGTAACAGTGATCTGAAATGAATTGCGATGCCTATCCAAACGGCCACGTAATGGGTGTTTACAGATCCAGTTCACTTTGGCAGAAACTTTATTCATATGGAAGGTACAAATTCAGTGACACCTAAAAAATAAAGATGGTTTCTGATCCCCAAACATAGCCTCATCGTGAACATTATTCCGTGAACAGTGCTAAAAAAAGCAACATGTGGTATGTGGAGTTCGTGAAATTTATGTTACACTCTCAATAATGGTACTTATGACCTTAACATCAGATCCTCCACTCCCACAAAATCGTACCTTGTGTTGCTCTGACAGGCATGCTTCACCACCAATGTACACCACGTCATTACTTGTACTACAAAAGTAGGAACCAATCAGAACCTATGCCAAACCAATGGCTCTGATTGCTCCATTTGTACTAAGTTGTTGCATGCAAATGGGGTCCACACGACCACACTATATCCTTTAGCCGATGCCGGAATTATTGAACTCTAACTTCAAAATTCAAATATCAATGGCTGAGAGGACTATACTCTCTGTCCTACCACCAGAGGTTATAGGCACGATACTCCATGGACTTTCTTTTGCTGGGACCAATGAGGAACGGGGGCACCATTCTACGTGGCCTCCTTCTAGATGCTCTAGGATTGCTTCCATTGAGGGCAATGGTTATCGATAGTTCGGTGAGTTGGAGTGATCCTATTGGCTCAATGTGTCCTACAACGATCCAATCCACCTCTCAATAAACCCACATTTTCCAATCAAATTTTGGTTTGTTTTCTTCCACACTGTAAATATAATCATCTCAGTGGCCACAAATTATGCATTTCTTAACTGCATCGGACCCTAGTCATCAATACCCAAGCATTAAGTGACTGCACCTGGTGTGATTATTCTTGCTGCCTACACAGTTTTTTTTGCAATTGCATCAACCCTGATAACAGAAATCCCTTTGCTTGTGGTTCAGGACTTGTTCAACCTGACCGTGTCATAGATCTGGCCTCGTTTACGTTCTAGGCATCACTGATTATTTGAAGTTATGTGCTTCTGGAGAAGATCATCTGCTATCAAGTTCAATCTCAATAGATCTTTCATTTGTTCATAATTATTCTGTACTCGTAAACAGCATGACCTTGTTAGAGTTTACGGGCATCATTTGAATTACTAGGTGACCAAATAACCTCATTATAAAGGGTTGGAATATAATGGGTTGGAAAGGTTTATTAATTTTTATATTTAATCATTTTTATCGATGATAAAAAATCTGCAAATATAATAATCCTAGACCCTAATTCTTTCCTATTACAACTTTAAAAAAGATGAATTTAGTTCAACTCATGTTTGGATAATTATAATGCCGATTAGTTTAGTGCCATTTTTTCTACCTATCTTATCTAAATTCAAAATTTTACTCAAATCTAGTACTATTCAAAGTAATAGTTTAATATTAATTAATTTAAAGTAATTTGACAATTGAAATTTCGAAAAGAAAAGTATTGACGAGTAATTTAGAGAAGTACAGCTATGACCTTAGCAGAAACAAACAGGCAGCACATTTTTTGATAATGTAGGTCTTATTTGAATACTTTTTATAAGAAAATAAAGAAAAAGAGATTTTCTTGTAAATTAAAACTAATGTATGAACCTAACTTTATACAAGCTCAAACTAAAGTATTACATACCTTACAGAGTTAATGCTTAGAAAGGATACATAATGTTTGGCTGAGTAAGCAACTAATTAGCGAAGACCCCTAATTGAAGAATGAAGGTAAATCTTGTGAGTTTAAAGGGTGTTTGGTGCTTTGCATTGACATAAACAACTAGAGATTGTCCTAAATGGAAATATATATATATATATATATATATATATATATATATATTTTGATTTTGTGTGAATATGGTATTATGAATTTTGTAGTAATAATATAAATAGAAGGGATGATAGATTGACAACTCTAATTTTTCATATAATCATATTATAATTTTTAATATTTTTTTATATATATTATTTAATTACAAATTTATTTTTTATTATATATATTTATTTTAAATTTATTACATAAAAAAATGTTATACAACTAAAAAAAATTGTGAAACTATCATTTTCCACAAATGGAGCGGGTGACTAATGAGAGTGTTTGAGCGCTTACAGAGTTGAGGCAGTGTTTGCGAAAGTGATTAGCTAAGCAAGAGAATTTACTATAAACTGGGCCTGCCCTGTGGTTTTAGGCGCTACTTAAAATGGTAACGAGAAGTTTGGTAAAATGAAATGTGACGTCATGAAACTTGGGTGCCATTGGGCTTAACAGAGGTGGACACGTGGTGGTGGCAGGATCTGGAATCCTCCAATACCTCATATCCAACGGTCAAAGTTTCTGATTCACAATGCTCGAAGCTCGCAGTCTACGTGCCGCTTTTCTGTCGCCACCACTGGGCACTCCTCCTTCTCCCATTCGTCCCCTCACGTTTCCCACTCCCATCCCATGACACGTTTCCCTCCCCAACCAATCCCCTTCCCCACTCCCCTCCATCTTCACTGTTCTACACGTGTCCTTCCTCACACGTGTCCCTTTCACGCTTCCTATAAAACCAACGCCTCTCCTAATACATCCCTGTCTCTATTAACGCAATAACATTAACAAACAGCAAAAACGGTGACTGTAATCACACTGCAAATGGATGGTAGGGGAGGCTGTTGCATCGCCCGCTATGTACCCGCTGCATCCCACGTCTCCACCATGGACAAAATAATGCTTAGGTTTCGTCCTATCGCTCCCAAACCCGCTTCGGACGCTTCTTCCTCCGAGAGCAGCGATGCCTTACTCAAAACCAGAACCTCTAAGAGAAAGTGCGTAAGTGATATCAACTGTAACACCAAACGAAGGACTCGCCGCAGGAAGAACACATCCTCTCCGGAGCTCAAGCAGAAGCAGATGCGGAAGCGGAAGCAGCCGGCGGTGACTCTTCCTTTGTTGCCGGAAACTCCCGATCGGAAGGACTCTCCGGTGAGGGATCTAACTCCACCGATAGCAAAGGAAGCAGGAAACAACTACACGAACAACAGCAACAATTACTTGAAGAAGAACGTGCCGGTGTGGTTGAGTTTCGAGCGTCGGAGCTTGACGAGGAAGGTTGAACCGTACGATGCGATGATGGCAGGGTGTTGTTCGTGTGTGACGGTGGAGTGCGTGACGAACGCGTGGGTGGAGGGGGAGTGGCTGGGGAGTACGGACGAGGAGCGGAGGGTGAGACTGAAGAGGGACACGTGTCCGGGATTGATAACGGACGGGTACGGGATGGTGACGTGGAGGAACGAGGCGTACTGTGAGATGATGAAGGGTGAGAGAGATGGGGCGGTGTTCCTGGTGATTAAGGAGGGTCTACTGCTTCCATATCCTTCCTTTACTTGTAAGGTGAAAGTGGTGCAATACGTATGGGGAAGGGAGAGAAGTTCGGTGACGCTACCATGTGATGTATGGAGGATGGATTCTGGTGGTTTTGTTTGGAGATTAGACGTTAAAACGGCTCTTAGCTTGAAATTGGGTTACTGATTCCAAAGGTACCATGCAACGCTCACTACTTCGTTTCGCTTTTGATCCCAATTCAACACTTTTCCTTGAAGTGCTCAGAACTGTGAATATTTATAAATATAACTACTGAGGCATGTATCTCATCTTTTGTTCTTTAGATGACTTTACAGTTTGAGTTTGAGCTTACAGTAGTGAGTTAATGATCAATATTATCGTGTAACACTTCTGCTAAGTAAAAGTTTTATGTTGCTTCCATCTCTTTATTTCATCGTTAAAGGTTTGAGGTAATAAACATTTAAATCATTAATCGATGAAATGGATTGAATTTTATTGTGTGAGTTGGTGCTAGGAAAGGTGGGACAAAAGGGTGAAAAATGTGTTGTGGGGGAGATGGGACTTAGGAGTTGTGGTGGGAACTAGGAAGGGCAGGTGGTCACAAACCTATTCTGTCACTTTGGATACCATTAACCCATGTAACTCTGGCGTCATCTGATTGCACCACGTTGCTTAATCCAAGCCAACGGTGTTAACTTTTGCAGAAAAGAAAGAGAAAAGATATACATGTACTTATGCTAAGCGATTTCTTATCAACCTTTTCCGTTTCCTTCCATTTACACACTATATTAAAACATAAACATTTATCGGTTTTAAAAAATAGTTTTTTTAAGGAAAGAATTACTTTATATTTCGAATTATACTAAAAATTAAAAATTATATTATAGATTATATAATTAGAATATAACTCTTACTCTTTTAAATTGTGTAATTAACTTTTAAATTGTCTAATCAAATGAAAAATTGTATTTTAAATTATGTAACGAAAAATATAATTTTTACGGATTATACAAAACTTTATAACTTACTATTCAATAAGTGTGTTGAACATGAGCTTCTTTAACGTCTCCAATAAAAAAAAACATCAAATAAAAATTAATTTTAAATAAAAGAATAATAAAATCATAAAATAAAAATTAATTTTAAATAAAAATTTAAAAAAAATTATTTTTTTAATGTCATTCCTATTATTGTTAAATAATTTTTAGGTATCTAATTAGTTATTAAAATTTTTTTAGAAAAATCTTGATAACTAATTAGATATTAATTTAAAAATTATTTAATAATAATATAAATTAATTTAAAAATTATTTTTTTAATTTTTAAAATAATTTTTAATTTAGTTATTATAGTAATTAATTATTTTTTGTTTTTAAAATTGATTTGTATTTTATATTTTTTTTATAATGGTAACAAGATGAGACAGCAAGATAAGAATCAGAAAAGATAAGAATATTTGAGGATTTCATCAAATTTGGACAAAATGGGGTGGAGTAGATGAACTTGGAATGGTCAGTAGG
Source organism: Phaseolus vulgaris (assembly GCF_051622355.1). Taxonomy (NCBI): domain Eukaryota; kingdom Viridiplantae; phylum Streptophyta; class Magnoliopsida; order Fabales; family Fabaceae; genus Phaseolus; species Phaseolus vulgaris. Next base: position 44,900,243 of record NC_143500.1, on the reverse strand, counting down.
GAGCAACCATTGGGAGGTGGAAAGAAATGTTGACGTGGTTAAAAAGAAGAAGAGGAGATGGAGGATAGAAGGGCGTGGTGACGGGTAAAAGTGTCTTCAAGGCAACTTAATGTTTATGAAAGAAAATATTTTACTCATGATTTAGAGTTAAAGAAGTGTGGCGTTTTCTTTGATAATATGGAGACATTATTTGTATGGAGTTCAATTTTAGGTGTTTAATGATCACAAAAGTTTAAAATACTTGATCAGAAAGAGTTGAATATGAAACATAAAAAATGGTCAGTACATGTGTCAATTATGATGATTGAAGAAAAAAAATTGATTGAGCAATTCAGAGATCTAAATTTGATAGTAAAATTCCATGATGATCATATTAGTTGCAGTAAGTTAACTATAACCAATGATTTCCTTAGAATGATAAAAAAAAGTGTTAAAGAATTCTAGTTTATAGCGTACTGTGGAGTTGCTAGGTACAAATCAGGCATGAGGAAAGAGATATCTTAATATATTGTTGCATGTTTGACGTGTCAAAAGGCAAAGGTAGATCATCATAGATATAGTGATTTGTTGCAGTAACTGGATATTCCCGAGTGAAAATGGGATAACATTGTTATAGATTTTGTTACCCATTTGCCAAGATCAGTAGGGGGTCATGATTCCGTCTGGGTGATAGTTGATCAACTGATGAAGAATGCTCACTTTCTTCCAATTAGTTTGAGGATATCTACGCCAAGTTAGCATAGTTGTACATCAGAGAGGTTATGAGATTGCATGGAGTGCCTTCCAGTATTGTTTTGGATAGAGATCCTAGGTTTACTTCACGATTTTTTTGTAGACTCTACAAGATGTATTAGGAACTACATTGAGAATAAGCTTTGCATATCATCCTCAAAACAAATGGACAATCTGAGAGAACGATCGAGTCTTTAGAAGATTTGTTGAAGACATGTGTATTTGATCATCTGCGGAATTTGAATGAGATGTTGACTATTGTGGAGTTTACTTATAATAATAGTTATCATAACAATATTGGGATGACACCACATGAAGCTTTGTATAGGAGGAAGTGCATAACTCCTTTATGTTGGTATCAAGATGGTGAGGTAATATTTGTTAGGTTAGAGTTATTTCAGCATACCATTGGAATTTGTGAGTGATGTGATGCTTGTGAGAGTATTTTTATTTCTTTAAAAGGTATAAAATGTAAGATTATAAACTTACCATGGTCTTTGAAAAAAGTAGAATAATCAAAATATTAGGTATTTTATGTAAATTTGGATGAATTAAATTTATTATACCAATGTTTTTTTTATTTCTTTTATCAGGAAAAAGGAATAAATTAATATGAACTATAATCTAATATAGTTCAATAATAATTTATAAAAAAGTACGATTTACTAGAAGAAAACTGTAAAATTTTGAATATATGTAAGGTTATCCAGTTATTATATAAAAATAAATAATTTAAATATTCATAAATTAAAAATTGTAATTAGAGAATCTTTTGTATTATAAGTAAATGGTATTATTATGTAATTTGTTTATTATAAATAAGTATATATTTTTGCATTAAAATTTTATTTTATTTTATTATTAATTATTATTATTTTATTTTATTCCAATATTTATATTAGTTAAATTTATTTATTTAAGATAAATTCAAAGATAATCTCATAGGTGATTTTTCCTTATTTCTCTTCATTTAAAAAAAAATATTATCACAAAATCGTAAATTTAAATAACAAATATCTTTTCATATTTTATTTGTAAAGAGTACATCCAAATACAAAAATGTGTTAGATCTATTCTAACACTGATAATATATACTCTCACCTTCTAGTTTAGGATTGTCTTGGCCTCCTTTGTATGCGCAGCCACCTATTCCTCTATCTCTACTTGATAATGATAATATGTAGGCTTTGTATGCGCACTCTATGTCTCTCCTTCCTTCATGTGAGTAATCTCAATTTTTCTGTAAATCTCTCACTTGTGCTCTTTCGACCCTTGTTTAACCCTTTCATTGAATCCCAAACTATCTGTTGTTGTGTCCCTGGATTGTTTCAAGGACTTCACTATATTTATTGCTTGGTAAAGTTGTTCTTTAAGTCCTTTAACTTTTGCTCCTCGCTCAATTCCCTGTGCCTTCCTACACTTTACTCCATCTGCCACCACTAATATCCTATCTCAATGAGATCCCATTACTTTTTACAGTGGAGAAAATTCTCTGTCAGAATAGCCCAGTCATCACAGTGACCATCTTCTACAATTACCAAACTACTCTTACCACCTTCTACAATTCTTCTCAATTCATTCTACTAGAAAAAACAAATGCAGCTTCTTACTCAACTCACACTCATTGTTTCTCTCACAAATTTAGGATCAGGTCCAACAATGAATCTTTGATACGAATTGTTAAATAAAACAAGAAAAAATGGATCTTGAGGGAGAATGTAATTTCTGAATACTGGAAAGCTGCAACTATTGACCTAAGAGTCTTACACAATGTATAATTTACAACCTCTTACTTAATTACTTCTTATTAAAATATTATTTGTTGAAAGAGATATAATCATTCATTTATTATTATAGAAAATGAAATAGAAATTAATTTTATAGAATAAGAATAATTAGTTGTTGTAGTGACTAAATTATAGATAATTTTAAAGATTAAACAAAATTTTGGTTTCTAAATTAGTTTCTATTAGTTATTGTTAAATAGGTTTTAAATTGATATCTAATTAGCAACTAAGTTTTAACTACCAACTTAGATACCAATTTAGAAATCATCTAACACTAATAAAAACTAATTTAGAAACTAAAAGTTTTTTAATTTTTAAAATGATCTCTAGTCACTATAACAACTAATTATTTTTATTTTTTAAAATTGGTTTCTATTCCATGATTTTCTTGTAGTGTAAAAGAAAATGAGTTGTTAAAACATGATTTCTCTAACTATATCTAAATGGACTTTTTTTTACACATTTTATTTTTCTAAGAATTCCCTAAATCTAGTAACACAGTTTATTTTTATGTTTGATTTATTCTTTCAAATAATCGTCAAAATGTTTCATAACTTTTAAATTATCTTCTTTCCATCCCATTTCTCTCTTTCTAATTTTGAAATATCTTTAATCTTACATTTAAATTTCTTAAATAATGTATCAAATTCAATCAAAGCAAAGTAAATAAATTATATAAATAAATATTTATTAAAAACAATATTAAAATTAATTAACTTAACAAAATAAAGGAACATGATAAGAATGGAGACACGTCTGTCATTAAGTGGATGACTAACTAATAAAAAAGAAACTAACTCCTATTAGTCGGTTATAACAACTTTGTAGCAGAGACTAATATTTAGTTATGAGAGTTATATATTTTTAAAGGATTTAATAGTGAGATTTTAATTTATTTTTTACTTGTTTATTTTTTAATATCAAATTATCTTTTCATTTATCTATTTATATAAAAAAATTATTAATTTTTTTTCTATGTATTAGTTAAAAGAAATGAAAGTGTTGTTAATGAATATTTTCATTAACTAAATTATAACAATAATAATCTGTATAAAACATATTATTCATAATTTTTTTTAATATTGTGCATTCTTATTTAAATTAAAAAAAATAGATGGCTAAGTATTATGATTTATTTGATTCTTATAAGAAAAATAAAATTGGAATTACAACATAAAATAAAAAAGTAACAGAAAGGTATAATGAAAGTGGAAAAAGAAAAAAACAAAAAAAATAAGAAGTTGCTCGGTGAAGGCAGTTTTTAAAACTATAATAATGTTTTGGAATATTCTATTGCTTCTTCCTCTTTTGTATTCACCTACGAACATGAAAAGAGGATAGTAAAACAACTAAAAAAAATAAAAACATTAATAAATAAACAATCAAAATTTATGCAATCAATACAGATTGATCCGAACAAAATAAATGATAATGTTATTGGTTCAATAAAAAATATCTTAATGTTTTTTTTATTTTTTTATTCTTTTTTCTGACTCTTTTTGTCACACTCCTATCAAAATTTTAGTGTTATATTGTAGTGAGTGGAGTTAAATGATCTACCCACATGTTTCAATTTAAAGTTTTATTTAATTCATTCTTTTTTTCACTCAAATCTCAAATAGTTTCTTTCAAATTTAATAATTGATTTTTTTAAGTGTTTATTATAAAAGAGACTAACAAGCACGATTTAAAAAAAATTAAAAAGGAAAATATTTAAGCAAGAACTACCACAGAAACATCACTTCTTCATTTTAAAGTAGTGTTTGCTCAATTGCTCCATTTCAAAATTTGAATTAAATTAACACACTTTTATTAATTTTCTTCAATAACATAATGTGTTGAGTATTTAATCTAATAACATTAATTACTAGAAAATAATTAAATTAAATAGAAATTAATTTTAAAGATAAAAAACAATTAATTTTTTTAGACATTATTTTAAAATTTAAAAAAATAATGATAAAATTAATTTTTATTATCGATAATTAGTTTTAAAATTGATATCTAATTAATTATTAAGATTTTAGCTATTAATTATTTAAATTATTTAAAAAAAATGTAAATGGAGAAAATAAACTATATAACAGTTTTCATCTAAATTTTAAATTCGGAACCACTTCTGTAAAAAAATATATAAAAGGATAAAAAGATTATTTGAGATCACTGTTCTTATTTGACATTTTTATACAAATGTTCCTATTTGATATTTTTCATTAAGTCATTTAATTAAAATACAAATTAAATTATTGAGTATAAAAGTAATAAAATAGGTTGTGAAATGGGGTGGAAATTTTGTAGAGTGTGAATATATCCGGATCCAATATAAAATTGTTGTAACTATATTAATAAATGCTCGAAGAACAAGGAAACTATAGACTCCTAATAAAATAAAAATATCTAACAAAATAAGGACCAAAAAGAAATAGACTAATAAAACTAAAAACCATGAGCTTCCTCTGTGTGAAAAGGGATCAGGAGTAAAATTTGTAATCCTTAGCTTCTATTATGATCTGTCTCAATGCGCCAATTGGGGCTAACACCATCAAGAACATTCCAAACATGATGCAAAACTGAGATAAAAACAAAAATCAAACTCATTATTACTGTGAAAAGGTATAACAAGAAACAAAACAATTAAAAAGGCTTGTGGATAGTGTTTTTGGTCTACATACCCAATTGGCAAACCAAGACAAGCTAAATCTCTTTGGTGTGTAGATGACAAGCCACATTACGCAAGGAAGCTGCAAACGATTGAGACATATATAGGTTAACATCGGCATTTCATTGTTTTAGAAAAAAAAAAGTTATCGTAGACAAATAATTTTGCTTACAAAGTATGTGGTGGGAGCAAACACAAACCCCCCAAAGAATCCTAGAAGCCCTCCAAAGAAAGGGAATGTAACTCCAAGGAACAATGTAAGTACTGCATAAGGTTGTAATGGTTAGATAAATTGTATTTATACGTGGAATTGTTATGAACACGAAAATGGGAGTTTTGTATGAGAGATGGAAGCACACTCACAAACGTAGATATTGCGAGTTATGAATCGAAGGTACCAAGTTGGCTGGAACTTCATCTTTTTCACCAGGAATGATTCGCATGTATCAAACACTGGAACGCCAAAAACCTAACACGAAAATTAATTAGCAAAACATGTTTCAATCCAATGAATATGTTTAATAAGACACAATGAGGAAGAGAAGTTGTGCAGTGCATATGTACCTGATAACTTCCAGTTACATGGACAAAAACAAAGATGTTAGCAGCTACAATGAGCCAGCGAGGTTTCTCAAGGGAGAGAAGGATGTTATCGTCAACACCGTTTCCAAAAGCCCAGTAACCAAAAACAGCAACAGGAATATAACAAAGGGCCACCACAATATAAGCAACAATCATGCCCTTCCACATGGCTTTCTTTGAGGGCTCTTCAGGTGTGGAAGGGATGGTTGCTTGGATCTCCAAAACTACGTTGTGCCCAGCATACCCAAAAGCAATAGTCCCCAAGGCACTAAAAAACCCAAATACATTCCCTGCATCGGTTGAAAATCTGCTACCATATTGCACTCCTTCTTGAACGCCCCTGTGAAGTGACGTTATCCACGCAATAGTGGAGTAGCTGCACAACAACCAAACATGTACTATTTGTTACATCATTCTTGGGATTGTTTTATCATGTATTGGATCAATGAATAAACCCTATACCTGAGGGACATGACAGCGGCAGCAAAAGAAATAACAGTGATGGAGTTGAAACTGGGAAGATGAGAGAGAAGGAATTGAACAGCAGCGAATATCATGATGAAGTAAGTTCTTCTAATGGGACTGCATCCGTCACAAAGAATATCATGTATCTTCTTTAGAGAATTTCCACCCGTTATCATGTATACTACATTAACACCAATCTGAACCATTAGTTGCTGAGGCACCACAATCCACAGTCCTAGCTTTTCTCCAAACGCATACTGCCCCAACTCATGATACCTGTCAAGCCTTTTCCCTGGTTCAGGCTCATGCATTTCAATCATTTGCCATGCCGTGTAGAGAGTGCAAATCCATGAAAGAATCAATATTGTAACACCTGGACCCCTGCCACACACCACAAACAACGTAATCATGTAAAACATGCACACACAAAATCACAAATGGTTAGAAATTTAAAGGGAAAAGTATATGATGAACAAACCATCCCAGCTCTGACATAGCGTAGGGAAAACCCAGCACTCCTGCTCCAACAACAGCAGTGACATTGTGAAAAGCAGAATACCACCACTTTGCGTTTCTGGATTTAGTGATGGGAAGCCAGTCATTGATGTTCTTTCTCTCAACTTCTTTTGCCATTGTTGCTGTTCTTCCACATTCGTTACCTTCTACTTCCATGTCTTCTGCGTTCTGTTCCTTGTTATTTGCTTACAGTGGATTATGAATATGAATTTCTCCGTATTTGTAACCGTCGGCTATCTTAAATACATAAGTATCTCAGTATTTGTTAATCTCATCTAAATTAAATATTTAGTTAATCAACTAGCTCAAAATAAAATAAGTTAGTTACAAGTGTAAACTTAACTTTTTTTTAAAAACTATACTTGGTACTTATTGTTATTCAACTCAAATAAATGTTTTATTTATTTATAATTAACCAAACCTAGTTCAATTTAATCTTTTAAGTATTGTTGTTTGAAAAATTTGCATAATCTAAAAAACCATAAAATAATAATATAGTTATTATTTAATTTAATTTATTATAATATTAATTGAATATGTATCTTAAAAATATGTAACTATTTAAGTATAAATATTATAGTTTATTTTACAAAAATATTTTTAAAATTTAGAAAAAATATTTTAAAATTATAAATTTAAAAAATATCAAAACTTTTTAATCAGTTACCTTAATCCAACTAATACAGAAACCTTCCCAACGCAGCTTATAATATAATCAAACTTAATAATACAATACAATCATAAATAAAAACTAATTTTAAAGATAAAAAATAATTAATTATTATATTAACTAAATTAAATATTATTTTAAAAATTAAATTTATTAATATTTAAAATAATTTCTGTTATTATAAATAATTTTAAAAATAGTATTTAACTATCAACTCTAAAATCTAAATAATTAGTAGTTAAAAAATTGATAGCTAAATAAATATTAATTTAAAAAATATTTATTAATTTAAAAATTGTTTATTAATTTAAAAATTATTTATCAATAATAGAAACTAATTTAGATATCAATAATTTTTTTTAATCTATTAAATATTATCTAAATTAGTTAATATATCAACTAATTATTTTTAGTATATAAAATTAGTTTTTTTTAATAATTTCCTATTAGTGTGTATTATAATATTTTAAAATAATTTAAAACATGTTTGATTGTGTAATTTTTTTAAAAATAATTTAAATTTTCAAGTAATTATCATACACGTTTTAAATTAGTTGGCATATTTAAGTAAAATATATTTATTATTTAAATTACTATGCATTATAATATAATAAAATGGAAACACTGTATTATACTATTATCTGTATATACAAGTATAGTTTGCCTTTTAATTTGGTTCAAAAACTTTATTTTATGAGCAAGGGTAATAATAATAGTAATAATAGTCTCAATATATTAGTTTGTGAAAAGTATAGAGTTCGCGATCGGTTGAGGAAGGAGGTGTTGGTGCCTTTGAGGAAGGTGTTGGTGTTACCTGAGGTGTTTATTGGGGCCAATCGTTGGGATTTGGTGATGTCGTGCCTCAGATAATTTTTTGGAATCTGAGAGACTCTAAGGCCACCCCAGTGCCAGCTACCCAGAATAAGAATTTACTCAAATTGTTCTTGGATAAGGAGGGGGAGCTAACTTCAAAGCCCCTTAGAAGCCATGGAAACAGCAATTTCTGGGCCAGAATATCAGAATCTAGTTGTGCTGGATTAGTTAGTAACTCAATTTTTATTTCTTTTCTGATGCTACTAAATCATACAAAAAATTTCTAACCCTCGTGTCCTTTCTGCACAAGCACATCATAATTTTGAAGCTGACCTGCATAGATGCATTAACCTGACAGAGTGAGAGGCATTTTTATCAAAATGGTGCATTTTTTTTTCATATTTACATAAATGGCAAAAGTAGAAAAAATTGGCAATTCTTGATCAAAATTGTCAATGGTGTAGGCAACATCAATTAAATTTGTTAATCTGTTTACTTTTTATTTTTTAATTAAAGTTTCTAATTGAGTTGACAACTTCAGTTTAAATAAAATTAGATACTGGATTGTGAATTTCACTTCATTGAAGTTGTCAATTTCGTTAGCAAGTTCAGTTGAAGTTGTCAATTCGGTTAACAAGTTTAGTTGATTTTTTTTAAATAATTATTTTTTAAAAAAAATAAATTTTTTATATAATAATAATTTTTTAAATTAAAACTAATTTTTTGTTTTCACAAGAAACAAAGTTATCCAAAATTAAGTTGGATTAAAAATAGGTTATGTAATAAATGTAAAATATTTAGTATTTTTTAAATAATGTTAAAATTAAAAATACTTTTGTTGTTTTTAAAAGATTGAAATTATGTTCGTGAAGTGGCATTTATAGTTGATATAGTTATAAATAAATAGGGTAGCGTTTAAACAATATTTATAAAATGATAAATAAGTACAATTCATACATGATTATAAAATAGAAATGTAGGAAAAGTTGTCATATGTGAAGTTGTGCCACATGGTGGTATTCTTCGTTGTCTTCATGATCGTTGTTGTGACTGTTGTTCGGATGAAATGGTAGGATGGGTGGAGGTGAAATGTCATTGTCAATGTCTTTGACTTCATTATCATCATTCTAATTTTCGGACACCTGTGAAGACATTGTACATTAGATTGTAGGGAGATGGGGTCATGGTAGAGGTTGCAAAGGAATTTAATTTATCACACAACTCATTGTTAACTTAATTTATTTAAAATTATTATAAAAAATTAATTTTAATTCTTCAAACTTTATATACCATTTTCTTAAATAAAATTAAATTAAATTTTGATATTATAATTAAAATAAAAATTTTAACTATATATTTTTATTTCCAAAAATATTAATTGTTATTTTTTTCAAAAAAAATCAACTGAACTTGCCAACTGAATTGTCAACTTCAATGAAGTGAAATTGTCAGTCCAGTACCCAATTTTATTTACACTGAAGTTGACAATCCCGTTAAAAACTTTAATTAAAAAATAAAAAGTTGACAGATTAACAAATTTAATTAATGTTGCCTACACCATTGACAACTTTGACCAAGAATTGTCCATTTCTATAATTTTTTGTGCTCTTGCCCATTTACATAAATATGAAAAAAAATACACTATTTTTGGTGAAAAATCCCCATTGAGAAAAGTTTGAGTCTTGTGGGTCTAGGTTTTAGAAGACAATGTATATCTTGAAGAAAAGTAGTGAAAAGGCAGAAAAACTTCAAATGACATTCAAGGATCTACAGAGTCTATTCAAACAATTCCAACCTTAAAAACGGATCATATATCCCTTTTTATCCTGAATTCCAGCACCATTATCTAAAAGGTGATCAAGAAATTGAATAACATTATTTTGACCATGACTAGTATATATTCTTGTAATAATAAAACATAGTGAACAAAATTAAGTTTGAAAGTGAAAGCCTTAAATAATATCAGTTTTCTTTAAACACGTATATATTTTGGTTCATATTGCTTGAATTTATTTTTTTTAACTTTATTTTGTCAAGAAAAATCTAGTTTATTAAAATAGTAATATGTATTAAAAATATTAAAAAAGTATTTATAAACTTAATACGGTAGATTTATTAATAAAAAGTAACTGTATGTTTAACTCCATTTGAACGTGCATTCAGCTCGCAATAAAAAAACTTTTTTCTTTCTCAATTACCGATATTTATGCCTGATTAATTTAACTATTCTTTTAATATGGAGACGAATTTAAATGATAACGACATATACTAATTTATTTATCAGTTTCAGTTCAAAAAAAAATTTATTATTAATTTAACTCTAATTCAAAACTTATTTTTCCTTTTTTTATCTTAAGCTTTTGTGAGTTTGATAGATTATTTTAAAAACTAATATTTGATATCGTAATTTTCGGTGGCTTTGATTAGTTTTTATAGGATTTTACAGTGTATATGCTAAGATTTATCGGTTGCAGTATTTCTTAAATATTTTTTTAATTTTATTTATTTTTTTTTGATAAAAAATATTTTAATACTATCCGTTAAATATTTCTTTTAATTTTCTTTATTATTTTTTAATAAAAAATATTTTTATACCATGTAAGAGTTGAGTGTAGATTTTCACTACATTAATGGTCAGACAAATTACGAACACAAAGTATTTAACTGCTAATGAACCAAATCAAAAAATTAATTAGTGTAAAATTAAATATTTTTACTTATATTTTGATTTTAGAGATGAAACAATCATTAGTGATTAGGAATTGAATATATTCATTGGCATGATACGTTATCATAATAGTATTAAAGAAATGTGTTCACTTACTATTTAACTTAGGAGTTGAGATCAAAGTTACTTTAAATACACATTTTTCTTTTCACCTATCGAATTACCTACTCAAGTGTCTTTACAAAGATAAAATCGTGACGGAATACTAACCTTCAAAACGGACAATAGTTTGAATGTGGTATTGATTAGCGTCTCTCGAATTTAAATTTGAAACAAAATGAATATAAAATAAAGGAGAATATATGGTGGGCAAAACAGCAACATCACTATTTTAATAGAAACTCAGATGATATATATCCCTATAAATTCACCTTAACAAAGGATAAGTTTCTGAAAGCCTTTAGTTTGCAGGTGTAAAGGGTAGCATTCATGGCACCTCCTAAAAAGGTTACAATCCAAAGTGCTCTTTCTCCCAAAAATCCTCCACCTTCAATGGGGGAAAATGCTTCAAGCTCTGCTCTTACTAAACCACCACCCACTATACAACAAATCTTCTCCAAAAACACTACCAAATGACTCATTAATACTCATCAACTTCATACACATCTGCATCACCACTATCTCCTCTGAATTCTTCTGTAGCTTCTTCCATGTTATATCCAAAATCATGGCTCTTTCAAGTTTTATGATGTAGTGTTAAAATACTATCTAGCTTTCCATGTGTGATAGCAATCACCTATTATTATTTAGTGTGAATTATATCGTATGTGATGGAAGAAGATAAACATGTAATATTATGTCCACAAAAGACGATAAAGTATAATATATAATGCTTATTATTTCCTTTTTCTTCATAAAATTTTATAGCGTCTTTTTTTTTTTTCTTTTGGAGAAATTTAATTAGTCCTATAGTTTAAATTGTTCTAACTAGGCTCTTACATTTAGATAATTAACACAGTGCTTTACATGGTAAATTAAATTTAAAAAGTTGGTATTTAAGATGTGGTTTTACTCTTTTTTTAATGCAAAAGTTTTAAATTTTTATTTGTAATTTTTTTTTTAGTTTAAGATTTTCTTTCTAATCTTAAATAAGTTTTTCTCTAAAATTTACCCAAAAAAGGGAGACTCTTTACATGGTGTTATGATAAGAGGAACTTAAGTGATCAGGTTAAAAGACTCATTCAGGGTGGTTAGGTTATCAAGGAGTATGTCTCTATTAATGTCATGATTAATAATTATTCTTTCGATCATTATTTGTCTTTATTTAGCTTTCCATAATTAAGGATTGCTAACATGCAATTGTTTTTATAAATTAAATTTTCTCATATTGCCCATGTTCTCTTTTTTTTCTTCTTTTAACTAAACAAAAAATAAACAGAAAACCATAAATTCTTAATAAAAAGGATTAATTTTTTTATTAAGATGCGAGTCATTAAATCACAATTGTGGATATATGAATTTTTTTCACTATTTTATAACCAGTACGATCAGTACATTGTTTCTTTTTATCACTGATGTCTCATTAGAAAAACAAAAAATTTAAAATTTAATATTTTGACAGAACTTAAAAGGAGAATTTACAACAATATATATACATATAATTAACATAAATATTAAATTCTAACTCATTCAAATTATATGCGTTTGTGTATGTTTTTTCACTAGTTTAAAATAAAATATTTAAGAAGAATGAATTTTTATTTTTATTTTGAACATATAGGATTAAACATGAACAAGAAAATAGAATGAAAAGTTATTGTTCCAAAGTATTATATTTCACTGTAATTAAAACATTCATCTAAATTGTTAGTCGTACAGAACAGTTTAATTGGGATTTTCTTGATATATAATGTTTTTTAATAGGAAAATATTTAATAATGTATGATGAATAGGATTTTCGAAGAATTAGTATTTTTGGAACATAGTTTCTACAATAAAGTTTAATGATGGACATCCGAGAGAAGAGTGTGGGGTAAAAATAATCATTTTTTAGATAGTCAAATGATTCCTTGAAATGAAAATATGATTAGTATTTACTTTTAATAAGCATAAGATCTAAAAAGGATGCTGTAAATAAGCAAAGTTTCTTATCTTTTTTCTATATAAGGAATATCCACTTTTACATTTATAAATATATATTAATAAAATAATATATAAATTTATTTGTTTATATTCCTTTTTACTTCCCCAACCCAATTTAAGTTACTCATTATGATCCCAGCCTATTAAAATGTGATTTTTCGCCCTTAACATTTCTTTCAATACTTTTTTTGATAGGTTTCATCTAACTTATTTCATTCCTTCATCTTACCTATGTATGGTGAGATTAATATTTCCAAACATTTAAATAATAAATTCTGTATGAATTATTATTACTTCACTTCTTTTAGACACTATCACTTTTTCTAATTATTATTAAAAAATAGATTTTAAATCTAACATAATTTTATAAAATTATTTTAAATTTCATTCACTTTTATATATATATATATATATATATATATATATTATGCAATGTATTTATTTTTAATTGAAGTAGTTTACTACTAAAAAACAATTCGACCGACAATTAAAAATAGTATTTGAAGACAGTTTAATTATTGTTAATGAAAATAATTTTATAACTGCCATTATAAAATAAAAAATATAATACTTAATATAAAAAAAAATAGTTATAATTGACTTTTATTGATAGTTCTAACCAATAACTATTGTTAAAAGTCATTTTTTTAAAAAAATTAACAATAATTTTACAGTGTATTTTAAAGGCTTTTGCACATAATTCAACTAAAGTATTTAACAAAATCAATTAAAACTACTCGGTTAACATCATACTCCACCAAATGCAGATGCAGTAGAGTGTGCACATGAATGACAAGAGACCAGTAAACAGATTCACAGAAAACTAATATACAATGTTAAAGTTGTATAAAATTCACGTATATATTAAAAAATTTAAACTAAACGATATCTTTTAGGTTAATAATAAAAGACTTTTGGAGGTTACACATAATAATTAGAAGAACAAGAATTCAAGAACCAAAAGGGGAATTCAAGAACCCTCGTCATAATTTATTAGCTACCAAGTGGTGGCTTTGTTCCTTCGAAGGAATGTTACGAATCTTCCCGTACTACATCACCTGCCAAGACAGCATGTAAAAACCAAAACTCATGCTCCAGCAGTCAAGAATTGCCTATCATCTAGTGACATAAAACTCAACTGTTCCAACTGTAAAGAGTCACAATATAGTAAATGTCAAAATGGAAGAATTTCTGGAGTTGCAACTAGCAACCATCTGAATCTTTCCTCGATTGAAATGTCAGGGTCATGGCCATCAAAAAACAGTAATTCCTTCATATAAAGAATGGTATCACGATCTCATTCTGTCTGTAATTTTACACCAGGAATCCCAAATTTCTTACTATGGAAGCTTAGGACTCGGGCTCTACTTGCACAAGGAACTCCTCTGTTTTTGCATCTTTGACTCATCTGTTTTCTTGAAGTCACCAATCAGCTTGTCCTTGTTAGGTAAGACTGGATCAGCAACGAAGGAATAGTTCTTGTGAGATCTTTGTTTCTCTCTGTGATTTGATGTAGATGTTTTGGAAGGGGTAACCCAGGTCGGTTCAGGGGATGAATTAAAAATATCAGCCAGAGAACCATTCAAACTGTCAACATTGTCTGACTTATTGACAATATTATCTCTGTAATTTGATGAAGGAATTTCAGAAATGGTACCACTGGTCGACTCAGTGGATGAATCTAAAATATCAACCAGAGAAGCACCCAAGCTGTCAACATTGTCCGACTTCTTGACACTATTCTCTTCTTCCTTGCAGCTGTGCCAGAAATCCATAGCTTGCCAAAACGAACTGTCCCGTTCATTACAATTTGACTTCCTCTGCTCTTCAGATTGAGTTAAACAAGAGTCATCTCCTTCAGATGCAGAAGTATCGTCATCTGATACAACAAGTTCATAACCAGGATGCTTTGATTTTGATGTATCCAGTTCCATAACTTTCTGACATGAATTTAAACCCAAACCAGTCTTGTCGGAATTTTTGTTAGAAACAGGACCTAACTCCTCCCACGGAGATTCCGTGCCATGATCTTCAGAGGTTGACTCAGATAATTCACTATCAGAGTTGGAGACTGCATGATTATCAGTGGTTGCTTGAGTTTTGGGGATAGAAGTATCGAAATCAGAATCACAGACAGCAGGAACAGAAGGAAAAATGTAAGTGGACTCAAATTTAACCCCAGGCATTATCTGTAACAAGGCTGCCAATTTTTGATAACCAAGCTTCTGGATATCAAGATGATAGCCATACCTATCAACAAATAGTCTTCGGAAAGAACCAATATTATATCCCTCTGGGTGTTCCCTTACTATCTCATTCACAAGTTTCTGACAGTCATCTAATATATCATTTCTAGATCTCTCAATATATTTTGTTTCAGTCGCTGCCGCAGAAATGCGTGTATGAGAAACACTCTGATTGTGTTTCCCCACATCATGTTCTAAAGATTTTTGCAAGTTCGATTGTGATGTTCTGTTTAGAAAGAGAGATCTCAAACCATTGGTAACATGGGATTGGTCCACCGATAAATTCTTATGAACTGGCTGAATTAGCTTAAAAGGAAATGTTTGGGAGGGCCTTTCCTCCAACCATTTTTTGTCTTCTATTAACATTTCAACCAATTGAAGGATATCTTTTTCGGGGAGTGATCTGAGAAGCAGGGGTCCTTCATTCTGTAATCTTTGCGCCACATCCTCCCTGGCACAAATCATACGTAGCAGAATGTGATTCAATTACGCTTTCACCAAGTGACTACATAATTATTACCACAAATATCAAAAGGTACACAACTTTCAACAGAAACTGTGATATAATTAGTTTGTTATAATGTTTTATTTTCTTTGGTAGTTGAGATTTAGACTAGAACAAGGGACGAACGAATACGCGGAGGCCTAAAGTTTTTTACTATCCACAACAAAGGGGAAAATTTACAAGATATGTACTAAACTAAATTGCATACTAACCTGCTTCTTGAATGGGAGAAAAGAAGTGATCCTTTGGGTGAAAAAATAGAAGATTCCATATCATTCCAAAAGGAAGGACTGGAAAATAACTCAGGCTTTCCGGGATGACTAACATTCTGATCCAGTTCTGATAACTTGGGCTCTTCTGATTGACTTAACGTATGATCCAGTTCAGATGATTTGGCCTCTTCAGACTGACTAAGTGTCTTCTCCAGTTCAGATAACTTCGAATCCTCAACATGACTAACCCCCTCCCTCTGATGAACCGTCAAATCATCATACTTTTCAATGTTTTTCCCAAATGGCCACCACCTTCTAATCCAGTGAAACAGAGTTGGACTTCTTTTATTAGTTTCAGCACTTCCGCTAGGCTTTTGGGCAGCCTCAGAGCCATCATCAATTAGTGAGGATAGGCTTGGAAAAACTTCGTCAACCTCCTTTCTAGTTCGATTCTCACATTTATTCTTTGCTTCAATACTATCAGACACATAATTTGCCATAACATTGCTTTCCACCATCGATTGACCATTTCTAGCAGAGTGATTCTCTTTAGTTGTATGTTTTTCCATACCAGCAACTTTAGACCTAACAGTGTTAATATCAGACAATTTTTTAGAACTCTTGTTTAAGGTATTCATCTTAGTTTTGGAACCTTTGGTGTCCTTGTGTGGCAGTTGAGCTTCTGACTGAGGAGAATTAGCCACAGCAGACTTCCGCAACTCATTTTCCTCAACAGGTCTCCCTTTTGAAGTCCCCGGTTGTACTGATTTTAAATCGTCGGTCATACTCCTTTCAGAGACCGGAGCAGTTGACAATTTTTCATCAGCATCCCTAACCTTACTTTTACCCTCACCATTTAGCTTTGGAGCCGCTGCACATCCTTTCTCCTCATTCTTAGCACCAGAAATTGTTGATTCCAAAGAGCTGTTCTCACATTGTTCCATGGATTCCAAAGGACCCAAATGTACACTAAAATGACCATCACCACCGGCCCGAAGATCTACCCGTGGCAACGACAACAGAAAGCGGGAAAACTTTTTATGTCCATACAAATTCCTATCCAAACGGACATCATTTTTCACCAACTCAGCGCGAAGATTGGTAATGTATATCCCTTCTGGATGCAAACTCAAAATATTCCAAACCTTCCTCACAACTGACTTAGGAACCGAGCTCAGGGAAGGCCCATAGACCTCCACATTGGGTAACGAGGTAGCCTGCGGAGCTGCAACTGAGACCGGTTCTTCCGTCGCCGGATCCTCCACCGTCACCGGCTCGTTGTAGCTTCCATACCAAGACCCAACAGGTCCATCAGGAGGGTGGTTGAGGACCTTTCCAGCAAGATTTTCTCCGTTGAGCAACGAAGGCCACAGCCAGGCTATAGTAGCAGCACTGTGGAGAACACTGGGAGTTTTCTCCGGCGTAGCGAGCAAGATATTGTAATTACTCATTCTCAAGCGGTGTAACGTGCCAGCGAAGTCTCTATCGCCGGATATCAAAAATATGTGCGCCGGCGGAGGGTTCTGAGAAACCCAATACATTAGGTCAACGAGAATATCGATACTGTTTCTTCCCTCTGCAACAGTGCGTTAAAGTAAATGAGAGATGGGAAGGAAAAGAGAAACAGAAGAATAGTGAGGGATGAGGTGGAAGAGGAACCATCGGAGACGTGGATAAAGCGAACGCCGGTATAGGCGAGTGCTTCCTGGTGTGCCCGGGGGAGTCGTTGAACGTCGCCGAAAGCGGTGATGTTGAGAGGGCCTTTGATTCCGTTTGCTCTCACTGCCTCCATTATTGCCGGTGCGACTTTGGAAGCGTCGAAACCCAGGGGCACGTGGCAGTTCTTGAAGTCCCACCATGCCCAAACCCTCACGTTTCGCGATTCTTCCTCCGAGCGCGCAGGGGAATGTGGCGGCTCGCACGGTTCGAGCGTGCGAGCTGAACAAGAGGACATGAAGAATATGGTTTTGGCGAGAGCGGGCCTCGCCGCCGGGATCACGAACAAGCGGGAAGCGGTTGCCATGGCTGTATCTCCGAATGCGGAGATCACTGCTGCTCACGCTAAAACCCTCGCTCTACCCTGCCCTAACACTAGGTTTTAAGAAAAATAAAAACTTTAATTTTACAAAAACTAAATAACCAAATCTCGCAATTAAAATTTTACATTATTACAAAATTAAGGGACTAAAACTAAAAAGTAGAAAACATTTTTCAGTTTTATTTAACTTGTTTGGTTTGACTCTTCTATCAATTCAATTAAATTTTCTCAATTATATTAGGAATAAACATATTAAGTGCGTATATTTAAATATGCCTCATTAACACATGGATATAGATAACTAAAAAGATTATTAAAGTATTATGAGATTATGAAATTAATCTTAAAACTATAAGTGATTTGGAGAAGATGATAATCATAGATATGGGCGAGGTGATAAGCTTGGCATAAATTGCTGAACTTTGTACCTTGTTAAAAATGAACCAAGTCTAATTTAGTCATAAAAATAAATTTTAAGAAGTATTTTTCTATATTTTTAAACAGTGTGGGTCATCTTTAATACTCTTAATCAGTTATTTAATCTTCTTGTAACATATAATTTGTTAAACAAAATTAAAATAGTTGCAAATCTTAAAATTTAATCATTAAATCGTTAATCTCGTGTTAACTTGAGAAGAATGTTCTACTTTTATTTACCTTTTCTCATGGCTTTTCATAATTTATTTAGTTATTTTAAATGAAACAGCATTCTGAGTTATACACTATATTTAAGTAAATTTTTAAGGTTTAATTATTTTTTTTCTCAATATTTAAGTGAATATTCTATTTATTATTATGATTTTTAAAAAAATAATTTTTTCTTTCCTGTTAAATTTTTATCGAGAGTTTATAAGTGTGAGTGAACGGTTATCTATATATGTCTTCACGCAGAGTTAGTCATCACCTCAATCTTAAATTTTTATTTTATTGAAATTAAAATAACTGAAAAAGATAATTAAAAAAAAAATCTTAACAACTACCTAGAGAGAGACTAATTTGTAATGAGATTTACTTATTTAAAACTATATAAACATTATTGCACATCCTCTGAACTTATTCAAACATTTAATATTTTAATCTTAACAACCATTAGTAAAAGAATTGATTCCTAGTGAACTTTTAAGTTTAGAGACTGAATTATAAACGTGTAATCTTTTAATAACCAAATTAATGCAAAATATAATTTTCTGTTGACCAAAGGAGGAAGGTTTAGTAGTCTTCTATTAAAACCTATAGTTTAATTGATGAACCTCTAGGCTTAGGCCTACATACCCACGTGGACCCTGCTATTTGCAGCACCCTTTCAAATTTAAAAATCAAAATATTTTAACACAACGAAAACTAAATTTTGTTGTGTTGGTTTTTTTTAAAATAAAATAAAACACAAAAGCTTGTTTCCTTTGTGTTAATTTATCTTAAATAATAAATTGTCGTTGTTTTAATTCTTTTAAAAATAACTACTACTAAAAAAATTGTGTATTTTAAATTCACTCCAATAAAAATTTGTTTATCTCGGAAGTAATTTACAAATCTACAAAAGTAAAAAGTTAGAGAATATAGATAGCAATAGGAGGGTGTCAAAAGTAATTTTTAAAGTCCACAAAAGTAAACAAATCCATTATAGTAAACTACTATCAATTTTCTCATATTTTCAATAATGCAACTATAGATGAATAAATGAATTGATCATCAACTTCATATCAATGACATCAACTATGTAGTGGTGAATACTAGGATTGAGACTAGTTCAATATTAAAATTGCTTTAATGTTTAAAGTGATCGTCATTTTTTCTTACTTTGCTTGACTTTCATGTAGAAAAACTATCATACATAGAATGAATGATATCAACATGCTCAAAATATGATGGGATCACACTTTGTAAACTTGTCAAATATATTTGCTCGATCTTTTGGGATCTTTTGGTTTTTACGTTATAAATTGGTGCACACATTGATGTCATATATAAGTATACAATTTCACCTAACTTGCTATTAGTTGCCATTTTGCATGCAATACTAAGTTTTTTAAAATGATTTAAAATAACATAAAATTCTTACTGAATAGATAACTTAGAGGATGAATCACGTGATGATATATCAGAAAACTCAATATGATCCACATAACATGAAATGCATTTAGGGAAAGGCTATAAAGGTCGTCTCCGCAAGACGATTAACTCCTCTCCCTGCTTTCACCGTCATCCAACGCTCCACCCCTTCCCTTTGCCGGAGCACCTCTTCACAACTACCCGCAGAAACCACAGTTTCTTCCACAAAAGAATCTGACGACGTGACACTATTAGAATATGCAAAATGTTTATAGGGGCAATTACATTGACCTCCATTAGCACATGAGTACTCCTCTTCAATAAATATATTATACACTTGACCATTAATCCTCATGCCCTTCGCCATACAGTTCTTGAGAATTTGAACTTGCAATCTTGCATATTCAAGATTTTCCCAAGACACCGTTACTTGTTAATAGCCACCAGCGTTCCCAAGACACCGTTGATTGTGGTTTGTTTAAGTGAGTTCTCTGATTGTGGAAGGTAGGGTTAGTGATAGGGTAATTGTTGTTATGTTAATGTTTAGTGATAGGGTAATTGTTGTTTTGCAGCAATGGTTAACAAAAGTCTAACAGTAGTAAGTTTAGCAACAGGAGAGAAGGTACCTAAATAGTCAATCCCTTCAAGTTGGGTATAACCCTTTGCAACAAGTCTGACCTTATGTCTCTCAATAGTACCATCCGCTTTGTGATTTTCTTGTAAAGCTCTTATTTCTTTATTCATAGTAGCAACTCACTCTGTTTGTCTACATGCTTGTTCAAAAGACTGTGGTTCAATATTAGAGGATATAACAAGAGTATAATTTAAATGCTTTTCAGTCAAATGTTTATATGATAATGTTGAAGATCCTACATCGACTAGAGATGAGGATAATTCATGCAGTTTTAAAACTTTTTTATCACATTCATGTTTTAAATGAAGATAAGTAGGAGGAATTTTATACAAAAGTTTATAAGGATAATTTTTTTTCAAAACAATTGAAGGTAATCTGTTTATTAAGTAAACAACATGTGCAACAGCATAAGACCAATAGGATTTAGGTAGTTCAGATTGAAAAATAAGACTAAGAGTTATGTTAAGGATGTGTTGATGTTTTCTGTCAACAACAAAATTCTATTGAGGGGTTTAACACAAGATTTCTGATGCAAGATCCCAAGTTTATCATATAATTCAATGAAATCAAACTCTTTACCATTATCAAGCCTTATAATTTTGATATCAAGATTAAACTGTTTTTCACTTACATTGTTTCATTTCCTCCCATAAACCGCATACTAGGCTGGTTGCTTACATGGGGAATCAGCCAGAGATGAGTGGGCTCCAAAAAGTACTGAGAAGAGCATATCATGGTCATGGGTTTTGGGCCCTGCCATCTTGTTGTTTGTTTTATTTTTCCTTCACTTTTTTTGCTAGAAATAATGTTGCTGAACAATTTTGGAGGCTCGCCATCAACGAGTGAGTAACTAACTTTTCTTTTAAAGAAATTCCAAAGTGATATTTTATACTTTCTGGAAAATGAAATTTTGTTGTATCATTCTTATGAATTAAGTAGGATATAAATATAATCAAGTCAATTACAAGTACAATGTTTATAATTGCTTTGTTTAATTTTATTTTGATTTGATTATTCTTTAGTCTAATGTTTATGCCGGACTCCATTCATTCCTCCAGTTTTTCAGCTATTATTCTTTAATGAAGCCATCTTCTATTGTGGTGTTGCGGTTTTCCTGTTAGACTTTGTAATTAGACACACACTACCCTCTGCAAACAAAAATTGGTACACTAATCCCACAACCGCAAGACATATAATATTGATAAGATGAAATATACTTAAGAATTCTCATAAGTATCATATTCATCCTTCAATTACTCAAACATAATTCTATCAAATTTATATTTCTTCATTAGACGGTTCTGTTCAATCTGTAAAGGCGCCAGTTCGTTCAGGGAGGGGTTTTTCTTGGTCCTAATAGGAGACTCATAAGCATGAAAGAAAAAGATTATAGGAAATATATACAGTGTATGTAGATTTTTTCTCTCAAAATTACAATCTAATTAGGCAAGGATTCACTAATAATGTATTATATCATTATTAAATTAATTGCATATAATTGCATACACTATCGTACAACAATAATTACGTATAATTTAATTATTATTATTATTTTAATAATAGTGACGAACGTACAATGTACTGATTTTTTTGTTAATCCTACACGTTGTGTATGCGTATTTGAGGATGTTAAGATAAAGGTCTAAAAAAAACTTAACAAAAAAATCACATAATCTTAAATTTTTTAATAGGATAGGATGAATTATACTTAAGATTTTTCATAAGTATCATATTCATCCTTCAATTCCTCAAACTTAATCTTACCAAATTTATATTTTTTTCATTAGTCAGTTCCCCTTGCTCAATCTGTAAAGGCGCCAGTTCGTCTAGGAAGAGTTTTTCTTGGTCCTAATAGGAGATTCATATAAGCATTAAAGAAAAAAATTATAGGAAATATATACATGTGTATAGAGATTTTTTCTCTCCAAATTACAATCCTAATTCGGCAAGGATTCACTAATAATGTATTATATAATTATTAAATTAATTGCATATAATTGCGTACAATATCGTACAATAATTGTGTATAATTTGATAATTATTATTATTTTAATAATAGTGACGAACGTGCAATTTCTTATTCCTATTTTTTTGCACAAATGCACTTAAATTTATAAGAATTCGGAAGAAAGAACAATCCTAGGTCCAAAATGAGATGGATTTTGTACTGATTCTTTTGCTAGTCCTGGACATTGGGTATGCGTATTTGATGTATGCTAAAGACAAAAGTCTAAAAAAAATCGTAACAAAAAAGATATATAATATTAAATCATTTAATTGGTTAGGATGAAATATACTTAAAATTTCTCATAACTATCATATTCATCTTTCAATTTTTCAAACCAAATGCTATCAAATTTATATTTCTTCGTTAGACGATTCTCCTTGGTGTCAATTTGTCCAGGAGGGGTTTTTTTTCTTGATTTTGACTCATATTAGCCTGAAAGAAAAATATTATAGGAAATATATATATATATATATATATAAGTGTATGGAGACTTTTTCTCTCTAAATTACAATCTAATTAGGTAGGGATCCACTAATCATGGATTCTATCATTAATTTCATATAATTGCGTATAATATCATACAATAATTATGTATAACTTGATAATTATTATTTCTTTAATAATAGTGACAAATGTTTCCTATTCTTATTTTTATACACAAATGCACTTAAATTTGTAAGAATTCGGAAGAACGAACCATTCCAAGTCCAAAATGAGATGCATTTTGTTATTTTTGCTAGTCTTTTGTTATTAGGAATGCGTATCTGAGGTATGCTAAGAACAAATGTCTAAAAAAAAAATCGTACTCCAAATAATTAGGTATGGATCCACTAATCATGGATTCTATCATTATTAAGTTAATTGCATATAATTGCGTACAATAATTGCATATAGTGATTGCATATAACTTGATAATTATTATTTCTTTAATAATAGTGACGCGGTTTCCTATTCTTATTTTTTTACACTAATGCACTTAAATTTGTAAGAATTCGGAAGAAGGAACCGTCCCAAGTCCAAAAAAAAAATCGTACTCCAAATTACAATCTAGGTAGGGATCCACTAATCATTATTTATCATATAATAATTGCATATAATAATTGCGTATAACTTGATAATCATTATTTTTTTAATAACAGTGACGAACGTACACTTTCCTATTCCTATTTTTTTTTGCACAAATGCACTGAAATTTATAATAATTCGGAAGAAGGAACACATTTATGTTGAACGAGAAAGGTGATGGTTCTTGGTAACATTTCTCTCTAAAAGAGATTAATTAAATGAAACTTAATCAAATAGTAAACATTTATTTTATGGTCATGTATAATGTAATAGACCCTAAAAAGATGGAGGAGTTTAAGAAGAGAATAGACCAAAGAAATATGATATATGAGAAAGCACAGTCATATGTCCAAAATGATATGCGTTTTGTACTGATTTTTTTGCTAGTATGCTAAGGATAAAGGTCTAAAAAAAATTGGAACAAAAAAGACAAATAATATTAAATCATTTAATAAGATATGATGAAATATACTTAAGATTTCTCATGAGTATCATATTAATCTTTCAATTTCTCAAACTTAATCCTATCAAATTTATATTTCTTCATTAGACGGTTCTCCTTAGTGCCAAATTGTCCAAGAGAGGTTTTTCTTGGTCTTGACTCATATAAGTATGAAAGAAAAATGTTAAAATATTACAGGAAATATATACAAGTGTATGGAGACTTTTTCTCTCCAAATTACAATCTAATTAGGTATAGATCCACTAATCATGGATTCTATCATTATTAAATTAATTGCATATAATTGCGTACAATATCGTACAATAATTGCATATAATGATTGCATATAACTTGATAATTATCATTTCTTTAATAATAGTGACGAACGTGCAGTTTCCTATTCTTATTTTTTTTGCACAAATGCTCTGAAATTGTAAGAATTCGGAAGAAGGAATACATTTAGGTAAAATGTTGAAAAATCGAGAAAGGTGATGGTTCTTGGTAACAGAATTTCTCTCTACTTAATCAAATAGTGAGCATTTATTTTCGGTCATGTATATTGTAATAGACCCTAAAAGGATGGAGAAGTTTAAGAAGATGATAGAGCAAAAAAATATGATATATGAGAAAGCACAATCCACGTCCAAAATGATATGCATTTTGTACTGATTTTTTTGCTAGTCTTACACGTTGGGTATGCGTATTTGAGGTATGCTAAGGATAAAAATCTCAAAAAAATATTAAAAAAAACATATAATATTAAATCGTAAAAAAAAGACCGTGCTCCTTGGTGTCAATTTGTCTAGGAGGGTTTTTCTTGGTCCTAATGAAGAAAGAATAATAAATGAGACTCATATAAGCATGAAAGAAAAATATTATAGAAAATATATAGAGATTTTTTCTCTCCAAATTACAAACTAATTAGTTAAGATCCACTCATTATGGATTCTATCATTATTAAATTAATTGCATATAATTTCGTACAATATTGTACTATAATTGCATTCAATAATTACGTATAACTTGATAATTATTATTTTCTTAATAATAGTGACGAAGGTGCAGTTTTCTATTCATATTTTTTGCACAAATGCAATGAAACTTTTAAGAATTAGGAAGAAGGAACACATTTAGGTAAAATGTTGAAGAGTCGAGAAAGGTGATGGTTCTTGGTAACAAAAATATCAAATATTTTCTGTTATTACCTGTCGCATAGTTTAACAATTTCGATAGCCATAACGCTTTTATTAAGGAATGGACTTATTAAGGAAATAATAATTGTCAAATTATACGTAATTATATACAATTAATTTAATAATGATAGAATCTCATGATTGGTGGATCCCTACATAATTAGGTTATGTTGTTTTTCACTTACATTGTTTCAATTCTTCCCATAAAAACATACTATGCTTGTTGCTTGCTTGGGGAACTAGTCAGAGATGAGTGGGCTCAAAAAGATTGTTTTGGTGTCATTTTGTAACCTTATAAGAGATTTAGAAGTCACTAAATCAAATTTGTTTTCAATTTTCTTTCACCTTTTTTGCTAGAAATAATGTTGTTGAACAATTTTAGAGGTTCGTTATCAACATGTGAGTAACTAACTTTTCTTTTAAAGAAATTCTAAAGTGATATTTTATATTTTCTGAAAAACAAAATTTTGTTGTATCATTCTTATGAATTACATAGGGATATAAATATAATCATCCCAGTCACAAGTAACGTGTTTATAATTGTTTTGTTTAACTTTATTTTGATTTGATTATTTTTTAGTCTATGTTTGTGCTGAACTTCCCTTCATTTCTCCAGTTTTTCATAATAGTATGTAAACCATAATATATCTCCAGTTAGTATGAGATTACTATCTTGCAATTTTATCTGCACCAATTTGGAATGTATAATGTAATTGGTATTTAAATAGGGATACGAACGTAAAACATAACGACACACAAGAAAATACCTAAACAAAGTGTGATTCGTTCACATGTCCAAGACATACACGTCCATGCAAATTGACCTTCATGGGAGGCATACTTCATAAAGGGAATAACATCATATTTTGCTTCAATGATAAACACGCTAAAACAAAATTGTATCTACTAACAATCACATATCTCATATTGGGCATAGTCATCCATTTGTCTACACTAGTATGAAGGCATCAATGTCAATTACAAATTTATTATTATAGTGTAGAAGTTGGACAAAAGTCAGTTGGACCTTCTAGTTGGCCTACCTGTTTATAACCACCCAACAATGTGACACATTCATCATGCTACCATCCAATTTCATTAAACAAATCCATTATAGCAAACAACCATCAATTTTCTCATATTCCCAATAATGGAACTATAAATTGATAACCGAATTGACCATAAACTTCATATTAATGACATTAACTATGTAAGGGTGAGTACTGGGATGAGACTAGTTCAATATTGAAATTGCCTGTCATTTTTTCCCGCTTTGCTTGACTTTCATGTAGAAAAACTATCATACATATATAATGAATGATATCAACATGCTCAAAATATGATGGGGTCACACTTTGTAAACCTGTTAAATATATTTGTTCAACTTTTTGGGATCCTTTGGTTTTTACCTTATAAATTGGTGTACACATTGATGTCATGTATAAGTATGCAATTCACCTAACTTGCTCTTAGTTGCCATTTTGCATGCAATGCCAAGTTCTTTAAAATGATTCAAAATAACATAAAATTCTTACTTAATAGGTAACTTAGAGGATGAATCACGTGATGACATATCTGAAAACTCAAAATGATCCATATAACATGAAATGCATATAGGAAAAGGCTATAAAGGTTGTATATCGATAATTCACATGCACAAGGTAAATCATGAATATGTTTGAGTGCACAACCACAACATTAAGACTCCCACATATTACCTTAAACACGAATCATTCTCCATTGCAAAATGGTTTGTCTCAAAATTTAAAAGGACAATCACATTTTCTTGTACCAGTTACCGTCATTGTCAAATTACTTTTGTATTTCTTATACTTATCACCCCTTTCGCAACTTAATAATATACACGTCTTCTTTCCGAGTTGTCAATTTGTTTTGTGAGACCTCGAAGATGACAACTACAAAACCTAAGCACCACCTTATGCATCCATTGAAGCAAGTCATCTTGTGTACCAAATACATGCACAAATACATTACAACTTAAATATATGTCATATCACACATTTTTTATACCAATAAATACAATTACATTTACCTCATATGTTGTAAATGGCTGACCAAATCTCCTCCATCACTTCATCTTTCGATGCCACAAACTTCATTATGTTTGACTTATTCATGAGACAACTCATCCACTTCATTGAATATTTTACTCCATAGTTTAAATTTCATCTTTATTTTCAACAATCATTACTAAATTCGTCAATTTTTTCATTAAACAATATAAAAAATAAATAAATTTTTTGAATTCATTGTACACTGACATCAACCACCACCATTCACCAATGATATATTTTGAACCAAAAATACACGGAACCAACTCATAATCCCACACATTCTAAATTATTTTCACAGGGGTAAATTTAGAATTTAAAAATTTATGGGGTGAATGTTCAAAACATGGGTTGCAAAAAGAATAGCCTTTCGGTATGTGTCCACCCCCACGTAAAAGCCCAGTCTACCGGACTCTGTCCATATTCAGGTATTATATTATATTGCCCATAAAAGGTTATTGAACAAAAGGATTTCCTTAAAATTATATATTATTTTTTACGGAAATATTAAATTTTTCAAAGTATATTTTAATAATATTCTAATCCACAAAACTCAAACTTGAGTTCAAACCAACGCCTTATTTGTTATTACAATTTTTAAAAATATAAAACAAACTAGTGAAAATACGTGATATTATTATAAGTTTAGTAATTGAAAATGTTAAATAACCATATCATCTCTTATATTTAAGAATCGTGCGGAAAAAATGCACATGCTGATCAAAGTTCTTTCATCGCACAAGAAGAATTGTGCAGCATAAGATTTCAAACACCAAATTAACCGAATGAAAAGGTAAAATCTAAAATTAATCAATAGTTTATCAAATATAGAATGAAAAGAAATTTGGTTAAACTCTTCTAAACTCACAAAATATTTTAAATTTGACCCAAGAATGCAATAATTCATCCTTTTTTTTTTGTTTAAGATAAAAATTTCACAAGTGCAGGAAGCTAAGAGTGAGTATCTCCAAGATGAAATATGGTTGAGTTACCTAATTTACTTTTATATATCTCACAATCCTAAATCCTAAATTATTCAAGTTTTAAAATTTAAATAATTTAATCTCTAAGTCCATTCCTTAAAATTTTAAATAATTTATCCTAAACAATGTTTCTTTAGGATTTATTATTAGATTATATGACGTGATATTACTTATATAAAATTTGATTGTAAAACAATATTGTTTAAAAAAAGTTATGCTATGAAAAAGATAAAAAAATAAAAAATAGTATTTTATATATTAATATTAAACACTTTTTCTTATAACTTTAGATATTTGTTTGAACCCTACTTTTCTCTTGCTACTTGAATTGGATGAGGCTGAGATGTTATGATGTGATTAGTTGATACAAGTGTACCTGGCCCATGCCTCATTCTCCAATAACAAAATTCATGAACCAAGTCTGATGCTTCATATTGCTTTATTACTGATAAGGACAACTGATAATTTTATGAATAGTGCCTTGTCAGAGACTCATTAAGAAAGTTGATGTCAAAGATAATGTTTTCTTTGAGATCATCTCACGATGTGGATTGTGGGAATTACTGTGAATTACATTTCACATTTTAATAAATTAATATTTTATTATTTTTATTTTATTTTTTTAATTAAAAATATAATTATAGGTGTTTGTTAAAAAAAAATATTTTTTATTATTGATGATATTAAATAAACTTTTCTCTTATGATAATAAAGTTTGTGGGATAGGGTCAAACATAACATAGTCATTCAAATCAAAATCTTTTTATATTTTAATATAATATTTTTTTAATTGAATGCATTTTTAGTAGATATATCATTCAAAATATT
Organism: Phaseolus vulgaris; assembly: GCF_051622355.1. NCBI lineage: Eukaryota > Viridiplantae > Streptophyta > Magnoliopsida > Fabales > Fabaceae > Phaseolus > Phaseolus vulgaris. Next base: position 44,870,934 of record NC_143500.1, on the reverse strand, counting down.
CTATTTAATGTTATAATAAAAATATTTTACTTGGTCAACATATTTATTGTATTGTATAAAATGAACAAAATTGTAAATGTTCAAAGGGTCTAATGCATATTGTAGCTTCCACTTATCAATTGTTACATCATTTAAATCAAATATAAAATATGTCTTTCAAATCATAAATAAGATATTCAATTTGAATTTTGTTATATAATTAACAAATCTTATCAAACAACATGAACACATGTTGTAGATGTTCAGAGAGTCTGCTATGTATTGTAGTTGAACAAAACATTGTTAAAATCTTCAAAATACAAATAAACCATTTTGGTTGATCTTGTTATCATAAAAACATAAACTCCTCATGATCTTGTAGACATCAAACCATCTAGTGGGTTATACATTGTCTAGTGTCTCAACAGACCGTTTATAAGGTCTTAGATCGTCCCTGGTCTTAACAAATGCAATACATGTTATATGAACCATATCTAATTTTTATGTTAGTTTTTTTATCATCAAAACATAAAATCATAAATGTCACATAAGATATTCTGGTTATCAGATCGTCCATATGATTCATAGACCGTCTAGTTAGTCAAGAGACTTTATATAAGCTTATCATATCATTTAAGAAGACCGTCTAAATTATTTAGGGTCTCAATAGAATCATGCATAAAGGATAAGGGTGGATATAAAATCCAATCCAAATCCAAATATTTGGATCACATTTAAAATCCAAATCCATATTTTTTTTTGTAAAACACAATTTGGATTTTTATAAATTCAAATCCAAATATTTGGATTGGATCTTAAATACAAATCCATATTTTTTATAAATTTATATAATATCAAAAAATTATTAGTATAATGTAATTTAATTTTTTTATGATAAAAATTAACTATTAATTTTTTTAATGTTAAGCTTATGTTTTCAATTAGTTATTAATTTTAATATTTTATAGTAGCTTAACATTTTTATATTTACGCATTTATTATTTATTTAATATATATTTAAATAAGTAAGTTTGATTTTAGGAGAAATTTTTTATCCTGATTTTATTTTCAATTATATCTATTCAGATAAAATATAAATTAAATAATTTTAGTATGTTTAATTTAAAATTTTCGTATTATGCATATTTTAATTTTGATAAAAAAACTTAATAAAAAATTACTCCGTTATTTTTATTAAGGTAAAACATTCTCTATTTTTTTTTTTATAAAAATAATTTAATTTTTAAAATATTAAAATAAATTGTATAAAAGGGATTATTTTTCACTGATGTCAATTCAGTAGAAAAAAAAATATTTTTCAAAATTCTAAAATGAATACCCTCTTGATAAAAAACAAAAATTTAATATTTCTATTTCATGTATTTTTTTCTCTATACATTTTTTAAAATAAAAAAAATTGTTAAAATTTATCCGTGCCTCAGGCGTTCACGTTATAATGGTTTGAAATAATTTATGTGACAACATTTCCAGCAAATATAACCATGGTTTTAAATAATTTGTGGTTAACCAACCTTTGAGCGTGAGAAAATGAAATCTTGTAGTACATTTCACATTGTGACCATACAATGAATATGGATTGGATATTTGGATTATCCATTTTCTAAAATCTGTATAAATAAAATGGAACTCTGATCTGGAAAAGTTTTAAAATATGAATCAAAATCAAAATCAGATTTAAACAAATAGATTTTGAAATGGATTGGAGGAGTTTAAAAATAGAAGAGTTTATTTTAATTAGATTTTTTGCACACTCTTAATAAAGGATGTTGAAGATGTGTTTAAAATGTTGCAATCTTGATCCATCTTTACATGTTTATGGAATTTTCATACAATTAATAACAAAGTTTATGATAATACCATAGTACATAATATGATTGTTAAATACAAACAACACATTATCAAAATCATGATATCGTAGAATATATTTCTAACATGATTTTAGGTTATCATTTTAATTTTCGAACTACACATCTTAAAAGAAGAGCAACAATTAAAAACAAAATACTCAACACTAACTTCGAGTTATTGGTTTGCAATATTTGAATTTTTTTCTCAAAAAAAAGTATGGAAACTATTTTTAAATGTCATACAATGTTCACGAGTACACAATCATTTAGATGTTATGTAATTGAGGATTTTTAAAATTAAAAATTATTATCTATTATTAACTATTCAATTAATAATTTTTTTGAAAAAAAAATATTTTTTACAAAAGAATGATTAAATCTAAATAAAAAATTACTTACATATTTTTGTATCACAAAAAATTTGGGTTTGAATTATTTAATGATAATGAATTTTTAAGGAGAGATTGAAGTTGTAGTTATAATTTAGTAGGACCATTCCTCACCTAAAGATGGTTACCTCAGTGTCCCTAGCTGCCTGGAGAATTTCATGTGCCATACAAGAAACTCCAAATATTGGAAACTATAAGCAAAGTGTAGATATTATTCCTTTTTTTTTTTTTTTTCAGATAAAAATTGATAACGTACATGATATCTTTATTTGGATTGAGGGTAGGAGAAGCAATGAATTTGGGCAAGTGACAGAGTAAACTAATTCCTGCACTAAGGGTCCTTGGGGCCCAAACAATGAACTAGGGTTGTTTGTTCATTGAATGCCCAACATCCCATTTTCTTAAACCTAGGGCCCTGCGTGCCTAGAATTATGGGTTCACCTCCTCATCCTTTACTTCTTTGTCCCTTTCAATGCCGACAAACTTTTTTAGTTCATCAACTTTACTATTTCCAGAACTCCATTTTAGACCACTTTTTAAAACTAACAATTGCTTTTAGTTAATTGTCTTTCTTATTCTAGGAGGAGGATCTCAATGTCTTGTAAAATCTCGTTTCACACAACAAAATTTCTCCACTCAGACACTTTGAATCCTTTGAATTTGAGATGATTTTGAAGAAAATTTTAAAATAAAAAACAAGATTGTTTAAATTTAGGTAGATAGTTGAAAAGTATAAAAATTTTATGAAAATTTATGAAAATCATGAAATAGAAACTAATTTTAAAAATCAACAATAATTAGTTGTTATAGTGACTAAATTAGAGACCATTTTAGGAACTAAATAAATTTTTGGTTTCTAAATTAGTTTCTATTATTGTTAAATAATTTTTAAATTGGTATCTAATTAGTAACCAAGATTTTTCTACTAAATTTAGAATTTAAATAATTGGTAATTAAAATCTTGATTGTTAATTAGATGCCAATTTAAAAACTATTTAACAATAATAGAAACTAATTTTAAAATTATTATTTTTAGTTTTTAAAGTGGTATCTAATTTAGTTACTATTACAACTAATTATTTTGATATCTAAAAATTGATTTATATTTGATGATTTTCTGGATTATTATCTATTTTAAATGAAATCAATGTAAAGTTGTTGAAAAAAATTTTGATTGATTTATTTATATGTTTATAATTAAAATATTATTTTTTATATTTGTTAGAGCTAATTTTAAAAAAAAATAAGATTATGTATAAAAATTCTAGACTCTTAATTGTTAAGAACCTTCAATGTTAATAATTCATAAATAATTCGTAAATATAAATATATAAACTATGCCGTGATTATTTTTTGTGAATATATGAAAGGTTAAAGCAATACTGTTTGTATTTTATATTTTATATTTAAAGAAAATAATTTATTTAAACAAAAAATTAAAATTTAATTTGTGCTATTTAAATAATAAATTTAAAAAGTTAAATAATTAAAATAAAATTTGAATTTAAATGTATTAAAAAAAAATTTATTTCCACACATAAAGTTAGGGGTTAGAGTCTAAAGTTTTTATAACATAAACTTTAGGATTTAAATTTAAAATTTAGAATTAATTTTAATTTCTCAAATTTAATTTTTTATTTTGAAAGATTAAAAAAAAATATATTAGTGGATAAAAATAGAATTATTCTATATTTCAAGAGACTAATTAAATTTCAAAATTGATACTGTAGGATAAAGACTAGTCAGGTATTGGAGATGTTTGGCTAATCATTTTCACTGCAGCCAACACCGCAAGCATAGATAGCAACCACTTTTGGCTGTATTATGTTATTAGCATTTAGCGATTAAATTGTTTCGGTTGAATAGAATCAGAGTACTCTAAGATTTCATTTTATTTTTTCAATTATTTTGTATGCACTAAAGTGGACTTTTCTTTATTAACACAAAAGTGGATAGAATAAGTACATGTTTGGAAAAAGCTTGTTTTAAAAATTGTACAAGAAATAAAGTTCTACAAAAACTATAAAACAAAAAACCTTTTCCATCAAAATACACTAAACCAAATGTTCAATGTTTTTGCCAAATTTATGGAAATATTACATATATATAGAAGAAAATTCGGTGAGTTACTATTATTTTTAATTATTTGAAATCAACGTGTTCAATTAGTTAATTTATTTATTTTACTAAATTTATAAGTTTAAGGCCGACTTTAAATTTAATTGTATAAGTATTATATTAAATATAATTTTGTTCGATTCATAAGAAGATTATTACATAAATAAATATAAGTTTTGAGTAACCTTATGCGCATCTTGAACTTATCATAACCAAGTTAGAAACAATTTCAAATTACTATTTTTTTTTCGCAATCAGTAGTATCTTATGTGAGTGTTTATAAATATGCAATAAAAAATGATAATTTTAAATAATAAAATTATTAAATTGTTTCAATAATTACTTAACAATGATAATTTCATTTCAATAATTACAATTATATAAAATTCATGTTAGAATTTTTCTCTCTTTATTTCTCTTCCTATTTATTATACTCTATCTGTTGAAATATATGTTATACACACAAAACTAATAAACCCAACACATCTCAAGAAGAAATAAGATACGACAATAATAATAATAAAAAAAACAGAAACACATGTAACAATCAAATTCCTTTATGTCTGGTCACATGATATGTTGGGTGATCAAAGGGAGATGGAAAAGGATTCCCAAATTTTATTGTTGAGTTAAGATTTGGTTGGTGATTAGATTCTTCTCTTATATATGCTTATTCTTAACTGCAAATCCTATATACCTAGGGAGTGATGAGACTGGATATATATATATATATATATATATATATATATATATATATATATATATATATATATATAAAGTAAATCATTAACTAATTGTTGAGAATGGAGAAATTAAATTTGAGAAATCCATGAAGAATACTCCAAAAGCAGATTGCATAGTCAAGCCATAAACCATATCTGAATTTGGGATATAATTGCAAATTTAGTGCAAATTTAGGAATAGTTTGATTTGAAAAAAAAAAATTGATTTGGTTTTGTTTCTAATTCTTTTAAAAATATATACATAAAATACCGCAAGTGAAAATGATAACTATTTTTTTTTCTATTTTTTTTAAATAAAATCAATTGAAAGTAATGCGACTTTTCCAATAAAAGTATAAATAGAACATAAAATTATTTTATTAAAACATAACTTACCATGTTATATTGTTAACTAATGGAAAATCATCAATTATTAGTATAACTCTAAAAATAGTTATTAAAAAAGGTTCATAAACTTATTTATCATATATTAAATGTGTTTTTTTACTAAGTATTCATTATAGTCCATATTAAGTAATCTGTAAAATGAAAAAAGAGAATAAAAAACTATTATAAAAATAAAAAATTGATTTTAATCTTATTGTAAAATTTAACAAGTTTTTTGGTTGTATGAAAAGTATTACAAAGTAGACTTTAAGCTTAATTCAACCCATAAAACTAGCTTATGGGATGAGGTTTGCATCCACTTATATATAATGAATTGTCCTTATCTCTAGTCGATGTGGGATCTCCAACATGTCTTCTACCTGGAGACCTAAATACTTGAAAGGGATAGTCATTTGACTACAATTTAGAGTTTTAGCATAAGTATTAGTTATTTCCATTTCAATACCTATTGATGTTATCTTTGACTTGTGGAAGTTGACCCTTAAGCTCGAAACTAAGATATTTGTGCTATTTTTCCATTTCGGACTGTATTTGTTTTAGTAGGAAGTTAGTGACAAACTTCTAGAATGAAGGGTTGTTCATTTTTGTGCGATTTTGTACATGAGTTGAATCACTCATAAAGTGGTTTTTATTTATTTATTTGTTTATTGTTAATAAAAAAACTAACTTCTTTAAATGATTAAAATAAAACGTTCTTTTTTTAGTTCATTAAATTCAATTTTTTAAAATAAAATAAATGTCACATTGCAATAATGGATGAATGAGATATGATTTTTTTTTACAAAAAAAATAAAATCATTATTTTTTTATTGGGCCAACAGGCCAACCCGTCTCGTCCCGTCCCGTCCCGCGGTTGATTTGCGTAGGCTGCGAATTATGCGATGCGGGTCAGTGAGCTAAATTAGTGAGCTTACTCCACACTTTTTGGTAACGGATTGTGAGTCGACTCACATGGATCGTCTTGCATTGTCATCCCTATATAATATTTATACTAATTATATATATATATATATTTAAATAAAGTATATGTGTTGTTGTAAGATATAAAGTAGAGTGTGAAATTACTTTCCACTATTTTCATGTTCCCATCATTCAACCGATTAAGCACATTTTTTTCATTTTCGGTTTAATTAATATTTTACCGTGAATATTGTTTGTGCGGAAAGGAGGAGAATCTTCTAGTAATTTATTTTCTACTTGCAACTTTGCTTGGCGTGTCTGGAGTCTATGTTTTGAGTGGTTTGGAATTTCGTCAGTAATTCACAAGGACCCTAAGTCAAACTTTTTACAATTCAGGTTGTGTCAGGCTTCAAATTCGTTCAACGTTGTGTGGAGTACAATTTGGGTTGGAGTAGTGAGTGAAATTTGGAAACACAGGAACTCTGTCATCTTCAATAGGGGTGTGACAGATGCGGTAGAAGTGTTTGCTTCAATGCAGGTAAAAGTTTGGTCTTGGATTTTTGCAAAGTCCAGTTGGACTATCTTTCCTAACTCTATGTGGGTGATGAATCCTTTGGATTGTATGAGGATGATTCATTAAGACTGTTTGAGTCTCTGGTAGGTGTCTTTTGTTAGAAGGTTGGTAAAGTAATTTTTGTACAAGGGTTAGACTACCCCTGAATTAGTTCCCATTTATTTATTTTTTATTGAGATAAAAAAAATTGTGTGTCAGAGTATCAAGGCTAGTTACCCATAAATTTTCTTTTAGTGTACATCTATGGCAGTGTTTTTCTTTGTTATGTACATTTATAACGATTAGTAAGAAGATGTTGTAGTTTTAAAATATAATTAATTAAATTATAGATTAGATAAGTATTTAAATAAATGGACAAAGGAGGTTATGTTTTCCAAGAGACTAAGTCAAACCTAAAAGAGGAAGTTATAATAAGCAATAATTCAATGATGATTCATTATGAATTAAATAATAAATACCCAGAGAGATTGTGTGATGGTACTGGGAAGATGAGCACATTAATTATGATTCATGGTTGGTGGAAAACAAAAAGAGTCACGTGGTGTTCAGTTGATAACATGTGAAATGAAGAGGAGATGTAGGGGTAGAGTTATAGTGGTAAATTCATGAACCAAGCTAGATAGCTACGTAACATGTTTTGTCATCACAGACAAGGTTTAGTATATGGCTATTAATGATTATTTTGGGTTATTAGGTGACTAAAATAGAAGTGGGGCATTACAAAATCCGCATACCACGGCTACTTATTGTTGTTGTTATTATTAGTTTGTTGTTGTTATTATTAGTTACAAAGAAAACCATTGGGCCCAAAGGAAGTAGATGAGAGTAGAAGAGGACAAGAACTTCAAAGAAGTTGGGCACATGCTCACATGCTTATACCCCACCCTCACCACCACCATACACTTCAACACCTCAAATTCTTCATCCAAATATGTCACTTAATCTTGTGTTAAAATGTTACGTCAATTGGACATAAAAATGTGTTTGTTGGAATTTCACATCGACTAGAAATTAGAGTATTTTATTAAAATTAGAGTATTTCATTGTATATAAGTGAGTGTAAATTTCATCCATGAGCCGATTTTATGAGGTTAAGTTAGGCTTAAAGTCTACTTCGTAATATAGTATCAGAGTCATTTAAAAAGTCTATCCTAGCGAGTGTTTGTTGGTCTATCGTATCACCTATTATAGGACTACCCATAATATGTTGTCCCACATTGACTAGAGAGGGGTGTGTTGAAGATCCCACATCGACTAGAGATTAGAGTATTTCATTGTATATAAGTGGGTGCAAACCTCATCCCATGAGTTGGTTTTATGAGATTGAGTTAGACTTATACTTCTAAAATATTTTATTTTATTTTATTTAGTATTTATAAAATTAAATTAAACTTTAAATTTACTTTCTAATAGCTCCATTCAAGATATCATTTTATTTTGATTAATAAATTCGAATCAGATATAAATAAAATATAATAAAAAACTATTTTTTTTAAGAATCCAACTCAGACCTAACTTTATCCTTAAATGAGGACAGAAATCAGTTAGATATTAAATAGAAATTGTAAGATACTCTCAAATTATATAAAAGAAAATGGTGACCTCTTTCATATCTATCCTTTATAATTGCACTTCATTGAAGTGATAGAATTTTTGCCGTGTAATGGTAGTTCATCAGATTTGAATTGTACACTATGACAACTTCGTATGAGCCTTTGTGTGTAATCATTGATTTCAATTATGAACTAAAACATCGTTCTTATTGTTAATTTGGTCTCAAAGAGGATTATATCATGCCGTTTTATGACCAAATTAAAAGAATTATGCACATGCTGATTCAATTATGATGATTACTATTTCTTCTTAAATGTCAATAATATGATAAGGACAACCCTGGTTTAAGTTCTAGTCTGGCAATTGCACGTAGTCCCATTCATTGTAATTTGTAATTATGCAATCATTTCAAAACTCTCATTTTATGTGTCTTGTTTTGTGAATAATTTCTTTCAGCTTATTAGGTGTCATTTTTTTTTCTATTAGTCAGACATGGAAGGGAACAAGTAATGCAGATTAGGAAATTTACCATCAAACATTGGCATAACAGTGAAAATCAGGTATACAACTAGTTGATTCCAAGTTTACAACTGGGATACATTGAAAACACATTTCTTGGTTGGGGTGTCTCATTTTTAACATGGCCCAATCTTATACCACTTGAAGTAAGTGAAAAGTGGGAAATATACATTGTATTATTATCAAGGGCATTTTGATTCCAGAAAAGTCTATAAAAGGGGAGGTGCATGTAGGGTTGTCTCCATGCACAATATTCTCTCTCTTGCCTCCTAATTTTCTATTTCAATTTTCTTTAACATCACTGAAGAAAAAACTATGGTGTCTAGAGTGGAAGAAGCAATGAAGAGGAACAAGCAAATGCAACCACAAGGCCAGAATCAGCAACAGCAGCTGCAGAAACAAATTCAGTGCAACAAAGGAAAAGCTGGCAAGTTCAAGAGGAGCAGCTCCAATCTTGAAGAGGATGGTGCTTCTTCTGCCATTCTCTTTCTTGCTTGCATAGCTTGTGCCCCTTCCTACGCCTAGTGCACACAATCCTCCATAAATGCCACTTTCAATTTATTCCTTCTTCTCTTTGTCTATCTTATCAAATAGAAATTTATAGATAACTTCAGTTCTTCTTCCTTATTCTTTCCACTCTACCTTCCTATATCTTTGTATCCTGTTTATAAGGGTTTTTCAGTTCATTCTTTTTCAGTAAGTGTACCATGGTTCAATACATTAGTAAGTTTCTAAAGTACCACTCAATATTTTTTCGTTCCACTTAACATATAGTTTGAGATGTTTTAAAGAATTAAACACGTATTTGGTCTCAGAAAACAAGATGAAATTTATTTTTAATCTCTCAAAAATAAACGATCTCTCTTTTATCCTCTAAGTACTTACAAAAATGCGTCTGGTTTTTTTTTTGTTTAATTTATGAAAATAAGATTAAACAACGAAGATTTATTTTTTAATGATTAAAAGTAAATACTATCCTGTCTATAGGATTAAAAAAAATGTTTGAACTTAGTTTAAGTATTATCAATTTCAATTTCAATTTCAAACAGCAAAGAAATGGTTGGAGTTTGTGCCAGTAGCACACCAGTACTGCATCTTGTATGCAGATAAAAACAAGAAAAAAAAGTCATATGGTAAGTTTAGCAGCGTTTATTGGATTGGATATATCATGCGTGTGTGGGACAACACTTTTTTACTATATAAAAAGGAATTATTGAGTGGATTTGTTTTGAATAAGTCTGAGTAGGATCATATTTAAAAGCAATGTATATATTTAAATGGAAACATCCCTATACCTTAACATTTATCATCTATTTTCTAATTGACGCTCATTTCGAATTTAAGTTTCCAAGAAAAAAAATGAATTTATTAATGTAATATTTCCTAACATAAAAAAATGATTATGTAAGGATGTAGTTTTACAGGTTTTAGTTAAAATGTATAATAAATTTAATTATTTCTAACTTATACAATATATATTGCGGAGTTCTTAAAAAAAATAAGGAAAAGAATTTTTTTATTGTTAAACTGAAATAAACACAAAATCAAGACATTAAATTTTAGGGTAATTTATTCTGTTAATCGATTGTAGTTATTTGTTTTAAATGTTCAAAATAAATAAAATTTATATCCATTTATATATTATGAAATGTTTTTATATTTAGTTGATATAGAATTTTAGTAACAATAATAATTAACCATTTGATAGTAAGTGATAAATTAAAAATAGTTATAAAAGATGTTGTATAAATATAAGAAAAGAAATAGATTTTTTTTTTATGTTGTTTTGTAGGGCAGATGAGCGGAATAATGTTGACGCCCTCAACACTTTCCATTGGTCCTTTCTAAAATAATTTCCACCGAACTATTGTCTTGTGATTTTTGTCTGGTAGGTTCTTCATCTTCACTTGTCTAAGGACCCTAAATGAAGTAGCCTGAACCTTTTTTGGTACAATGCCAATCTACCAATTTTTATCTATAGTAAAACAAACTCTCTAGTTTATGTGTCTGGAGTTTGTCCTTTGCACTCCCAATTTCACTTTTGCCTGAAAAATTTCTAACACGAACCAAACCTCTAGCAGTCTTCTGTTTCGCTCAGGCTTTGCTTAAATTGTAGCACAAAATCACCAAAGTTGTTTGCAGTAAAGTTGATTGATCTCTTGATGTATCTCTCTTTCATTCCAAGAAAATCATGAAATAGAAACTAATTTGTAGAAACTAAAATAATTAGTTGCAATAGTAACTAAAATATAGATCATTTTAAAAACTAAAAAAAAAATTAGTTTTTAAATTAGTTTTTATTATTTTCTATTATTGTTAAATAGTTTCTAAATTGATATCTAATTAACAACTAAGGTTTTTGCTACCAAATTTAGAAACTAAATAATTGGTAGTTAAAATCTTAGTTGCTAATTAGATACCAATTTATAAACTATTTAACAATAATAAAAAATAATATAAACTAATTTAGAAACCAATTTTTTTTTAGTTTCTAAAATGGTCTCTATTTTAGTTCTTATTGTAACTAATTATTTTGGTATCTAAAAATTTGTTTATATTTCATGATTTTATTCTAGTGGTTCTTATGTACTTTCACTCCATGGTTTGCTCTCTGTTGCAGAAACCTAAGAAAAAACTAAATTTGTTTTCTCACGCTGTCTTGGTTTGTCTTCCCTTTGCCAGTAGTAGTAGCCACTCCCAAACCCAATATTGTGCACTCAGATCCGAGTGTTGCAATGCAAGGTTTATGCTCCTAATTCAACTACCATGGAAGCAGATAAACCCGGGTTCGCTGTCCATAGTGAGAAAGAATGATTAAAGTTGGATGTACAATTTTTGAGCTTTCATTTTTCAAGTCAAATTCAGTAAAAATTCATGTTGGCTTCCTCTCTGCTGTGAATACAACGTACGCAAAATTTATTATGTATAGTTCCGTCCAAATCCAGTTGTTAATTGCTTCTCTCTGTGGCCTCACATTTGATACTTCTTGCACCTTCTCTATCATAATGTCTTCCATATTCAAACAAGCTCGTACACCACTTTAGATCCTGTACCTTATTTTCTCCCTCCCAATATCCCACACATGCTCAACTACTCAAAACCTTGTAATAAGTTTGTGAGTATTTTTTTTTATGATACTCAATTTTTTTCATTTTTATTCAATATAACCACTAGTACAAAATATCTCATTAACGACAGTCTTTAAAGACGGTTTTGAAAGAACCATCGTAATAAACGAGGCGGTGGCAACTTCGTAAATTTTTTGAAATTTTTTTACACTTTTAACGACGGTTGCCGCTTAAACCGTCGTTAAAAGCGGAGCGTGTAGGAATTGACGACGGTTCTCCCTGGAACCGTCGTTAAAAGTAGATATTCCACGACGGTTCACACTGAACCGTCGTTAAAAGTGGGTCCCCTTTTCAAAATTCCAGCGCTGAACTTTGCTTCTTCACTCTTCTTCTTTCACACAGCTATTCCTTTCTTCCCTCTTACCAAATCTGCTGCCGCCGCGACTTTGCCCTGCACCGCGACCACCACGACCGACGCCGCGCGACCTCCACTACCGCACGACCTCCACCACCGTGCGACCTCCACCACAGTGCGACCTCCACCACCGCACAACCTCCACCACCGTGCGACCTTCGCCACCGTTTGACCTCCGCCACTGCTCCGTGCGACCTCCGCGACCCACACCCCACTGCACGACCGCGCGCAACCGCCCCCGACCGTCGTCCCGCTTGCATTGACCTTCGATAGGCGCGACCGCCCAACCCCTGCTTCCAGTGACCGCTGACCCACGCCCTGCGACCGCCGAGGAGCAATCCGTGACCTCTAAGGCGTGACACCGTTCCCACCGTGCCCTCCAAGCCGCGACATTGTGACCTTCGACCGCGACCGCCACCCATTTTGAGGTTAGTATATTTTTATTTATTTTTTACTATATTTTAGAAGTGTTTGTTTAGAGTTATTGATTCTATATATTGAACAAACTGATTCTGAGTCCAAAGGTGTCTGACCTTCGACAGTTTTGATTTAATTTTCAATGATTATATAGTGTTTTGAGATATTGAACGCATTGGTTCTGAGTCCGGAGGTATCCGACCTTCGGCAAATTTGATTTATTTTTTAATGGTTCTATATTGTTTTAACATATTGAACGCCCTGGTTCTGAGTCCGGAGGTGTCCGACCTTCGGCAATTTTGATTTATTTTTTAATGATTACATATTGAGCGTATTGATTCTGAGTTCACACTGGTTCTTAGTTTAACAGTTCTATGGATCGGAGTTGGATTAATACATCACGAATAAGTGATACTTACGAAAAAGGGGTGGAAGAGTTCATACAATTCGCAGAACATAATGCCGTTAGTTATAATAATGGAGTAAGGATAAGGTGCCCTTGTATCAATTGTTTAAATGGAAGGATATTGACTGTTTATGAAATTAGAGAACATCTTTTGTGTGATGGATTTTTGAAAAGTTATACGACATGGACGTGGCATGGTGAATTGTTAGACTTGCCAAGTGTGCACGGAGGTTCGGAGGAAGTTCATTTCTCAATGGATGATAGATTAGAAGACATGATTCGTGACGTGGGAGCAGAATCATTTGCTAATGTAGTTTTTGAAAATATGTCTAATGATGCAGAGACTCCTTTGTATCCTGGTTCAACTAACTTCACACGATTATCAGCAGTGTTAAGGTTGATGAATTTGAAGGCAATGAATGGATGGACCGACAAAAGTTTTACAGAATTGCTTCAATTGCTTAAGGACATGCTTCCAGAAGGAAATACCTTGCCCAATCGAAATTATGAGGCGAAAAAAATACTTTGTCCAATGGGTATGGAGTATAGAAAAATACATTCATGTCCTAACGATTGTATTTTATACAGAAATGAGTATGAAGATTTAAGAAGATGTCCCAGGTGTGGTTTGTTACGCTATAAGGTTAAGGTTGGTCAGAATGATGAAATTGATGAATTGACAAAGGAAGGTCCTCCTGCTAAGGTTGTTTGGTATCTTCCGATAATTCCAAGGCTTAAGCGTTTGTTTGCAAATGCAGATGACGCTAAAAACCTTAGGTGGCATGCAGATAATAGAAAATGTGATGGATTACTTCGTCATCCTGCTGATTCAACATGCAAAGAAATATAGGAGTTATCTCGGAGTACTTTCTCGTGAAAGGATCTCTATCTTAACTCAGTCTTGGGATCACGTGACTGACCACGAGAAAAACATGATTTGGCAAGATATTCTGGTATGTAACTGTTTTTACTTTGCTAAATCTAAAGTTCTTTTATACTTTGTTTTTGTTTATGAACTAATTCTTTCAAACAATGTAGACACATTACAACATCCCGAATGTGGAAACCTTGAAAGCGAAGGTTCTTTCAGATGTGGGTGTCAAGTTTCGTCAGTTTAAATCAAAATTGACAACAGATTATATATATGGGAAAAGGAAAGAAGAAAATCCTTGTGCAAAATATGCATCCATTGATGAAGAAACTTGGCAGCAGTTTGTCAATATTCGACAAACTGAAAAATGGCAGGTTAGTATCACTTTTATATTTGAATATAGTTTATATTAACGTATTACTAAATTTTGAGTGTTATGATAGGAGGTTCGAAACAAAGCAAAAGCCAATCAGGCACATAATGATACCCCACACCTATTGTCTCGTGGTGGTTATAAGTTGCTAGAGCAGAGGATGCTTGAAGAAAAGATTAAAGCACGTTCTACTTCCATTGAGGAAATGAATAGTGTAGATTCTTTAAGACCTCCATCCCCACCACTCTGACATGAGATGTGGAAGGGTGCCCGTATAAACACATTAGGGACATGGAGTTCTAAGTCTACAGAAGAAACAGTTGAACGCATTGTAAGTTTGACAATTTCTTTTCAATGTGTTATTTTAAATTCTATGTGTTATTTTAAATTCAATGTGTTGAAGTTTGTCAATTTCTTTTCATTTGTTTTAGGATTCTCTTAATGAGCAATCAACACAGGGGACTTTTAAACCATGTGGTCGCAATGATATTCTTAATGTTGCTCTCGGACGACCTGAACACCCTGGACGTGTTCGTGTAGCTGGATATGGGGTTGGGATTCGGTCATACTTTGGACCTCCATCACACAGCAAGGAACAATTGTCCAATGAACCTAGCCAAGAGTATTTACTACAACTACGTGAGCAGTTAAAGACTGAGGTAACTCAAGAGCTTAAAGAAAGCTTCATGGAGGAGTTTAGTGCGCGAATGGAAATGGAGTTCAAAAAGCGGTTGGAGGGTTTAGGACACTCACAGCAACCACCTACTATGGTAGAAGATGAACCACCTCCGCCTCCTATTAAGAAAGTCAGCACTAAAGGGAGTTGTTCGGCAGTTGATCTATCAGGGGATGACTTTGGCTCAACTAGCCAATGCGAATTATATGTTGAGTGTAATTCCTCAACCCGATTCGTTGCCTTGGGTAAGTGTTATGAAGGGGTCACAATGTTACACAATGTGCCTCTTTCTTCTAATTTGATGAAGGTCACGGTGGAGAAGGTCCTTTATGGTGATCTTGCAGTTCCTGTGCCGACATCAGAGGTGACAATTGTGGCAGAGGCATTACATACTTTCGTTGCCTGGCCTAGACATCTCGTCAGACCTATAGACTCTATGGTATATATTTGCACTAATACTAATACAATTATGATATATTACATTCTAACTAATTTAAGTATTTTTTGTTTTGATGAGTAGCAGGAACCTAAGACAAATTTGCCTCTGGGAAAGAAGAAAATAGTCTCCATTGATGATCCTCTGGCGGCATTGGTGGAAGTTGCTACAGCTTTAGATACAACCGTCTTAGAGGTTCCATGGGATGCCAATGTTTTTGGAAGGCATAGTAATCTATCGTTGTACGTTCACATGTCTGATTTGTTGGACCTTGCATCTGGAGATCAAGAGATTAACATAACAGTTCTGCAATTATGGATGATGTAAGTTCAAATTTTAAATTCTTTATACTTTTGATTTATTAAATATACTAGTACTAACTTATTGAAATTTAGGTATCTTTCTGGATTATGCTTTGATGAGGGGAAACATAATATATATGGGTTTTTAGACCCTCAAATCACTCAATCAATTGGAAACAAGAAGTCGGAAACACAAACATACATCACCACTGCCTTAAAGAATGGTGGAAAACACATTTATTTTGCTCCGTACATCCATGAGTAAGTTCTTATTTATTAAATAAGTTTTAATAAATTATTGAAATAAGAGAAACTAATTAACTGATTTGTTATACAGGCGTCATTGGCAACTATTGATCATATCTGTTCAAGATCATACCGCTGCATGGTTTTGCTCCTTGCATAAAAAACCTCCTACCTATTTTAAAAACATTATAGATAGGTACGACAGTTTCATTTAACATTTATTATTACTTATATATTATATAATGTTATGTATTCTAACATGAAATCTTATTATTTTAGTGCTTACTCTGGATATAATATGTTGTGTGGGAGGAGAACTTCAAACGCACAAAAACTCATTTGGATGTACCTTAAGGTATTTAAAGTATATTTGTTCACTTAATTTAATGTGTTTCACTCATTCATTTAATACATTTATTTTCACATGCAGTCCAACAGGCAACCTCAAAATTATGAGTGCGGTTATTATGTTATGCAGTGGATGTTGACTATTTTGCAAGCTGAAATTAAGAAAGGTTGGGATAAGGTAATACCTCAATACAATAAACACTTTAAAATTTGAGATTTATTAATCATGCACTAATTCAAAATATTTCAAATGTCACAGTTGTTCAACGACCAACACCCGCTAGATTTAGAAGCATTGAAGTATGTGAGAACAACATGGTCAAAGTATTTTGTAACCATGTATAACACTCTAGTATAGATAAATCATTACAATGACAAATTTTTTCATATATTACCAAACTTTTTTGTATTATGTTATAATTTGTTGTATGTAATTTTTATATTTAAATTATGATTTGAAATGTTTTTATTTTCTGAAATTGAAAACTTTATGCAGGTTATTTGAGATTTTTTAAAAAATAAATTTTTTTTTTTTAAACAGTACATATAACGACGGTTCCACTTGGAACCGTCTTTAAAAGGAACACTTATAACGACGGTTCCTAGAGGAACCGTCTTTGAAAGTCACGTAATTTTTTTTAAAAAAAATAGAAACCACTTTTAACGACGGTTTTCACAACCGTCGTTATAAGTCCATACCTTTTAACGACGGTTCTGGAAACCGTCGTTAAAAGTCGATTTTAACCGTCGTTAATTTACCTTTTTGTACTAGTGAACGGAGCTTGATTTCTAACATTGAGAACAAATACTCATTTCCATCCACTTTTCATTAAAACCAAGTTGTCTTTGTAACATATAGATACACAAATTTCATACACTTTCTCATAGCTTTTAAAATCAAACATTTATTTTCTTCTAAATTTCCATCAGTGATTTCGTTAATCACCAACACACTTTTTGTAAGTTCCTTCAAACTAAGGACAAACTCTACCTTTGGCCAATGATTTGTGACAACATCTTCTTCATCCTCTTTACTAATATATTTATATAGAGTTAAAGTTCTCTAACTTTTGTACGTCGTCTACCTTTGGAATTAGAGAAATGAGTGAAGAGTTGCTAACTTAAAAGAAAGAATTTTCCATTTTGATTATTTTTTCCAAAATCCTTGTAATATCTTATTTCAGCAAGTTCAAACAAAACTTAATAAATTTAAAGTGGAACTCCATCTTATGTTGATCCCAAGCTTTTTCACTAAATATTTTCTCGAAGAATTTCCTCACTTCCTCCTTCACCTCATCTCATTCTTCCACTCTCACATTCCTTACATACATTCAAACTGAACTTTAAAACAATGGGGTTGAAACCTCTTGGATAATGTTTTTGTTGAGAGGTTTCTACTCTCCTTTTATGTGCATATATAATTTTATGAAGCTGTGAAATTCTAATTAAGCAAAGGCTCAAACCTACACCCAAAAGAAGTCGCTAGATTCAAACGTAAAAAAACATATTATCTGAAAAAGAAGCAAACTAAATAATATGAATAATTTTAATAAAAAAAAATTATTAAAAAAAATTTCACAAAAAATTGCAGGTAATTCAAATTCCACGGAAAAATTACTGGCAAAATTTCTTATAAGTTTAACATTTACAGAAATTACTTTCGAAATTTAAATTTATAAGAAGATTTCACACTTATATATATATATATATATATAAATGTGAATTACAGACAACCTAGTATCAATACTAGAAAGAAAACAAAAAAGAATAAAGATATTGATGTTTTTATCACGCAGAAAATAAAAAAAGATTGGTGTTTAATTAACAAATGTTAATTTGTTTATTTATAATTTAACTTGCAATATATTGTACTTTTATTCAAGAAAATTAAAAGTAAATAGATATATCTCTATTTTTTCTTTAAAATAACTGTTTCTATGTGATACATGCTAAGTTACCATGCTAAGGAAGTTGAAAGTGTCATGCGATTGCAAACAAAAGGATAGAGATACTATATGCAACTAAAACAAGAAAAAAAGACTCATTATGATGTAGTCAAATATATATTATTTCCCTTAGTTTCATATCCAATACTAGTTATGAAGAGTTACATATTTATTTTCAATGTTATTAAATTCTATGTATATAGATTGATTTAGTCTTCTTAAATTTTTGTAGTTTATAACATATTTCTGTATCTATGATTGCAAACATAAACAGCCGGCAAAATTAACCAATATATTATTGTTTTCGGTATTTTTTCTTTTATTAAAATAAAAATTATTTGTGGCGTTTTTATGAATATCGGTTTGAATAGATGTTTATAGAGAAAAATGTTTTTTTCTAGAATTAATTGAGTTAAATTATGTAGGGTGAAAAACTAAACACCAAAGAGTTTTTTTCTTTTTTCATATTTCCTTAGATAACATTTCTTTTCATTCATTTGTTTTGTTCATCAAAGGATTTCTATTTTTTTATTACTTTTTGACACCTAAATATAACAAACACATGATTTGACACAATCACATATTTTATTATGTAAATTAAGGTGTTGCTTACATAATGGCTTACACACAAGATTCACAATACAATATGATGAGATGACAGGTCTAAGGCATTGGATATGGATCCTAGATTCCTTGACATTGAAAGAGGGAGATTCTTTCCATACAAAAAATTCTGAATCCATGATTATTCCATGGTGCTTTGGTTTGAACATTATCATTATATAACCATGAGCGTTAACAATATTATTACATAATTACCTTTTAGTGGTTAAAATTTGTAAAGAAAATAAATCAATAATACATTACACACGTATAGAGACAAAATAATGTAACTAATTATCCTTCCTGTTTTTAATATATAGCTGTTTTTCTTCCCTTTTCAATTAATATTATCGTTTGAAGCATTTTGATAGTAGAATAGAATATTCATGGTGGCGACGACATCGACCAAGAATTTTGCTTCGTCTAAGAGAAACAAGAGGAGAAAAAGTATTAGAGTTTTAGGAACAATAAAAACTAATTATTCATTACTAAATAGTTAGACGCAGTGTGGAAATAGAATATAAAGTTACATTAAGCAACGTATGGGACTCATTTAACCCATGTTTTGTTCCTTAATTTGTTTGTTCTTTCTCGCTGTCGTTACTTGGGTGTAAAGCCGGCAATTCAAATTCAGTCTTTAAGCAATTTCTTTTTTAAAAGTACTATGTTACAAGTGTGATGATTTATTTAACAATTTTTTACTGCTCATTACTGTGTTATTCTTAAGTTATATCAAATTTTAGACATTGTTTAGAACAGGGTGAGGGTGGAAAGAGAAGAAAATGAAGTGAAACAGAGTGAGAATTGAAGTTGTTTGGATGTTGGAGAAGTGAATGGATTTAAGTAAAAAGTAGTATGGAAGTTTGTAGATGATTTTATTGATGTGGTAAATTAAAAAATTGTAAAAAAGTTAATATAAAAAAATAATTTTAAAAAATATAAATTATAATTAATTTTAAATTAAAATGAATAATTATAAAATTTTAATGAAAAAATAGATTAAAAATAATAAATTAAATTATTTTTATAAAATATCAAAATATATTACTAAATATAATTATTACAATAATTATCCAAACTTTTATTATAAATCTTCAAACTATTTCCTCACAGTTAAAACCAAAAATTTGTCAATAAGTACTTATTTTTTATGGAAAATCAACGACAATATATCCATCGGTAAAAATGTCAATAATAGTTATCGAATAAATTTATACAACCATCGATAATTATTGTATCCTTTGATGAAATCTTCGATAATTATCGATAGATAGTCTCATTCGTTAATTATTGACGAATAACATCCTTCATTAATTATCGACGCATAACACCCTTCATTAATCACCGATGAATAAATCCTTCGTTAAATGATATGTACACAAATGATTATCGACGAATGAGGCCTTTGTTAATTACCGACGAATATATTGATAGATAATTGGAATTTGTGATATTAACAATGATGTACTAAAGAATATCTCGTTAAATCATGTACACAAATTGTTAGGTTCTTGTTTTGATAGGTCAATTAATCCCACAAGTTAGAGTTTAGAGCAGTTTAAATACACTATAAAAAAAATCTTTAAATAGTAACCAAATTTAGAGATAAAAAATAATTAGTCACTATATTGACTAAATTAGATATTAATTTAGAGATTAAAAAATTATTTGTATTTAAAATATTTTCTATTATTAATAAAAATTTATAAAATGGTTTATAAATTGGTATATAAATTAGCTACTTATGTTTTAGATTCTAAATTAGTCTCTAAAAGACTAATAGAGATCAATTTAGAATATAAAGAAGCAAGTAGCTAAAATCTTGGCAGCTAATGATTAAATACTAATTTAGAAACTATTTTATAATTTTTTATTAATAACAGAAATTACTTTAGATATCAATAATTTTTTTAATTTATAAAATGGTCTCTAATTTAGTCAAATAGTAACTAATTATTTTGGTTTCTAAAATTAGTTTCTATTTAATGATTTTCTTGTAGTGATATACATTCCTCTCTTAATATTGTGAGACGCCTTTCAATGATAAATTCGTAATGAAACTTCAAATTTCAAAACAAATAATACCTCAGGATAGTAATTAATTATAGTAGTGTTATTGTAATGAACCTAAGATCTAAACATCGAGTCATCACCATATGTGAGAATGAAAAAATGATTTGAAAGACAAACCATCTTTCCCTTAAAAAAAAACATCTAAGAGTCAATTTCTTTTCTTCTCAAATATGATAAAAGCAAAATAAAGCAGCATTTTAAACCTCGAATTGAGATATTCTATTTTTGTGTATATTAAAAACTAATGAAGTTATATATGATTTTAAATATAATTTAAGTACTTTAATTTGGGAGTACTATTTTTTTTTAATCTTTCAATTAAAAACTTTTATTTTATAGTTTTTCAATTTTGTGAAATGGAATGCAATTAGATGACATTTACGTGATAAACTCTATTTAAGATTTATCATATGAACTTAATTGGATGACTTTATTTTTTTAAAGTGTATTAATTTTTTTAACTTTTATGTTATTTAGAAGGACAATATTTTGGTTATTTATTTGCTCCAAGAATCAAAATAATAATCAATAACAATAGTCTACCCACAATTGACTTTAATATTTGAGAATTTGGGATGTTTATCTTGAGTGGTCTCTCTTATTAGGGTCTTTGTCAAAAAGTAATTACTAATTTAGAATAGAAAGGAATAGTTTCATTCCACACTTGTTAAGAACGATTGTATATATACTTGGAAGACTTTTTACTTAATTAGGATAAATGTGTTTTGAGCTTTTGAATTTTTTTGGTGATTTGTAACCTTGCATTTTTCAATATAATATTATCTTTTATTTTAGGAAGACAATATTGACAGTCTATTAGACATATATGATGATGAAAATTTGGTTATTGATAAGAATGAACAAAATGTGAAGGGTCGTGTCTATTCACTATTATAAACGACTTTATTTATGTCGATTCTATAGAATATACTAGGTAGAATTATTATACATTTCATGGGCATAAAAAGTATTTTTTAATAAACAAATTATAATAAATAATAATAATAATAATTGTGAGGGAAAGGGACCCATTGGCCCCTTTTCTAAACCCTGTTGTTTTCCTTCTTCCTCACCAAATCCATAAATGCTTTTCAAAATTTAAAATTTACTTTTGTACCGGGATGGCCGACCGGTCCATTGACCCGGTCAACCCATGCGTCAAAACCATACTTTAAGGTATGAGGTCGACCACGTGTCATGTGTGGCCGACCGACATAAGGTGCTCAAGTCAAACCGTTGACCCAATTAGCAAAGGTCAACCCACGGTTAGGGAACAACCTAATCCAATCCTAATCGCTAAACAACCCCCTAATTCGGTCCAACAGCGAGGACCCATCAAGGTAATATAAATATCACGCATTCCAAGGAAGAAGGTTCGTCATTATCTACAGTATTCTAACCAGCCGAATACGATACCCACTGACTTGAGCGTTGGAGTGCCATCTGCAGGTACCCCACCTACTTGAGGAGTCATTCAGCGTGAAGGACCGAAGGAGGAAGTGAAGTACGACCGACCGAGTGACATCCGAAGATAATAGTTCTCCAATGTCCCCAACCTAGTTCGAGAACCACTTTTATTACTGTAATTTTAAAGACTAAATTGATTAATAATATATAATTTGAGAAACTATTTTATGACTTTTTTAAATTTAAGATCAATTTGATAAATAATTAGAGACTAAATTAATTAAGGATTTAGACTGTAAAAAACGGTAAAACTAGTAGTTAGCCTTGATGATAAAATGAAAAATCAAGTAAAATGTAAGTGTGATAGTGCAAGATGCTAAAATTCTAGTTTAAAGCGAAAACTCTGTGCAGTAAATGCACATCAATTATTAATTTCTCACTTTGTTGTTTTCTATATTTGCTGTATTATTACTATGGAAATATTCACTGTTCCTCTTTCCTTTTAGGTTGAGGTGGATACATGTGAGATCGTCCCGTTTAAGTTTGCATTCGCAAAAATTCACATTAAAAAAACTCCATCCATGTTTTTTCATAGAACTTTAGGCAAATTTAAGGAAATATGATTTTGTTGGAAATCTCACTATCGATTAGAATTAGAATTTTTCTTAGTATATAAATGAGTGTAAACATCCCATTTCATTGAGCCGGTTTTATGAGATTGAGTTAGACTTAAAGTTCACTTTGTAATATGGTATCAAAGTCATTTCGAGTCTATTCTAATAAGTGTTTGTGTTGGACATATCGTGTCACCCGCTATCGAACCGCTATCGGACCACCCATAACATATAATTCTACGCACGAGTTGACAGTCGCGTGAGGGAGAGTCTCAGCGTAAGGGAGGTTTGAAATTAAAGATATTTTTCACTCGAAAATTTAAGAGAAGGAAAATTTATATTTGGAACTACTTCATTTTCTTGAGGATGAAGGATTCGTCTTTATTGATGCCGTTGTAATAGCCGAGGTTCCAAAGGATTTATTAAAGGATTTAACGAGTTTGAAAACTAAACCTTTCTATAAGCAGAGTCCCATCTATGAAGAATGGTGTTTTGTATAATGCAGATTGAGAAAAACGATTAGCCTGAAGTTCTGAACGAGTTAGAGGTTGAGTTGAGAACCGCAGCCGCAGATATAGGTTCAATTCACACTACCACAGTAAATACAATCATACTAAATATTGTTGAAACTATGTTACCCATGCATATATCACATAGTTCTGTGCCTGAAAATGGGACAACATAGAAAGCGACGAAATGGATAAATGTAATTTAATTAGGGAATAAAGTATGGTGTGGGGACCAATAAGCGTAAACCGTTCACGAAATTCCAAAATCATGGGAGGAACTATGCTTCGGAGATATCTAATTGATCTATGCTGAATTTGAACAGGGCAAGTCTGTAATTCATGCTACATAGAATATATACTTATGAATCTAATGAAAAACATAGAACTTCACGTCTTCTAGGAAACTAACGTGTATATATAGGCATGATTTGAAGGAGGCTCTTTCAGAGCGTTGTTGAATATCCTTAGAAGAAGAAAAAAAGGGAAGAAAAAGGTTGAATAAATGGCCCCTACCCATTGTAGTCCCTTCAACGGAGAAATCGATGGTGAAAACCTATCTCACGTGTTTGATATCTGGGCAACCGATCACTATCCCTATTTTCCTCATCAACCTATTTCCAAGAGTAGCAGTTCTACCTTAGTTCTCCCCTTTTGTGACGGAACCATAAGGGATAACAAAAGGGTGAAGAGAACGGTGGGAATCCCCTTTGATTGGATAGAAAATTTGATCGGAAACTCCCATAGTTTCCTCAACACCAGCGCCAACAACATCAGCAATAGGAATAGGGATAGTATACCAAAGCTTCATTTCAGAGATCACATACGGACTTACACTCAAAGATATCTGGCAGCGGAACCAGAAGAAGAGGCACCAGAAGATACAAATAGTTCAGAAGGTGGTGGGGTTGAAGAAGATGGTTGTCACGACGGAGTGAGGCTGGTTCAACTTCTAATAGCATGTGCAGAAGCAGTGGCTTGTCGAGATAAATCGCACGCTTCAATATTACTATCAGAACTGAGAGCCAACGCTTTAGTATTCGGATCTTCGTTTCAGAGAGTTGCTTCTTGTTTTGTTCAAGGACTAACGGAGAGGCTGAATCTGATTCAGCCCACCGGGCCCGTGAGCCCGATGCCAGCCATGATGAACATTATGGACACAGCCTCGGAAGAAATGGAGGAAGCATTCAGATTGGTTTACGAGCTGTGTCCACACATCCAGTTCGGGCACTTTGTCACTAATTCCATAGTATTGGAAGCCTTTGTGGGTGAGAGTTTTGTCCATGTCGTGGATCTCGGCATGACTCTGGGTTTACGACATGGACACCAATGGAGAGGACTGATGCAGAGCCTCGCCAATCGCAAGGCCGACGAACGTGTTCGTCGTCTGCGAATCACGGCAGTGGGACTCTGCGACAGACTTCAATCCATTGGTGACGAACTCTCAGTGTATGCAACTAATTTGGGCATCAACTTCGAGTTCTCAGTGGTGAAAAAGAATTTGGAAAATTTGGAACCTGAGGACATAGAAGTGAGGGAAGAAGAGGTTCTTGCGGTGAACAGCATTCTGCAGCTGCACTGCGTGGTGAAGGAAAGCCGAGGGGCTTTGAATTCAGTGCTGCAGATGGTTCACGGGCTTGGTCCGAAAGTGTTGGTGATGATGGAGCAGGACTCGAGTCACAACGGACCCTTTTTTCTCGGGAGATTTATGGAATCATTGCACTATTATTCTGCCATATTCGACTCCTTGGATGTTATGTTGCCCAAGTATGACACCAAGAGAGCGAAGATGGAGCAGTTTTATTTCGCTGAGGAGATAAAGAACATAGTCAGCCGTGAGGGGCCGTTGAGGATGGAGAGACACGAGAGAGTTGATCAGTGGCGGAGGAGGATGAGCAGGGCGGGGTTTCAGGCTGCGCCGATTAAGATGGTGGCTCAGGCGAAGCAGTGGCTTCAGAATAGCAAGGTGTGTGAAGGGTACACGGTGGTGGAAGAGAAAGGGTGTTTGGTTCTTGGATGGAAATCGAAGCCTATTGTGGCGGTTTCTTGCTGGAAATGCTGAGCTAAAGAAATCATGAATCTCCTCTTAAGTCTGAAGTTGGTGGCCATGTCAATAAATAACAGCTTCTCGGGGGCTGTTGTGTGATTCAATAATGTCATTTTAACATGCATCTTGTTAATTAGACCCATAATAATTGTTATTTTCAGTAATTATGTGTTCTGGATCCTGATCCAACACATGAAATAAACAACTTCGTGTTTGGTTATATATATCTTCAACTATTTTCTTTCTATTTTCAACAAATCAAAGGCATCATACATATTTCAGGTAACCATAAAAGGAGCATTTATCAAAACTAACACAAACTAACACAACTTTACAAGAAAATGACCAAAACAAAAAATATATATTCAAGGTTAGGTTAAACATCTCAATGTACGACATAAGGTCATACCATCTCTCAGAAAATCATTAAGAGCAGAACAGCAGAGCATGGTTCAAGATGGATACTAACTATTCTCTCTTTTAATCTTTTTAAGAGGAGGTGTTAAAAAGCATAAAAAATAGGCTTGTTCATGGCCCATAGAGAAACCTTAACATCTAGAAGGTCTCCCATGTGCAACCCTTATCACACTTCCCACATTAAGCACATGTTGGTTTTGGTGTTGGGGTGAGACAGTACTTTGGATCAGTTCCTCGACCCAACTTTTCTACTGCAAATGTCAGTCAGAAGATGGTGGAGCAATTAGCTACACAATTGATAGAGAGACTGACACCACAACTAACTTAGAACATAAAAGAATAAGTTACTAATGAGTTAAGAGCTGAATTCGAGCAACAATATAATCCAGTAGAACGAGTAGATGTACTTCATGCTCGTAGTCGAGCTGGCACAAAAGGTAGTTATGATGTCGAGGGACTTAGAAGATGATGACAATGAATCCTCCTATCAATGTAGGTTGTTTGTTCAAGAAAATCCTCCTCGTGTAATAGTCATTGGGAGAGTGTATCCAAGAGGTTCAATCATGCACACTCTACCCATGCAAGATGATTTCTCAAGAGTGGTGGTTGAAAAAGTTAGAGATGCATCTGATGTAGTTCTAGTGCCCACAACAAAGGTTAATACAGTGGGAGAGGTACTTGAAAAATTTATTGCATGCCTACACATCCGAGTAAGGCAATTTCAAAAAACTATCAGGCATATTTCATTAAGGGCTATTAATGTTATTTAGATTTATACTTTATATTTTTTTTTTATGTTTTGTAGGACTCTGGTACAAGACAACATGCCTCAATTGGTGGTGATTTAAGCCCTCAACCGCAACCACAAGCCCAACCATGTGTGAATCCAATCCAGGAGTTGGTTAGGGTTTCACATCAATTGTTTTAGGATTCTTGTGTCATTCCTTGGGATGCCACAATATTTGGTGTTAACAATGGTGGTATACCATTGTACATAACTATGGATGTCTTTGAAATCATCCAGGGTAATCAATTATTGAATATCAAAGTTATTCAACTATGGATGATGTAAGTATCCTTAATAATTACATGTTATTTAATCGAATGATGTTTCATGAATCATGTCACCGATATTTATATTAGCAATGTAGGTATATAAATCAGATAATTATCAACATGGGCAATGTTGATATTTATGGTTTCCTTGAGCCGCAATCCATACAAAGGTTTTGGAATAAAAAAATTGAATGTCAGACTTACATTCAAAGATGAATTTAGACATCCAGAGGATATATATGACTCCTTTTATAAATGGGCAAGTAAAACTTATTACCTTTAGAGTTTACATAATTATAAAAATAACTAATAAAATGTTTTATACTAGGTCTCACTGGCAATTGATGCTTATTTGCCCCATGGACAATATTGTTGTGTGGTTTTGTTCATTGCACAGGAAGCCAAGTCCAGATATGAAGACAATAGTATAAAGGTATGTTTTTATTAATATGTTATTGTAAATTATATAATTTATTCTCAATTAGTAATGATTTTTCTCTTTTAAGTGCAATTAATGTATGCAATGTCTTAGGTGGTAGATCCGCCACATCATTACAAAATCTACTGGATTTTTCCTAGGGTATATATTTACCTTTACACTAAAACTATTAAATTTTACTTTTTTTTAGTTGTTCAATTAAATTAATTGTTACTTATAATTCATAATAGTGCAATAAGCAATAAGGAAACTTTGAATGTGGTTATTATGTAATGCATTGGATGTAGACCATAGCCCGTGTGAATATTATGGATGGGAGCAAGTATTATAAGATTTTAAATACTTTAACATCTCATTATAAATTCATATTTGTTATTATGAACACTAATATACTATTACGTTTCTCAGTTTTTTGCAACAACCCCACTAAGCACACAAACTCTTGAACAAATCCATCAAGAATGATCCACATATTTTTTAGAGATTAGGAATCAAAACATGTCATGATTTGTAACTTTCTACATATATGTACACTTTCATTAGTTTTAATTATATCATTTTGATTAGTTTTAATTACATGTTTTTATATTTATGAATATAGAAATTGATCTAGCTAGTATTATGGTTCGATTTCACAATTACATGTTGGAAAAAATCACATTTTAATAATTTTGTAAAAATAAATGTCACATATTACATCAGTTATGTGAATAACTGATGTAAATGTAACATATTATTTCGGTTAGGACCTACTATCGATGTAATATGTACATTAAATATGTGACTCCGAAGCACATATTACACCAGTTAGAACCTACAACCGCTATAATATGTTCTTTTTAGATGCCTTTTTGTTTTATAATTATTTTAGTCAAATGTGTTTGTGTTTACTACACAGGATAAAAAGGAATGTGGTCAAATGTATTTTTAAGACTTTTTGGACAAACCTATCTCGGGCATAGACTGTTAATTTATTATCAGAGTTTGGTAAACTAGTTCAGAATAAAATTATATAAGTCTTATTATATAAATAAAATTTATATTTTGGAAAAAATATATTATTATCAAATTATAATTTTATATTTTATAATTAATAACATATTTATTAAATTTTTGAAATTTTCTATTTATTTTTAAAATTTGTCTAAGTTTTTTTACTTGGACAAGTCATTTTTTATTTAAATAACTTGATATAATTAGTATTAATTAAATTTTATTTTCATTTATTTTCATAATTTAATTTTTTTTTATTTCTCACTTTAAACTATTGTTATACTGTTATATTGAATCTCTTTCTACAATATTTAATGTAATTCCTATATGTCATCATCTAATCAAATATTCTTTATTGTTAATTAGTACTCTTTATCTTTAGAATGAATTTGACCAAATATAATTAATTATAATAATTAATTTTAAACATAATGGAATTAGTGAATCCTACCTCATACAGTTCTTTTTCACTAGTGCAATAATTGTGGGTTCTCAAAAACATTTTTACACTAAATATATCACTTATTCCTTAAACTAGTGGACTTGTCTTTCTAATTTCTTCTATAAAATACATAGATGACCTCTTGTCTCCCTTGAGAAAACGGTGACTTTCATTATCATATTTAGATTTTTGCTAGGTAACTAATATAAGCATGTGAATTTGTTATGGTACAACTTTTCAAAGTTGCAAAATTAATTTATTATTTTCTTAAGAAAAGTATATTCTTTTTAATATAATTATGTACATCAGACTAATTTACATATACATCTGATTATATTGGATGATTAAAATTAATTTCAATCAAAAGCAATCCTATCAAATTAAATTATATATATATATATATAATATATATATATAATATATATATATATACTCACTATTTTCCCACAATGCCTCAATAATTAATTAAATATTTTTAAAAAAAAAATTAAATATCAAAAGGAAACACATCTTCTCAAAATAAAATATAAAATAGCAATTTCATAAATGTCAAGTAATTATATAAAAGAGTAAACAACTAGAAATAATTGAAATCTCATTACAATTAAGACATCTATTATTTTTGCAACTATTGAAAGGGAAAATACCTTAAGGATTTCAATGAACTTGGTGAATATTAAAGGAATTGAACCATTAGGAGACAATGAAAATTTGTAAAGCAAAAGAAGAGTTCTTAAAATGAAACAAAATTAAGGATTTACATACTCAAAATTGGTAGTGAAACATTTTCTTGAGACAAAAAATATAAAATAAAAAAAAATATTAAAAATGAACATAAATTATTAGATGTGTTTCCTAAAAATAATTTAATTCGATAAAATTGAAGTTTATTTTTTTGAAATGCAATACATCATTTCTAGAAAGTGTGTATTTGAGATTGTGATGAGAACAAAAATATCTTTGAAGATGAATATTAAATGAGGCGAAGAATTGAGAGAAAGATTGAAAAATCATTTAGCAAAAAAAGACTTTTTCTATTGAAATGGAACTATTTAGTAGTTTGAAACCACTACAAATATGTAAATACATATTTTTATTCTTGTATCCGATTTAAACAATCTTGATCAATATGGGTTCTCCATTAAAATTAGAATAGAGAATAAATTTATTATTTCTCATCTATAGATAAGATTTGTTATGATTTTACTATTGATACGATATAAAGACTAAAAAATATGAAAATTAAGTAGTTTTAAAAAATAAATAAGGATATATATATCCAATTTTATTTTTAACATAATAAAAAAGTAATTATTTTTATAAAAAAAAATATTTTTATAAAAAATATATTTAAAAATAATTATTTTTTATAAAAAATATAATTTTAAAATATTAAAGAATAGTCCCTCGTCCATATATTAGTGCCAAACACCCTAAATACAGACCCTGATCGTATAGATAAAAAATAATATAAGTGGATGAATAACGGATTCCTTAAAAATGTGGAAACATATGTATGCAAGGAAGACAGATTAAAAAAAATTGAAAAGAAAAAGTTACTGATATTACAGGCCACCCTTATAAGAAAAATAAATATGTAGTAATGATAATTTTTCCTTTCATAGTATGTCATGACTATCACTATCATGGTCTCACTGTGTGACCATATCTTCCCCTTTCTCAGCAAATTTTTTATTTGTGTGATAACAACTCCTTTTAACAATATCACCTTCATTTGAAAGTTTTCTCATACTTTTATTTCAGATTATTTTTTGAAAAGAAATTTATGCATGTCAAGGATCATGAATTGAATAGAAACTGTGATTAAGAAAATTAATCTGATCTTGTTAGTGTAGTACAAGACTAGAGTGTTCATTTCTACTTTCAGGTACTATTAAACATGTTGTTGCAGTGACAATTTGATCGAACTCAACTATTCAAAGCAGATGTTTGAAAAAACGTTCAATTGAAACTAGTTTCCGTTTTTTCTTAATATATCATTATAGTAGCTTCTCAATTTTATACATTAGAAAGCGTGAAATGGAAGAGTTGAATAGTGATACGTGATTTCTCATCATGTTTATGCAATCCCGCAGTATATCATCATGCTAAACTACTTGTAGGTTAGTTCTAAATAAATTTCAAACTTCAGTAAATTAATCTCTTAACTCAAGCTATGAATTAAACTCGACCTTCCCCTGAAAAAAGCAATTAATAATTAGGAGTTAAACAAGATATTAGCCCCATATATATTATGGTATTATCTTGTGCAGCCTCATTCTTGCAGCAAAAGTAGATATCTTCACTTCAGTCTAATCATATCTCTGAAATGAAGCCTTCTGCCAAGCCATTCAGAATAGGATACTGATAAGGAAGCTAAGAATTATTACTAGGCAATTTTCTGTAAAAAGTTGGTGAATACTAGCACTCAGTTTTGACTAATGTAACTCATCAAGGGTGTGTATAGTGTATATGTGTATGCATGGTTACTATAACTGTCAAGGAAAAGGGACTTCAGATGGAAACTTACAGTTTTTGTTGATGCTCACAAAAATAGGGATATCTTCATATGTCACAAGCAAAACCTAGACCAATCTTCACCATCAAACTCACCCCAGAAGGAAATATCCGCAACACCTTTGTTTTCCCTCACCTTGCTTGCTGAAGATTCGGAGAGAACCTTCGTGCAAGTGATGCCAACTTATACAGAAATCCAAATAATATTAAATATTTACCGCAGATGTCGGTTGTGGCACTGAAAAGAACAAGGTAGAAAAGAACAAAATGTTGTTGAATCACGGAATATATTGTTGTGGGGACCTCAGTTTAAACCGCTCATGAAATTCCAAAACCATATGTTGTGGAGAAGTATTCCAGTTAAATGCTTAGTGTAAACCGTCAATGGAAGTCCAAAACTTTGCTCAAAACAATGCTTAGGAGATATCTTGCTTTCCACGTTTGGTCTCATTCATATGTACCCAATGAAATTACATCATAGAACTTCACGTCTACTATGAAATTAACACGCCACGGTCCGTGTCACTGTGCCTTATATATAGTGGCATCATTTGGAAGGACAATCTTTCAGAGCGTTGTTGAGAATCTTTAGAAAGGAGAAAATAAGCAAAACATGCTCAGAAGAAATTAAGGGAAAAGTTTGGAGGTTGGTTTATAAGATCTGTTGGAAGCCTTTGAGGGACTGGTTCACAGATTGATGAGTTGAGAGTGACAGTATGGTTCAATCAGTGATCCAAATCATTGGTGATGAAATCTCAATTTACGCAAATAATTAGATCGTTAATTTGGAGTTCACGGTGGTGCGGTTGAAGAACTTGCAAAAGATTTCTTGAAAAATGTTACTTCAACTACAAGTGCATAGTCAAACCCAGTTTACCAACTTTCAAAGTTTCTATAAAAAATCATTTCTCTTTTTATTTTTAATGGTTGAAATCTGACACAATTCATTATTTATCATAACTCAGGTTTCTTTGTCTCTATACAAGTATTTTTTTTTCCGGTCACTCCTATATTTAATTTTTGTTTTATATTGTATTCTTACTCAGGTAAAAGTCTTTTACCAGTGTACTTCTAAATTATAAATTTATTAAAATTATTTTTAATACTGATTTTATTTATGTTAACTCAATATTTATAATCATTTACATTTTTATTTTGAAATAATAAAAGATAAAAAAACCATATATGCTGTAATTTTTTTCCTATTTTATTGTTAAAATTATTCCACATTACTACTATTACGATTTAAAAATTCTCTTAAAGAGTTTTTTTTAAGTTCTTTGTATTATTTACGATTAAATTTAACTCATGCAAATGATATTTTTTTATTATATATGTAATTGTGTTCTTTGGGTGTAAGGTGTAAAGTTGGTTTAAATTAAATTATTGTTATTTAACTTTAATTTAATTAAGTTGAGATTGTAAATCCTTGAATCTAGATTCATCTTCTTTCCCTTCTTTGGTTTTATAAAAATAAAAAGTCATGTATGCATTATTGGAAAAATCAAAATTAATTCTTTCTCTTTGGTGTAGATACAAAATGGGCACTTGCAGAAGCGATAAGCAGATAAAAAAAAATAGAGCAAAATAGAATAATGACACCAACAAAATTTAATGTGGGAAAATCTTCTTGTCTTAAAAAATAAAATCCACGGGACCTAGTCCATAAAATGTTTTCATTATGAAAGTAGGATTACAATATTTGTTTCTTTAACTCTGTGAGGATAACACTCAATCTCATCCAACAAGAATGGAATACAATGTCTCTCTAGCCTCTCACTAGGATTTATAATTTTACACTATAGTGGATATCTATTCTCTCTATGTTTCACCCTTTCTTGCCTTTCTCTTCCTCACAAGTTCTCTTTATATAGAGAATAAGAGGAAGGTTTCTTCATAAAGAGATAGTGGAAAAATAATGCTTATCACATTTTCAACCTACCTTGAAAATACTATCTTCAACTTTCAAGGTTGAACTTCATAGTCTTCAAGAGAGATATAATTCCAAAACTTTGGAATGACCATCAATTATCAAGATTTATTGATAAGAGTTCTCATTAAAATAAGGAGGGTTCCCAACATACATGCATATTCTCTTTATGCTCTTTCTTAAAATTATATTATAATGTTATTAGATCAAGTACAGGTTAAATCTTCTCTTTATGCTCTTCTTTTAAAATTATATTATAATGTTATTGGGTCAAACTCAAGTTAAAAACTATAAATGGTTATTACTACAAAAAAGTTATAAGTTATACTTATAAAAAAAGTTATAAGTTATACTTATAAAAAAAAGTTATAAATTATAGTTGATAGTTATACAAAAAGTTATAAATTATAGTTGATAGTTAGAATGTATTTTTTTTATTATTATAAGTTAGCAATTCAAGCATCATGATTTGGTTGTTATTTTTTAAGGACACTTGATGACACATTTCTATGACGAAAATAGGGTGAAATTCCCCTTTTGTTGGACTAGAGATCCAGTTAAATGTAATTCTTGGTCGAGAACGAGAATTCTAACAACGACCAAAAATTTGAAAAACTTGAACATGCTTGAGTAGTTTCCGAAGAAGTTGTTGACTCGAAAATCTCTCAGTGTTTTACTTATCGCCTTATTGTTAGGACGATTTTTATGGTATGTGTTTTTTTTCCCTTTTTGTTGCGTCTTATCCAATTTTAATTTTGATGAATTTTTTCTCTTATTGCAAATATAATGTGTTCTGCTACTCAACAAGTAAAAGTTTATTTTAAGGAACTTGGTTTAACTCGTCAACTTTGCATTGTCGAGAAGGAAAAAATGAAAATAGTTGATGCTAAAAAGAGACACAAGAAGAAAGAGAAGTCTTCTCAAAAGTCCATGGGAAGTATTCATCAACAAGATATCCAAAGAGAGGTCAGTGAGGTCTCGGAGATGCATGCGCCTCTTTGCCTAATGGTTTGTTCGGTACTGAACTAAGGGTTACTGAGAAGATGGCCTTTAGTTTAACCAGTGTTGAGAGGGACTTATACTAGTTAGCCTTTCCCGCTGAATTAATTCATGTCCTGGTAGAAGTTTTTGGTCGTATTATGTTGATTGGAACCCGATTGAGTGAGGAATTATCAAAGGCTACGCCGATTGCTGAAGTGCAAAAACTTAAGAAAGAGTTGGTCAAGCTTTCTAGCTCTTAACAAGAGGCTCTCCAAGACAATGTCTCACTCGACAACAAAGTGAAAGCTTTAGAGGATGCATATTCTTTATGTGGTCTAGAAAATTTAACTTTGTCTATAAAGGTTATCGAACTAATTACGACGGAGAAAAGACTTCTTGACGAAGTAGAGGGCCTTCACCAATGTTTGATTGATATGACTCTTTCTCACCATGTCCAACAAGTGAGAAATGATTGATTGAAGAAAGATCTTCAAATGGCACATCAGTTGGTACTTGAACAACATGAGCTCAAATTCACAAAGGCCTGGCAACAATCAACTCAGTGTTGCTCCTATAAGTAGGGATGGCAAAGCGAGATGGATTGTGTGGATCGACCTGCGGGCAGCTGAGAAAAACACGAGGCAGACTATTTATTCCAACCCATTGGCCCGCCCCGCATAACTCATAGCCCGTGCAGGCCAAGTGCGGGGCGGAGTGGGCTGACCCGCATAACTTAAAAATCTTGAAATTTCTTTCTACACTCCCATATTTTCTTCATGTAGCCTCATATTTCACATTCCAAATTTTTTACTCACATCTTATTATGCATGTGTCGTGAAAATAATATTATTAGACCATTTATTTAATGCATCTAAATAAAAAAAAATAAATTTATTCAAATTAAATTTTAATTTTTTTTATTAATTTTTAAAAGAAGTATCTTATGTTGGCTGGTCCACGGGACAACCCTTATGTGGGGCGGGCTAGTAAAATCAGTCCACATATTCTATGTGGGGCGGGTCAACCTGACCCGCATTTTGCAGGCCAAATGTGGGGCGGTCCTATGGGGTAGCTCACATTGCCAATATTTGACGTATATAGGTTGGGAAGACTTTGCACAAGATTTGACATATATAGACTAACTTGAATTATGTAAATATCTATGTGTTCATCAGGGTTTGGTTTTCCATTATAAGGTTCAAAGGTCAGATCCTTCCAATTGGCAAGAATATAAGTTTCCATAATTCTTTAGTAAAATGATGTCTTCTAGAGGATAAGCCGAAAACCATATGTGTAGTGGGAAGTCTACTCTATGGCATATGGTAACTCTCTCCTTCATTTGACTTTGATGGGGGAGGCATGCTAGATACCGCTACTTTCTCTTGATCGGGTTTTGATCCTAATGGTGATATGAGTTGATTTAGTAGACTCACACATTGAGTTATTAACTTCACTTTGATTAGGATTTTGATTAACAAAATAAGGTGATGTCACCACTCAACACGAACTTAACCAAGTAGTTAAGTGTGAAGTTTCTCTTTAAAGAGCAAAGAGAAAAAGACTCACACAAGGAATGATAATGCAAGCGAAAAATTAAGAAATTAAAAAAAAAAATACTAGAATAGGAGTTTACGAAAATGAAAGAGAGGAAAAGAAGAACATAGATGGTTGAAGACTTCCATGGAGGTGGAGAGATTAAGAGTCACACCACTTGGAGGAGGAGAAGTTCATGATAAGTGATGAAGTGAGTCGTCACTCGAAGCATCTTTGTCAAGATAAGACTCAGAGAAAACTAGATACTAAGAAATTCACTCAAACAGAGTTTCTTTACTCAAAATGTGTTGTTATTACAAGAGGGGGTGACCACCTATTTATAGTGTAGGTGCTTGAGGTTTAAGGAGTGGAGAGAAATTCAAATTCAAATTAAACATGCTTAAGCTTTCTAATTTAGTGCCACTAAAAGTGGATCTAAGAGAGTCATTATTCTTACATTTAAGCATGTGCTTAATGTGGGAAGTGTGACTAGGGACTACATATGGAAGATCTTATATATGTTAGGGTTTCTTTATGGGCCATGAACAAGCCCAATTTTTATGTTTTTTAACACCTTCTCTTAAAAAAATTAAAAGAATGACATACTCCAATATTATCCTCTATGAACTTTTGAGAAATGGTGAAATCTTGTGTCTTGTCTTAATTTGAATTTTTGTACTTTTAGTTTTTTCAATTATTTTAGATATTTATTGTTCCTGCTAGGGAGATGGGACCTAGAGAACTGTTGAAGTCTTCTTCTCCTTCCTTCGGTCGGGCAGGTGGCCGAGTGATGAACTGGGATCCTTCTCTTCCTTCTGCTTATATTTCGGCACTCGGGACTCGGTCGTCGGGTGAACACCGGATGGTGGGGGTACCTGCGAAGGCACTCCGACGCTCAAGTCAGTAAAGCGGGTGGTTAGCTCTCAGGTAGGTGAACAGTAATAATGACATACCTTACTCCTTGAAATGCGTGCTATTTATATTATTCTAGTGGGCCTACCTTGTTGGGCCCGTTTATCGAGGTGGATACCGCTTAGGGTTGCATTACCTAATTCTTGATGATGGATTAGCTTCACTGATCTCGGTCTGAGCGTTAATTGTAATGGGGTTCGGCCATCGGCCAAATTCCCACGGTGCGGGTCTGCCATCGGCCAAATCCCTGTGGTCTTTGGCGGTTTCGGCCAAGCCTTCTAAGGTCTCGGCCTCTCGGCATAAGTCTTCAAAGGCTTCGACCTCTCGGCACAAGTCTTCAAAGGCTTCGGCCTCTCGGCACAAGTCTTCAAAGGTTTCGGCCCCCGGCCGGTCGGCCAAGTCTTCAAAGGTTCCGGCCCCCGGCCGGTCGGCCAAGTCTTCAAAGGTCTTGACCAGGTTCTCATGGTCTCGGTCAGGCTGACACGGCATCGGGCAGCCGGGTGGGTCCCGATCTCTCCCCCGTACCGGTACATTTATAAGTAACTATAAATATACTTCAAAGATTAAGTTAATATTTTATCAATTTTAATGTTATTATAAAGACAAAACAAATGTCTTAAGGTGAAATATGGTCCTATTTATACTAATATAATACTCACGAACTTAATAAAAACCCATATCTCTTTGGGTCTACTATTTAATATAGTAATTAAAATGATAGTTTGAACTAATTTTCAAATTAATCTATGTGATTAATGTAGATTTATAGTCTACTCGAAAATAACAATTCTCAAAACAACAGAACCTTTATCTTTTTTTCATGCCGAGTGGATTATTTAATTTTCCGAAAGTTACCCAAGATGTTGAGATATATTATTTGTAAATATTCATAATTATTTGTAAATATTCATACAAGTATAAGAATTTTGATTGTGTAGGTGATAGTTGGATATTAAGATGACTTACAATGTAACAAATTATGATAAATCATTAGGATAGAGAATTTTTGTAGTCTTACTTCAACGTCATAATTTTAAAATCTTGATTATATGATACGTTTACGATTATTTTAAAAAAATCGATTCATAAAAATAATTTTGTTTTTCTTAAAATTAAATAAAACATTAATAAATGTAATGATCTTAGATAATAATTAATGTAATAAATTTTTCTAGTCATATATTATCAATTCAAAACTTCAAAGAAAAAGGTAAATCGTACATCCATTTAAAACTTCTTTATTATTTAAACAAATATTAAATGGGGAATGAAATGAATTCTTTGATTTATTTTAAAAAGTAAATTATATTGTAAAGAACAATTTTTTATATTATCTTTTGAAATACAATTTATCATCAGTCGTTAAATAATTTAAAATTTACTTTTTCGTGTAATTTTTTTACCAAAATTTATGCATATATATATATATATATAAAATATCATCCTTACAAGAACAAATAAAATTAAATGTCGGGGGGAATTTATTTTGTTTTTTTTCTTTCCTGGCAAGAATTTTATTACCACTGTGTATATAAAGAAGATAAATGTTCTAAATCTATTGAGAAGAAAATATCGAAAGAAGAAAGAGCGAAGAAGTGTGGTGCTTAGCCGTAGACGAAGATGGAAGGTGTGTGTGGAAGGGGGGTTTGCGTCACAGCATCTCTTCCGCGCTCAGCAAGGCTTACCAGAAGCAGTGTTCCTGTGTACCGAGTCAGTTACGAACACCTAACACCATTTCCTTCACAATCCCATCTATTCTCGTATCAATCTCCACCCTATGCCAAAACCCTCCGCGCCAGAAACACTACCAAACCCGCTATTTTCCTTCCCCACTTAATTGCTTCTCTGGTTTACTCTTTCTCCCTCTCTCAACTATTTCAATTTTCTTACTCTAATTTCTCAGAACCTATCTGTAATTGTTATTTATTCTATTCTGCAGCAACAAGTTGACCAGGCATACATAATGGTGAAGCCTGACGGCGTGCAACGTGGCCTCGTAAGCCTCCTGATTTCTTCATTGCAATTTCATTTGTTCTGGTTTGAGGAATAAAGGAGAGAAAAATTGAGTTTAAGCTTGTAGTTGTTTTATGCTTATCTTTAGGTCATTGTTGATTTGGCTCCCTGTTCTCAATGCTGAATTTTCTTGTTGTGTTGAACTGATAGGTGGGAGAAATTATTTCTAGGTTTGAGAGGAAGGGGTTTAAGTTGACTGGCTTGAAGCTCTTCCAGTGCTCTAAAGAATTGGCTGAGGTTTGTGCTTGCTTGTGTAAATATCTTGTGTTGAGTGCATTGTTTATTTTTATTGTTGGGGTTATAGGGTGCAGGTAGGAAAGGAGGAAAAGAGAGAGCGGAGGCTCAGTGATATTCTATTAAATTGATATGGATAATAATGACTATGAAATGATACACAGTATTAAATCTACAATTAACTATAATTAACTAAGGAAATCCTTTCTTTGATTAGAAAACTAAATGATTACCCAAAATATTCTCTGAAGATCTTCTATGATACTCAAAGACACAAAGAGGATACAATAGTAACAATTCTTCTATAGACTCTAGGTTGCTATAAATTAACACAAAAACAACTCTATGTTCAGTAATTCATGCGATAGGAGACGTGCTCTTGTCAAGGAGCATGCCGGAAGAAGTACCCTCATTGGGGAACACAATGGGAGAGGAGCCAAACCACATTTTGCTCTAGAGCCAATCTGGAAAAGGACAGGTTGGAACAGACCCAACATGTTCTTAGACAGGCTCAAACAGATTCAATCTGTAGTAAGAGGGAGACTGGAGCAGAATTTTACGGTTTAAAATGCAGCTGGAACAGAACAGAGTAAAAGAGATTAGAAGAAAAACAGCAACTGGGTTTGGTGGAGGTGAGTAAAGATTTAATGAGATCCATAAACTTGAGACAAGAGGCTCTCTTCAAGGTGGATACCATGGTCTGATTATGGGGTCTTGGGTAGGGAAGGAGGATAATAGAGAAAGGAGCCTCCTAATTCTAATCTATGAAATTAGTAGAATATATAGTGATATCATTACAAAATATTAACTCAGTGGTCCTATTTATACCAATGATACAATAAAGATTATTCTTTTCCCTAACTAAACAAGAGAAAAACAATGAGAATATTGCTTTTACAATAAGAATATAAAATGTATTAGAAAGATCTTTCAAAGCATTTCAAGGTACACCAAAGATATTATGATATATTCTAAATGTTGTATCATTTGAAAGGTATATTAGATCAATCATTTTGTGTATACGATTCCAATAGAAAAATAATAAAATACTTTTCTAACAATTAATAACACAGTCTATTTGATTTGATTGTAGTTGCATGTACTGCAACAATATGGAGTGCTTGAATAACTCGTTCCATATTTTAATAATTGAATACTTGACCATATGATGTGGACTTACATCTTGTGTTTGCAGTAATGTTGATTCTATCGTGTTTGTCTATCTTAATGTTCTTATTGTATTTATAAGGCTTATGGTGACTGTTTATGGTTCCAGGAGCATTACAAGGACCTAAAACAAAAGTCATTCTTCCCCAAGCTCATTGACTATATTACTTCAGGTCCTGTTGTTTCTATGGTATAAACCCGATCCAGTAGAATCCCACTTTCACCTACATTTTTGTAATGTACCTGCTGAATTTGTTTTCTCGTTTTGCCATGTTTGCAAGGCTTGGGAGGGTGTTGGAGTAGTGGCATCCGCACGTAAGCTTATAGGGGCTACTGATCCTCTTCAAGCTGAACCAGGCACAATAAGAGGAGACCTTGCTGTTCAAACAGGAAGGTAAGGCCTTTAATCTTTCACATCTAACTTTCGCTTTTGAGATTCTTCACTCTTTTAAGAATCAAGATATGCTGCGGAGCATGTGTATTTCTTGTTGACTCGAGTAACAGGATTCTGGAGTGACAAGATTTTTTTGTTGGACTTGGCAGGAATGTTGTTCATGGCAGTGACAGTCCTGAGAATGGCAAGCGTGAAATAGGTAAGACCTCTGATGTAGTTTTTTTTTTTCAGCATGACATTGGTGCGAAGTATTTACCAATAAATTAATCACTGTCGAAAACTCTTGATACTTTTAATGAAATTTTATCTATCAATCACATTTGTAAACTAAAAGCATGACTTGCAAACACTTATAAAATAATCATTTAGAACATACTTACAGGATCCAAACATAAAATAGTAGCATCCTAACTGATATCCAACATTCCAACTTCATAATAAAGCAATTTAAGGTATTAAAATATGAAACATAATTCTATTGACCAAACTGCTATATTATGCTTAGCCCAGCACTTGATTATTTTTTAGTGGACAAAACATGAAAAAAAATAACAATGAGAACTTAAAATTAGCATGATAATCTCAATATATGTTTCAGAGCATAGTAATTCGAGCTGAGTATACAAGATCAATTTTTGAGGTTGAAACCATTGATAAACCCAAGTTTGTAACTTCAATTAGTGTAGATACACAAAACTTACCTGTGCCCTCTTCTTGTAAACTTGCAACCGTTTGAGAGTTAACTGGAGAATCAAGATACATTTCCAATAGTTAGCTTAGCTTAACTACAGACAATTGTAATGCATATTGAATACATTATTAGATCAACATCTATGCAATAATCCTACCCATTGTTATTCTGAACTTCTACCATGTTCGCCAATAAATCAAATGCTGCCTTAGACCATCTTACCATCTATGTTTTTAAGGTTGTAATCATAAATAAAATTATATTCTTAATCTTTTGAATATGTCATGCAAACCAAATAATCTGGTTTATTAAAGATAGTAAATGTTTTGTTGACTTCTCCCAGATTATTCTTTTAAACAATAATGGGTTGGGATGGCATTTTCCCGTTTAATTTCTGGTGTAATTTTGGGCACTAATATCTGATGCTAGTAAACAGGATGCTATCGTGTTTGGAAATAATATTTTAATAGTTAGAGGAATGTGTGTAGATGGTACTCATAATAATGTGATTCCTGATTTACTGTTATTTCCATGTATGCCAGCTCTATGGTTCAAGGAAGGCGAATTATGCGAATGGACCCCTGTTCAAGCACCGTGGCTTAGAGAATAATAAAATCACAGATTTCCAGTTACAATGTTCATGCCATTTTTAGTTTCAATAATCCATCAATTGTTTTCAGTGGCAAGTGTAGCACTGCTTTAATTTTCGTGTTTAAACACTTACTCAAATTTTGTTAAATTTTGCTTGACTCGGGATTCTTCTAGCCCATACCATCTTTTCCTATCATGTCAGATTTAAATGGGTCATGTTACTTGAATACTAACTTTTGCAAACAAGTGTTGAGATTAAAGGAAAATAGAAAATCCACAATCTAGTGAAATTTACTCATAAAAACGAGCCCAGCCAGTGAACAAGAATAATGACCAAAACAGGAAAAAGGTTTATAGTGTACATTTCTTTGAAGTTACGGAAAGATTTTTGGAGTAGCGAAGTCTCAGATCACTGGAGATACATATACTCTCGCTTATTGATTTTTAAC
The DNA here is from genome assembly GCF_051622355.1 of Phaseolus vulgaris. Classification (NCBI taxonomy): domain Eukaryota; kingdom Viridiplantae; phylum Streptophyta; class Magnoliopsida; order Fabales; family Fabaceae; genus Phaseolus; species Phaseolus vulgaris. Next base: position 44,828,390 of record NC_143500.1, on the reverse strand, counting down.
TAGCATTTCAACTCATACCCATTTACTCACTGATTTTCCCAAACACTATTCATTTACCAAACTTAGTTCTAAAAACTAGAGTATCTAATATACTTGAAACAAAACATGGTCCACACCTGAAGTGTAAACAGAAGATATACAATACAACACATCAGAAAATAATTTCATGGAATTTAACTGATAACAGCAGTGGAAGGTATTGTGTTGGCATAATTACTCGTTTCATTGCTTCCAGGTTATAAATACATCTTTAATCCGACATTTCACAATCGTGCAAAATCTGAACACCGACCACTTCACTTCCGTAATCATATTCAACAGAAGTTGATGAGATAGATTCAGAACTTCCACTCTCCGTTGAAGTTGTTGTCTTTACAGAAGATGAAGCACGTTCATGTCCGGTATCCACAACTTTGAAGAAATTTAGAATTGAAAGGTTAACTTGTCTTCTCTGTTCCGAGTCCCCGCTAGAAACAATGTCACTAACCCTAGGCGAAGAGTTATCAGACTCGGTGTCCATCATCGTTGTCTCAGGACTTGAAGTGCTTTCTGGATTAAAATCTGGCTGATTTGCTTCTTTAGCACAAGGTGAACTAACTGAAGAATCATCTATAACCTCACTTGTATCGAGTCGCGCACCAATCTTTAGCTTCATGAGAGTAGCCTCTGAATCGAAGGAAAGACATTTTAATAAGGATAATATCAAGTCATATACGCAAACAGTGCCTTTTAATTACGCACTGACGCAAAGAGTGGTACGGAGTATGCACAATCTCAGGTTAATTGTCTTTCGTATTGAATCTAAACTTGCAAAAATGAACATTTCAAGATTTTCTTTTAGGTTCTTTACTCACATTTTTGCAATTGAAAATTAAAATCGTTACCCTAAATTTTCTTTAAGCGAATTGAGAGAGAGAGAGAGAGAGAGAGAGAGAGTACCGTAGATGGAGAGAGTGTCATCTTTGAGAATCTTGGAAGGAGAACCCTCTAAGGTTTCCAATGATGAAGTCGATGCCCTGATTCTGCCGAACATTTGTGATGCTCTCTTGGCTTTGGTTCTGTGGGGGACGGGTAATCCGCAACGCAAAGATGAGAGAAAAGTATAAATACAGAGGAGCAGATTTTGTTGGCGCCCTTTTCTGATTGAATTGCAGAATTAAAGCGGGAATCGTACCCCGCACCCTTCTTTTATTAGGACTTCACTATTTTCCTCTTTCTTTTCTTTTCTGATTTTTTTTCCCTTCAAAAGTACTCAACCAAGTACGCGGGACTGTTTCTTCCTGCACCTCCATATCTTCTTCTGGCACCTCCATACACAACATGAAAATACATTTTTATCCTTCTTGTGCCACCCCCATAGAATAACTTCCGGATTATGTAATCCGAAAATGCATTTGAAAAAAGACTTCCGGATTACATAATCCGGAAGTTAAAAAAGACTTCCGGATTATGTAATCCATAAAGTAATCCTGCATCTGAAAAAAGACTTCCGGATTATATAATCCGGAAGCTAATTACAAATTTGAAAAATGATTTCCAGATTATGTAATCCGGAATATTACAGAGGGTCATTTTTGGAAATACGAAAATCTATGGAGGTGAGAGAAGAAGGTATGGAGGTGCAGGAAGAAGCAGCCAGTACGCGGTTCTCTTTTGGATTGGGCTATAGCCCAACTACATGTCATCTTTTAGGAAGTTGCATTCTGCACCCCCATATGTAAAATGACAAATAAACCCTAAACCCTTGAAGCAAATAGGGGTGGCACTTACACATCCCTCGTCAACAACCATGTCACCCCTGAAACAAACACAGTATAAGAGAACGATTGGTACACGAGAAAAAATTAGTTTTCCAGGAATTTAAAGTTGAAAAAATATTTTTTCTATTTTTTTTGTTTCTTGGATATAATTTTTTTAAATTTCTAAAAATCATTTTCATTATTAGTAGAGGTGGAAATCTTTCTCAAATTCATAAATATTACTTTTATTAAATCAATTAATGTGATAAAAAATAAGTGTTTTAGTAAAATAATGCATTGCATTTTTATTCGTAGGGAAACTTGTAAACATTTCAAGAAATATATTTTAACAACAAAACAGATCTTATTCATTTCTAACATTCATAATTGTTCATTCCTTAAAATTAAAAAAAAAAATTGTACCAAACACCCTCCAAGAGTTAATACTCCATGTCATGTTTATGGAGACAATATAGTTCATGGAAGAATGTAGTAAGAACAAATATGGTTTTGTAGATGGTTCTATTCCAAAACATGTTGGATCTGATGCACATTCTCTTTGGCTTCACAACAACAACATTGTTGGTTCATGACTCATGAACTCCCTTTCAGAGGACATGACATGCATATGAGTGTTTTGTTCTTCAACTAAGCAAGTTTGGAGTTATGTCCAAGAACGCTTTCAACAACACAATGTATCCTTGATTTCTTAAAAAAATGCGATTTTATATCACTTCAACAAGGATCCGTGTCAATCTTATCATATTAAGTAAGGTTAAGATAAATTTGGAAATTTTTAACTGAACTGAAGTCTGCTCATTCGTGTACCTGCAACAACATCCAACCATGATGTGATTATGATCAAATGGATTATGTCATGCACTTTTTTATGGGTCTTAATGAAGTCTATTCTTCGATTAGGGGCGGATTCTTTCAATGAATCATTTTTCCTCCATCACCAAGGTGTTTTCTCTGGTCATCCAAGAAGAGAAGCAGTAGGAGATTGGTAGTTCAGTCAATATTGAATCTTCCAATACCTTCGTAGTTAAGAATGATTTTGATTTCAAGAGCAATAAAGATAGACCCATGTGTGCTCACTGTGAAATCATCAGTCATGTCAAGAATCAGTGTCACAGGTTGACTGGTTATCCATCTAAACAAGAAGATCAAATCTTCTTTAGCTTCTGTTAATCAAGCTTCTTCTAGTTTTGTGCATCAAGTTCTTCTGTGGGCAACAGTTAGAATGTTTCCTCTTCTCAACTTACAGCACAGCAGTACCAATAATTATTAAATCTCATCCATGGGCTAAAATAAATGTCACAGTTAACTTTTCCTAATAGTATGATTATGTCAACTTTAGAGACTCTTACTCTGACACTTAATATAATAAAGCTTTTCAATAATACCCATTTCATGAATAAGCCGAGGAAGTCTCTTAAGCCATCCTTAACCGCGCGTCTTAATTTGTTAAGCAACTTGCAAAACTTATTTTATTTGCACTAGAGTAGTATGAAAGAACAATAAATTTAAGAAAAGGATGGGACACCCAAATAGTATGTTGCTCTATTAATCAAGGGATAGGCTGCATAAATTAAACATTTTTCTCAAAATTTCAAAATACTGGCAATGTAATACTCATAAATGAAACGTGTACAATCCCGAAACATTCTAAAATTCCAAACGAATACTTGCTGAGGAGGCACCACAATCTTATTGTGAATGACATCAATGTCAAACTAGTTTACCGTATATAAGAGAGATCATTTGAATTTACCTTTCTTCAACTTCCCAGAAGTGACCCGTTAATCAAAATCAACAAACTAGATTGATAGATCTTCCCATTTGATCCCTTCAAAAGTTTATTTACCTGCCTCTGGTCTTAACATTCTTATCTGTGAAAACATCAAGTGAGGTAGCTAAGTAAGATGGAAAGGTATCTTAATATGACAGACATAGACACATAAAAGCGACCAATGAATGAAAACACTCCAAATCCAAAACATGTAAGGCAAGAGATTATAAAAAATTAAATGAATCTTAAACGGTTTATTGGCATCTATTATCAAAAGTCTGTTTTAAGCAAGGGTCATTCATAGCGCCACCTTTTAATCTGCCAGCTTGGGACAAAGCTTCTTCTGCAAAGGGCCTCCACTGTTCTGCGCAAGAATAATTGATTCCAAGTCCAACGCTAAGTCCCCTCAGTAGATGCACTGTCCGAAGTACAGAAAACAGTTCTTCTGGAAAGGACTATAGTAAAAAGGCACAGAAAGAAACCAAAGTTCAGTAAATAAAAATTAGCAGCATAAACATTAACAAGTATTGCCTGCTTATTCCATCTCTACAGATATCATTAACTAACATGCATCAATAGTTACTACATTATTTAATAATTTGATTCAGTGCCAAAATATTTCCATCTACTAATAATGAGTTGTCAAAAAAAAAAAGGTTTTCCACCAGCAATGTTGGACGTAAAAGAAACTAGACTTTTTCTCGCATTGTAGTTACTGTAACATTCAAAAGTACCGCATTATCATTATACATAACACAGACTAACCAAAACAATCAAAATATGATATTAAATTGTTGGGAAATTTGGGGTCATGAGGGAGTTCGCAACCTGATATTGCTCTGGTATAGTTGGGCTTCTTCCCTTTGTATTCAACTCCCTAACCATCGGGTCGATCTAGTGGTTGGGAGGTTTGTGTAGTTAGCAATAGGTCTTAGGTTGCAACCTCACCTCCATCCCTTTCTCTCGACATAATAAATAAAATCATATATATAAATCCATTAAAAAAACAAATTTCCTCTTTCTTCTGTTTTCTACTCAAGTCCTCCCGGGATTAACTTTCTCTTTTATCCATAACTAACACCTCAATCTCAGGTTTTTAACATGACAAATTTTATACACTGAACAGGAAATGGGAAACGGTAAATTGGATTCTATAACATACCTTGACAGCAACTTTTTTAATTGAAGATTCATCTGAGAAAGGTTGCAGCATTACCACCCCAGGAGGCAATTTTGTATCGAACATTGTCTCTGCTAGTTTAAACAATTCTTGTAGCCCATTTTCACAACTGCTCAAGGTTTCAATACCAAGTTCCCTAAAAAATAAAGAGGAAAACAAGCAGTTAGATAATTTGATTTGCAGATACGCACTAACTGGCTATCATTTTCAAATCAAAATACGAAGTTAAAAAGCCAGCCATCCTCCAAAAGTTCATATTTCACATAGTCCATCTTTAGCAGTAAACCATTCTGGTGAAACACTTTAGTATCTATAGAGATAGATAAAGTAAGGGAAAAAAAATCAACTTTAGGAAAGGATACCAAGGTATATATATATTGGGCACTAGATTTTTTTATTACCGTTTACTATATAGTTTGACCCAATCTCGATTTCATATACATTCAGGGTACCTTCAATTTTATTGTAGACAAATTGAGATTCAAGTCACGGTTTCTTGGATTTTGGATCCGTTAAAGTGACAAATTAAGGGAGCATCCACCCTCGACTTAAAGTGGGTTAAGTTTGTGAGATATTATAATTTAAATTAAGGGTAAATGCATTCTTACATCTCACTTTAAAGGTACCAAATCCAGTTTCTTTTCTCAAGGTATAATGAAGGAAATACAGAAAGCCATCAAATCTTATTGTTACCAATGAAGAATTAATATAGATATTTCATTTTTTCCAACATTTACCTCAATTTATTATTTCTCCTCTCTAATCTCCTTATCTCTTAAACCTTAATTATATTCTACATCAATTAACCCTTGATTTTGTTATCTATTCCCAACAGCACTGGCAGTGCAGTTTGTAACTAAGTATTAGCTAAGATATATACTTCTGTTCTGATTTTCAACAAACAAGAGAGCATTACATGGATAAGACAAGTTTCATTTCAGTACCTATAGCTCTCTGCAGCTCTTAATGGATCACCATTAGCAATTGCAAGAACTAGATTAGCATAGCCAAGCCTCAACTGTTCTGGTAGATCCTTCACCTGCCCGTAGTCTAGCAAGGCAACCTGAATTGAGGGAAGTCACTAACATTAGGATGGTTAATAGTTCAAAATAAAAGAAAGAAAATTATTTTAGGCATCAATGTTGAAAACTGATTTTCAATATTCTACCCACTATTACGGTCATTTCCACATCAAATTCCTCTTGATTAAAACATCTCTAAAATAAGAGTAGGATTCACCTGAAGAGAGATTAAATAACATAAAAAGAGATATTAAAAAAGAAATATATTTTATGACTTGCCTCTGATGATTTACAAATCAGGATGTTTCCTGGATGAGGATCTGCATGGAAGAATCCACTTTTTAAAATCATTTGACCATATGCTAGAGTCAAGTTTTGAAGAATTTTCCTGCACTTTTATGATAAAGTTAATAGTGCAATACACTTAAAAAATTACACGAATAAATCATCTATGTTATAAATCTCCCAGAAAAAGGTTGGTATTATTGAAACTTAACCATCCCCTTGTTATCTGATTCTGACATTTGTTTACACCCCCTAAAAAACCAGGACCACTACCAAACATATGGAAAATTGAACTAGTGCCAAGATTTATTAAAGTTGTTTTAGTCTTACAATTTGTTAATTGATTCTTCACCATCAGATGTACATAAGCATCATCGTACGTACATTTGATGATGGAACAGAAAATTGTAGGAAATCAGTGCCAGGTTGTTCCAAATTTTTTTTAATCCATTTTTCAATAGGAGTTTGAAGATATCCATATAAAATTGAAATGTTTTTATGCAAAACAAAACAAGAGCAAGAAAGCACTTTCATTTGTTCTATTCAGCTATGATGCTAAACGACAAATATTTGATCATTTGTCAGAGGTTTTGGCAGAAAAAAATGCAAACTGAGCATTGGTACATTTAGTTGGAGCTGAATGCTTACATATATAAGGGCATGTTGTTCTCTTCAACTCATTATGGGATAGAATTTAGGTTTATGACATGACATTCTTTTCATGGTTTATTCAAGGAGTGGCTATTTTTCATTTTAAGTGTGACTACCACCATGCTGCAATCTTAATTGTATTCTTGTTTACGCTTGTCCTTTTATTTTGGAGAACATAGTGTCCTTACCCCATGTTTTACTTTCCTTTTCATAAGTTTCTTTTTCTATGTAATAACAAAGACACAAGCGAATGAATGAATAAGTTTATCTTGATGACTGAAAATAGAAGAGAGCTAAAAGCACGTGTCATAAGTCAGAATTCATGTAATTACAAGTTATGAACTTAGAAGTGTGGTTTAAAAGACTACTTTTAGGATATATAGCTCAGGAGCTTACTGCTTTGCTGCTGCCGCAACCTTACCACGAGGATTTATGCCTCTCTTAGCTATCTCGTCACCAAGGTTCATTATTGGAACCCCATCAATATATTCCATGACTAGGACCCTCCTGTACAATCCAAAAGTTCGTCATTACTTAAAAAACTCATCACAACCAATATGCATATGAACCAATACATCTTAAAAAGTTTAACCAAGCAATGTGTGTATAGTATTGTACTCTTCTTTTGATCAAGATCGAATGTGTAATATAGGAAAAATATTAGGATTTCTTTTTTTATTGTTTTCAGTTCAACCTTGCTTTTATCAATAAAGGGTCTTTTCATAACATACCATGGTTGGAATAGAGAGCTGAAAAGTTATTGATAGCAAGCTTGAAGCATGCTATGTAATTATAGATCGTGATACTGCACAACTTAACAATGCACCACCATTCAAGTTTTTCTACTCTTTTTCATTTTTAATATTTGGTCCAAGAAAACTAATTACCTAAATTATTCAATTAGCAAATTAGTTTGCCAAAAAAATCATGAGACAACATAAACAAATTAGTACAGCTAGTACCAACTAACATTTAACATGCAAATTTGGACTTCGGTGACTAAAGCTATACCTAAGAAACTATCAAACATTTCTAAAACAGCTATGCACTCTTGTGTCAAATGAATAAATAGCTGGCACTTTTCCCTGGAAATAATATAGAGTTAAGCATTATTGTCCATTACATCACTAATATCATCTTATCAAGATTATGTAAGATGCTGGACTGCATAATATACCTAGTAACCATATCTCGTATTAGTCGTGGCACCAATACCGGAGTCTTTCTGTTATTCTTATACAAGAACTTTCTTATCCTTTCCATCGCATCAGCCTCCCTCATGAAATCAAATTCATATCCAATCTGAAATGTCATAAGTGCAGGAAGAACCTCAATATTTATGAAAGAAACTAAATAATTTATACAGAATTCAAAGACAATCAACTGAAAGGTTGAAGAGGGCAGGCCAGTTAGTTTTCTCAAACAAACCTTGATTCTTAATAGATAAAGCACTATTTGTCCAGTATTCTAATCAAAGAGATGCTTGTTCAGATTTCGTAAGAGAAGTAACAAGTTGTTTGTCAACAAATATAAGTAGCAAAAACAAAGGAAAGCCTAATAAAGCGTAATTTCCTATTTTCCTCTCAAAACCTTGGTAACACAATTAAGGAAAGAAAAATTAGGGAAAGTCAATAATTAAATGAACATTCACTCCAGCAACACAATCACCACATTCATAAAGATTCAGTAGGACATTTAATCACAAAATACTCCTAGGTACCTCTGTAAGAATGATGACTTCCTGCCCTCGGCAAAAAATATTTAATGTGATGTGACTCATTCAAAAACACACAAAAATTGGGTAAAAGTGGTCAGATATGTTAGCAACTTCCTTACCACTTGATTGCATGTTTCTAGTATGAATTGCATCCAAATTTCAAAACTTATCAGTCATACACTTCACACATAATGAAGGTACACAGTACATTCTATTCTTAATAGGAACTTCTACATTAATCTGTGATTGAAAAACAAATTCATAAAACAGGGGAAGAAAACATGTGGGAATCAAATTATCCACATAGATTAAAGAAGAAATCTAACAAAGAAATAAATTCCACCTGTTTTTCCATTTCCTTAGTCACGGAATATAGATCAAATTTGATATCTGTCTTTTGCATGTACAGTGCAAATGCTTGCAAGTTATGGATATCTGTCATCATCAGATCCTGAATTCCAGGATGTTGAACCTATTATACACAAAAGAAATCAGAATTAGAGCTTCACTGGTTAATGAAATCGATTGGGCTTATTAGATTCATTTACCTTGACGACAACATCACTTGTATCACCTTTCAGTCTTGCTCTATGAACCTAGTATGACCACACAACACATATGTCATTTACATGGTGCTAAATCCTAATATAGAATTCAAGACTGTTGCAAAATACACTTCTTTTACTACTGACTATCACCCTTCTGAGGACTTATATGAGACATGGACATGAATATGAACCTCAAGAAGCAAAGCAAATATTTTTAGATTTTACAATACTTGAAAAAATACAATGCTACATACCCAAAAAGGTTTTTACTCTTCAAAATTATTCTTCCACCAACCATACTGAATGCATTGGCAAAACGAAATAAAAATTTAAATAATAAATAGAAGAATAAAAATAGTTTAAGAATAGCAAACATGGAAAAACTTGTTTAATTTCCATAAGTGACCCTTGATTAACATCAATTATTCACTTAAAGTAAATGAAGACTGAATCAAGGATAGTGGATGCTTACTGAACCAACTCTTAGTTCGACAGTCACTAGATGTGGTCTCTCACCAATCAAACTTAATGCTAGAGTAGTAGTAGTGTCTATTTTATAAGGTTTATCAGCAATGGAGAACGATGGATGAAGGATACAGTGTCGCTGTCAGTTATTATGCATGCCTGATAATATTATGCAAAGGTAGCATATTGTATGGTGTGTTGCCATTGCCACCAGTTATTATTATAGCAGATAAGTATAAATAGTTTTATAACAACTATTTGTTAGGAGGGGCACTATAGATTCGTAATTTTTGTAAACTTCTTAACTAATTTGTATTTCTTATGGACAGTTTTCCTGTTATTTCATTTCTATAAGCGTATTTATTGATTATTAACTAGTTTGTAGTAAGAAATAAAGGATTGTGCAGGAATTTTGAAGAAAGTTATTATGAACCCTTTACTCTAATAAAGTGTTCCCAATCTCAAAGACTCTTTCTATAACACAAAAAACGAAAAATCATTCCATTTTATTTGCAAAAAAAAATGATTAATTTTAGTATAAGATTGAATTGAATAAAAAAATCAATCATCTTTTGAAACTGATATTGTTGTTGTTTCACCTTACCATCAAGCTAGCCATATGAAACCTGACTTTTACGAAGAGGACTTAAATCTGGTATCCTGATCAATTATCATACAGAAGACAAGCAACCCACCACATAGCGAAAGAGTCCAAACTAAATATTCTCCCATAACAGAACGGACACATGTTATCTTCTTATACTGTCACAGGAAATCTCACTCAAATCATTGCAAAGCATGTGCATACTGCATACTCCTTCCCAAAGTATCACCTGTCCCCAAAACCTATGAATCTTACAAGTAGCAGTGAGCTTACTTATTTTTCAACTATATTTCTCCTTTTAGTTGACACAGTAAACAGATAACCTCTGATAGACACTACTAAGGTGTTGGAAACACTTAGGTTACAAGTACCCCTAATTCCCATGGGTAGCTAGCTGGTCACAGACCCCTCCAGTGACCTGAGTAGCTGCAGCTGATCCCGCCACAGCCAACAATAGGAAAATAAACTGTTATCCATAACTACTATTCTAATAGATCAGTTGAAGAATGAATAAACATTTTATTTTGAAGGTAAAAGAATACTCCCACACTTCAAAATGATGCCAATTATACAGGGAAGTGAAAATAAGATAGCAGGTCATAAGTTTCAAACGGACCTGAGCAATTGAAGCAGAACCTAGGGGTTCAACATCGAACCTCTCGAACACATTATCAATACCCTGTCCCAGCTCACTCTCCAAAACTAGTTTCATCACATCAAAAGGGGTGGGAGGAGCCCTATCACACAGAGTAACAAGCCTTTTCACCCATGCAGCCGGAGCCAAATCAGGCTTCCCTACAATTTGGGCAATCTGCATCATATTCGACACCACATCAAGTCCATAGGACGATCAACACAATCAATCATAATAAGGCAATGCCAAAAACCAAAATGCCAAGTCATAAAAATCCTCCAAAAATTAAAATCCGATCGATTAAAAAAAGAATTTAGGAGTCAAATAACCCGAACACAACAAACTGAGAAAAAGGAATGAAAAAAGAAAACAATAATAAACAGATTTCGAAATGTGGGAAACCTTGAGGAAGAAACCTCCGAGGTCAGAGCACAAGGCGAAAATTTTGTCGGCGGCAAGCTCGTGCTGTCGTTCCCACATTGCTTCCTGCTTCTGCACATCTTTGACGAAATTGACTCTCACTTGAAACACCTAAACAATGAATGCATGTTGCAATTGGAGCAAAAGCAGAAGAAAAGACGAAGCATAATAATGAATATAAGAGAGAAAGAGAGTGAGAGTGAGAGAGAGACCTTGTATCCGGTGTAAATGTCAATGGCTCGAACCCAGAATTGGAATGAACGTTGCCAAGGTCGCAACTGAAAGGAGAGCTTATCTTTTATAGCGTTGATATCAATAGCAATAGGAACAGGAAATGGAGGTAACATGGTATGCGTCCACGAGTACGATACGATGTCGCATATAAAATAAAATATATTGCTACGTTCTGAACTCAGTGTCGAGTGTGTGGCTCATAAACCATAAAACCAGCAAATGGATACAACAACACTCACTTTATTTATACCTTGCTTTCAAACCTGGTTTTTGTGACACTCAAAAACCACGTTAAAGCTGTCGGAAACATAACACCTCTCAGTACTTACTCCTTTTCATTTCTCACCTCTGCATCAATTTCCTTAAGAAATTAACTTTTTTCTATAAACTAATTAGAATAATTCGGATGTATTTATGTACTAAGTATATATATATATATATACACTCTACACACTCACCTAGTGGAAAATTTAAAGAACTGGAACAAACCGTGGTGTAAAATAAAGAGTTCAATTTTTCTTTAAATTATTTTTAATTGTTTTTTTTTGTGTTAATTTTGTTTCTTCTTTATTTTGTGCTTGTAAACCTCTTTTGATAGCTTTTGTTATACTGTAAAGAACAAAAACTGAGAAGGGGTGTCGGGTTTTGTTAACTAAAACTGTTTGACATGCTTAAACTTCGTTTGGTATTTATGTGATATAAAATAAATTCATCCTTTTTAAACAAGTTTAAAGACAAATTAGACTATAGATAAAAACATCAAGATTTTTATATAATTTCATCTTTATAACGAGACTATATTTAGTTCTAAACAAACCAATTATGTTTGATATAATTAAATCAACTAATATTAAAAGTAGTTTTTTACTTGTTTTCTGGATAAACGTTCAAATATTTTTTGAATGAGCCTCTTTAAACTTAACTCAAACACACAAAAATCCGCAGTTCCTAATGGAATAGGTAACAAAGCAACTTTACCGCCTACTGCTACTAAATTTTCACCTCCTCAAGTCAAACTGGTACTTGTTGCTGCACCTGGGGCTGTTGTACCAGGTGCTAAAGCGTGGGTATTTTGGATCCATTGAGCAAAGATCGGCTGTAATTGTATAGCGGTATCTGAAAACATATCTTGAGGGCGCCCTAAAGCGCTCATGGTATCATTATGAATATACAAACCAAAACTGTGAAAACCTAAAAATTTAGCTTTTAATATCTTAAAGAGAAGTACAAACAATTTATCACTAATTTTAACATTCATTCAACTATATTTGGAAGATATTTTTTAGTGTAAGCTTGGAACACAGTTTGTTTATAGAATAATAATAGACAAGAATTTTCGCTTTTGAAAATGCAACACTCGTAATCTTCTCAAGGAGGTCTTACGTGTTTATAGACTTCTTCAAAAACTACTCTTGCAAGTTTCTCTTTCAATGACTTTTCCATTTTGGCTTTGTCTTTTTATGTTTTCTTCGTATTTGCGTACAGTTTTCATAAGATGTATTGAATGCAATTATAGTATCACCAACTGTATAATCATATAAAACTCTTAAATTATCTTCTATTTTTTATACTTAACTACTTGTTTTATAACATAACTATAGTAGATAAGAGTACTTATTTTATTGACAAGTTCATGACGCACCTTTTGATGTGTAATCAATAATTTTTTATTTGATTATTCATAGAGTTTTGTTTGTTGGAGAATTTTAATTTTTTTTCTTCATGAAAGGATAAGAAAGTGTTGGAATCCCTCCTTAATTTTAGTGAAAGATCATGATCAATGAATGTTGGTAATTGATCCATTGACTATAATCAATGATGGTCATTCCAAAGTCTTGAAATTATATATCTCTTGAAGACTATGAAGTCAGCCTTGAAAGTTGAAGATAGTATTTTCAAGGTATCTTGGAAATGTGAAAAACATTAATTATATACTATCTCTTTATGAAGAAGACTTGTGAAGATGAGAAAGACAAGCAAATAAGAAGAGCAACATAAAAAGTAAATGAGAGAATACATATCCACTATAGTGTGAGATTATAAATCATACTTAGAGACATTGTATTTCATCCTTGTTGGGTGAGATTGAATATTATTTGTTCTATTTTCTATTATCCGCAAGTACTCATTTTATATCTACACCAAATGAATAATTTTTTTTTTCGAAGAACACAGAATATTCACTTGTTGATTTAGTTTTAAACACGTTAATATTACATTTCCATGAAAAAAAATAACCTAATATTGTATCCACAACTAGATGCTTTAAATGATAAATTATCAACTAACAATGACACATCATATTGGTATCCTTTCTAAAATGCTAGTTTTAGTTCATTCTTGAATAAAAAAATAATTAGCATTTTTTATAATATGTTAAATAACTTCTTCAAGTTAATTGTTTACATTGCATTTAATTCCTACAAATTTGTTATTAATCTTTAAAGATTACCAAGTTAATAATTTAGGAATCTCATTATTAAATAGACTATAAAAAATATAATTACATCAATAAAATAAATAATTCAATGATAAAAAAATATATACTAAGTGACAAATTAAATATTTGGAAAACTTTACGCCATATTAATTTAACATTACGCCATATTTTTTAAGGATTAATTCGAAAAGACATTTTTTAAATTCAGTGAATGATGCAATAATAGTAAGATTTACTCTAAATCAATTATTTAATAATATATTTATTAATGATGACACTTTGAAATATGAGCAAATTTTGAGATGAAAATTTGTTTTATATGATCTTACAAAATCTTATTAACATTATTACTTACTAGATTAGAAATATTGAATGCTTTTTAAGTTTTAATAACGTTAATGCATTCTTTTTTAGTTTATTTTAGTATCTTAGGTTGAACCTCTACTTGTAAACATATCAATGAATTCACCAAAGCAATTTTCGTCCAAAATAACTTTTACCTCTTCAAGAGCAATCTTAAAAGTAAACAAGATCATCTTGAATTTCAGTTCAGAACACAAAACCAGCTTTGAGAAATTACGTCCTGCACCCCATTTTTGAACCTGCACCACACAATTGAAGAAGCTCATACTGCATTTAGAAAAAGAAAAACAAAAAAAAAATCATCCTAGAAGAAACTTCCCAAAACATAAAATATGTTCTGAAAAACGCTCATGAAGTCCAAAAAGTTTGTTCCAGAAAATTTTCCAGAAGTGGTAATCTAGAAGTCACTTTAAAAAAAATAGTCTTTTTGAAAGCTGTGGGGGTGCAGGTTCAAATTGGGGGTTGCAGGAAGCAATTTCCCCAACTTTGGTGTACTCAAGTCCAAGAAGTTGCAAACAAAAACATGCTTAGGGCCCTAAATACTATAGCACGAGCCTGATGGTGGTAGGAATTAAGGCACCAGCATGGTATGGTAGTCTTTGAAACTCATTCTATCTGAAGGGAAACATTAAGAATGGAAACTCTATTTAAATGTGGCACACTCGATGATAATCAGAGTACCTTACCAGGTACTATTTAGGAGGTAACTCCATCTAAAGGTGGCACACCACTTGGTGATGTAGGGGTACCAACTCCTGTTTCAACCTAGCAGAAGCAGGGAATGAATAATCTGGTAACACAATGAAAGAGTCGTGCGCTTTACAAGCAAGCACATTGATCAAGTGTGTGGGCGTGCATGCCAAGACGGCCAGTCATACAATTGAATATATTCATCACCAAAATAATTGAAAACTGATTGACATTTAAATTCGGTAAATTCAACTGTTCATTGCTAAACCAAAATCAAATGAGAACTAAATACCATGCCTCACACCCTCATAGTAAAATGAATTCAACAGAATGTCCTTCAGATTTAAAGATGTCATTAGCTCTGCCTTTCCAATAAACTTTGGATCTAAAATGCAAAAGATGGCCTAAAGATCTATAACACGTGACAATTTCTGAATCCGATTCAATAGGAAGTCCCCTTGCTTAATAGTTGCTTGGTAAAGAGCATTCTTGGCATCAGGGCGGTTAGTTTCAAGAACACCAGCAACCTTATCAATCTTACAATGAAGTTTCCCTGCTGCAATAAAACGTGATAGCTCCCTGGAAGCAGATACTGTAATTAGTAACTTTCCGTCGCATCTAAAAACTAAAATACTAAACCAAAATTGGGTTTGTAAAATGCAATTACTTACAGATCAATGAAGTCCACTGTCACTCCAAAAGCTTTGGCCATGGCTTCAATTGTCACACTTTTGTAAGATTCCAAAAATTGGGAGTACACAACAGTTCTGACCTCCCTCATGTAATATCGGAAGTGGGGATGCAGATAGCGGTCCAACTTAATCTGTTCCGTCAGACCAGCTGCAATAAATTTCAAAATGAAACAATACTATTAACAGTGGGTCCAAACAGATAGGAAGTGATCATCCATCGCCACTTTGAAGTTCCTATTGTCCATTGTGGATGATTTCCACAGATTCTTAAATTATATCGCAAAAAAAAAAGTAATGCAGAGTTAAGGTGCCCCTCCAGTGAGGCATCAAAACATTCAAAATTCACAACAAAATTACTGAGATTTGACAGATGTCTGCTCACCAAATGCTGAGAAGAAAGATTTGTATTGACAATCATACAAGGAGTTCAAAAACTCTGAAAGAAATGGGATTTTGCCGATCACTGTCAAGATCTCTGGAGCATCTACTACCTGATGCAAATGAGCTTGTTAATAATTTATAATACAGAGAATACTTGTCACGAAAGATAAACAACAGTAAAAAGAAAAGGATAATTAGTATAAACAAGAAAGAATCAACATACCTTTTGCTTTAAGGAAACTCTATCCAATGATATAATGCTGGTCAAAACCGTATAAAATATGAAGGTGTCATAAGGAAAGAGTTCATAGGTTGTAAAGGTTGAAATAGAATCCAAAAACAACTTAGCAGCCTTCTTGAAATTTCGAGTGGACATGCAGTACAGGCCTTCATACACTTTCAGCCTATTCTTCCTTTCCCAATCACCACCTTCTTCAAACAAACTGCCACCATATGCTGTAAAGAGTTAGAAAAACAACTCTTAACTGAAAAAATATGGCAGAGAGCATAACGGAAGTTTGATTTTCAAAACATTACCTTTTGGCTTTGTCAATGCTTTTGGAAATGAGATCAAAATCCATGTCAAAGAAACCAAGCTGCAAAGTATAAAACACCAGGTCCATCTTCTGGCCTACTGCAACTGTCTTGGTTTCTGTTATCTTGAGATGTTCCAAGGCTTTCTCCTGGTACATAAAAAAAGAGTGTTACCAAAATTCAATTCAAGCAGCAGACATGAAATAAGCAGGTGATAATAGGTATATACCTTGTCCCCAATTCGGATGAAAAACAAAGATTTTGCCAAGTGAGCTTCCCGAACTTCACTTTCACCTAAGTTTTCCTCAGCATCGGCAATCCTAAAAAGAGGCACCCACATGCATTATCATGACTGCAAGAATTATTAGAGTAGATGCCAGAAACCATAGTTTTCATTCCAAGGAATCACATAAATGAAAAATGCATGAGTTCAATACATCTGTCCCAGTCTATGCATTTTCTATTCTTCTGGAATCATAGTTTTTGAGGATATAATGTAATTTCCCTGTTTTCACTTTCAACCTAGAAAAGCAACAGCAATCTATTCCAGAAAGCACGTGGTTGTGGACCATTCATTATTGCTGCAGAGGTGGGCCAACTTTCATGCATTGAGATAACTCTAAGAGAATCAATGTTAGTAGATGTGGCCTTATAGCCAACTGGCAAGGATCATTTTGTGACAGCTTCAATCCGGAAGAATAATAGCAACCTCCCCAGGAGTGGTGGACATTGATTGTGGTAGACTTTTGTATATTTTATACCTTTCTTTCAGTCAGCCCATAAATTTATGTTTTATAGGGCACAATCGTCATTCAGCTTTTTCTTAAGTGAAAAAAATAACACAGGAAAAACACCGAAGAATCAAATTTCAATCTTACACAAAACACAACTTGTTTGAAGCCAAATAGATCTGTCTTAGTGATCCCTCTCTTCCTAGAAAGCATTACATAGTCTGAATACTTATCATCCACAATTTGTTCTGTATAGACTACTGTTTTCTTATTTTCTATGTTCTTGGCTTAGGTTAAAATATAGATATTTTTATGATGGTTTTTAATTATATAATACATTATTTACTTACCTTTATGACCATGTAGTGAATTTACATCTATTAAAACAATTCCCTTACTTAATTACAGTCGCTACTATGCCATCCACCACGCACCATTTATGTTATGGGCTTGGCTGCCATTATAAGCCTTTGGCAACTAGGTCTATAACATAAACTTGTAAATATATAAGAAAAGACATTACTTTCATGCATACAACTACAATGACAACCAAATCTTTTCCAATTAGGAATGGTCAACTACATGAATCATATGATGCCATAGATTTCTCTCCTATAATGTGTGCAAAAACGGAGGAGCTACCTGAAGTCCCTCTTAATGGTTTGACCTACAGTTTTTTACCTCTACCACCTATTGTTGGATTATCGTCCATCCAGTCAGCTCTCCTTAATGGTGCTTCTGCAGATTTTCTCCACGCAAGCCCAAACCATCTAAAACAGAGGCTTCACCATTTTTTTCTACAATGGGAATTCTATCCAATGGTTGTATTCCTAATCCTCTCTTTTCTATCACATATCACATCCAAGCATCCCTCCATTTCATCCACCCTGCTGGATCTGGTGAACAACATCACCTTCTATCTCCCCGAAATTTGGTATGATGTACCCAAGATACTCAAATGAGTAGCTTGTGGTATGTATGAAATAATTACATCTAAGACGCAGCTATTGTGAATCTTGCCAAACTTGCATTCCACATACTTTATTGCCACTCAGGTGAAAGCCATGCGTTTCCAAGGCTTGTTGTCTCCATATCTCTATCTTGCAATTAATTTCTTGTCTCAAACTAAAATTATGATAAAATATTATTTTCCCTGTCTCAACCCTCAACAATGCATCATGTAACTTAACTTGTCATGTTGAATTCAATATAAACATAGTTTTCACATAAAACATTACTGAGAGTAACTCCAAAATACTTTGCTAGAGGAGAAAACTTCAAGTCGTGAGAATCTAAAGAGGAACGTGGATTCACAACTTCAAACATACTTTAGTGTAAGGCATCCAGCACCTCACTTCTTTCAATTTCATTACCAAGTTGCAGACCACAACCTAAGTGACGATAACGGTGATGGTGACAACAAACATCAATTACCATGAAAAACGAAATACCAACTAGCAAGATGCACAAAAAATAACAGCAACTAAAATACATATAAGACGGTAGGGTAATTGGAAAATAAAAATAACATATTAGGGCCATATGCCCTACGGTGGTACCAGTCAACATCACTCTCCCGAACATTCCCAATTTAACCTAGTAAATTTCAAATCCCAAATTCCAAATCGGGGGTCGGCGCAAGCATCGTAGGTAAAGCGAGAGATGAAGAGATAGAAACTCACTTTTCGTCGATCTTGTTAAGCTCCTCCTCAGTTTTAGCACGCATGGAATCCAAAAGGGCACGATCCATGTCCAACACGGAATCGGCGACTAGGGTTTCGTACAAAGGAACCATATCTGAACAGAAAGTAGAGTGATAACATATTGAGATGAAGAAGAAGATAGAAAACGGGATTAGAGAGAGAGTGAGAGAGTTACCGTTTTCCTTGACGTGATTGAAAACATCCTCTTTGTAGCGAACCTTGTCAATGTCCTGCACATCGGGTTGGCGGAGAAGGAATAGTTTGTCGGCGAGTACCAACTGTGGCTGCTGAGAACCCTCTTCTCCTTCCATCACTGCCGCTATCGCTTTTGCGTTTTGCGTTTTGCGTTTGCGTTTGCTTGCTTTACCTTCCACCTTCCAAATGCAGTCTTCTTTTTTTCCCCTTTATTTCTGTGTCATATATAGCTCGCAACAAAACGATGCGTAGCTCAACTTACAAGTTACCACCATCGACCTCTTTCATAAATTCAGCAAATTGTTAAATTCAAAATAAGAATATTAATCATTAATTATAAACTATGGATTTATATTAAGATATACAATTTTAAACAAAAATATTCTCAATTTTCGGTACTATTTATATATTTTTTTTTCAATATGAATTATCTTCTAATTGTTAATATTATTATTGTATTATTAATATTCTTATTTTGAAACAAAAATAAAATATAAAAACATTATTATTTTATAATGGAGGAAGTAATAAACTAATAGCAAATACTTTTTTATTTTTAAATGTTTGACTTCAATAAATTGCATTCTTCTTTATTTATTGGAGTATTCTAAATTACAACGTTTTTTTTATTAACATTTTAGTCCAAGCCTAACAAATTCAGCAAGGATTTTTCATTTTTTCTATTTGAAACAATTGTGACAATTAAATTATTTCAATGGTTAGTTATATGTACAATTAATTATAATTAAAATCAGATTTTTTTTTGTTTGAATAAGTTTGGAAGAAAGTAATTAATTTTGTTTGATGAAAAATACCATTTTTTACGTAAGAAACAATGCGGATGAAATTGAAAAAAAAAATGTTAAAAATAATCATAAACTATCAATTTTCAAATGCAATAAAGAAATTTACTCTTCATAGAAAAATTATAAATTTAAGTTACTATCCCGAATATGTCACTCATTTGAGCATAAAAAGTATATAATTAATTTTACAAAAGAAGTTTTAGTATAAAAAATACGGTGAGTATTGAGGTTTAAATTCTTGTAAACGTGTTTTTAATTCAATTAATCTAATTTAATTTTAGTTAATTAAAGTCTGGTCAACAAGATAAATATTTTAAAAAAAATAAATAAAAGAGGGTTCAATTTAAATCATATGGATAGAGGAAGATGAATCCATAAATAAAGAGAAAGAAAATGATTTGATTCCTTCTCAAAATACTAGGAAGCATGGAGGACCTCTAAAGAATACTAATAAATCTAGAAGAAGAAGAAGAAATCGCGAAAATTGGTCAAAAGAAATATAAGCATTATTTTTAGTAAATTTTTATAGATTATGGAGTTTTTATCTTTCTTTGAGTTGGTTTTTTTTACTTTTAAATTTTGTGTTGTTTTTAACCGTTGTTGTCTGAGGTCTTTTTTGAGATATCTTAGGTGGAATTCGTTTTGTGTGTTTTTGTGATTTTTTTCTGTGTAGGGCTTCTTTTTAACTATTGAGTTGGTGCTCAATTTCATTCATTTTTCTTTTAGAAATAGAATGTAATTTTATGACATCTTTGATGTTTCTGTTTCATTAGCTATTGTTATTGGCTTGTGCTTTGAGAAATTGTATGTTAGTGATATTGAGAGTTTTTTTATGAGATTTTTTTATCTTTGGTTATGGATTTTAAATGCTTCTTTCGGAATATTTGAGGGCTTGTTAATACTAATTCTCAACTTGTGCTCAAGAAGTTTATAAATGACCATAATCCTAATGTTCTTATGTTAGTTAAGCATGTAGTTAATTGGTATAAAATTTATTTTTACTATTACTAATCTACGCTTATAGTATTTGTGCTAAGAATATTATAAATATTTTTTTCCCTAATCTTTGGTACTTTGGAAAATCAAATTCCAAGTTCATGTTCGGTTCATTTGTATCTCTTTAAATTTGCACAATAAGACTCTGTTTGTGGTTAAAGTTTATGGTTATAATTTTCCTCTACCTATAAGAGATTTGTGGATGAAGTTATCTTTGTTCATCTCTTCTCATTCGTCCTAATGGAGAATTGGGAATTTTAATGTGATTTTGTATGATCCCTGTTGCTCTATTTTACCATTGATGCTTCTAAGGTTCTTTTAAATTTCTTAAAGTTAAAACTTAAAGCGTGAGTTGCATCAATGTTGTGAATCACTTTTAGTTTATTTTGATTTACAAATGTCTTATATATTATGCAGTACAAAATCAAACTACTTAATAACAATCACATAACTCATAATAAGTAGGCTTTTTGTGATTTTAACAAAAATTGTGGAGACCAAATAAAGGAATCTGGTTGACATTCAATCTGAAATGGTTGTGTCTGTTTTTTAATCTGATTTTATTCTAGTTGATTCCATGTTACAGGCTAAGAAAGAGGCCAATAATAATCTTAACATGGCTCTTGACTTCCAAACTCAATTTTGGAGAGAAAAAACTAGGCTACATTGATAAAAGATTTTTTACTTTATTTTTAAATGTTACTATGGTTCAAAATATATGTCTAGAACAATGTTGGTTAGAAAATTATGTAAATTAATATTATAATTATAATATGATTCATATAAAATAGATTTTGGATTTTGAACTTTAATTTGCTTTAATAATATAAAAGGTCTATTGGTTAATGTGAGAACATACACCCACACATCCATATATATTAGAAATCTGATGAAGAAAAAGAAAAATTTTCAAAAATTGTGTAAATTAACATTATAAACTTAATAAGTGATAGTCATATTATAAATGTTTGTTGTAACCATCTTTATTTCATCAACAACTAGTTTTTATGATTTTTATGCAAAGAATGTAAAAATAACACTAATTTTAATGTATGACTTTATCTAAATCTTTGTTGACATATTTTAATAAATACTTTATTGAATTAGACCTTGTTGCATTATTTTATATTATCATCAACTTCATACCTCGTTAAAAGAAGATACCTATGAAAAAGCATACTACGATTAATAAAAATATTTTTTTCTAAATATAATTATAAGATATAGTTGATTTATGATATAAAATAAAATTTATAAAAAAATAAAAAAAATCATATTTATCTTATTTATTATTCAATTATGTTATATAACAAAATTTGTAAATATGTATATTAAATGCTTACCTATTTAACACTTCCAGATTATGTAATTCAGAACCTATTTAACAAATCAAGATACCAGATTACATAATCCAATATTGTTAATTGATAAATAGATTTCGAATTACGTAATCTAAAAGTGATAATTTTTTACTTTCGGATTATGTAATCTGGAAGTGATAATTTTTGAATTTCTAATTACGTAATTTCGGTGTAAATCATTGCTTCTATTTTAATCTTTTTACTGAAGAGTAATTTTGGGGATTTTGAAATTTATGGAGGTGGTTGAAGAAGGGATGGAGGTGCAGGAAGAAACAGTCTAAGTGTAAATATGTGAAGTGGGCTTGGGGTTTGGGCCTCACATGTGTCCATGGCCTCCCACTGTTGGGCTTTTCACTGTAGTTTGCATGAAAAGTTTGTGATGGGGACAGGTATTTGTGGAAACCGGAGTACGAAATGAAATACTTTTAGCACAAAAAATCTTCCAGAAATCGAAAATTATGGGTTTAGTGTATAATATTTAAAAAATATATTATTTAAAAAACTTATAGAAGCTGAAATATAATTAAAAGATTTGTAAGTAAAGAAACAAAAATGGACTTTTGATAGGAAATGTGAAGGTTGAATAGAATTAATGAATGATAGTAATGTTGTGTCCCAAACGGCAGCGTTGGTCAACAAAGCGCCACTGATGTCTCCAAAGAACTTTTCTCTGTCTGTGTTTCTTGGTCAACTGGCTCAACTCCCAACAATTTTCCATCTCATTTGTCTGTGTTTTATGACTCCATTTATTCTCCACCTTCCTTTCTCTTCATTCAACCTAAGGATCATCACAATCTCTACTTTCACCAATGCAGTATTACCAAATGCTTCACTCACCACCCTCTTTTCTTGATCCCCTCAAGGCACTTCAGGCTGACATCCAACATGCCAATGTGCTGTGAGTTCTCTTTCTCTCTTTCGTATTTCTTGCTTTGGTTGTATCACTTTTTGAACTAATGCAATTCATATTCTGTAAGATATGTGCACCTTTAACACGCCTCCTAAGTAGTATTTTCACAATTTGGATTCTCAAACTCAATTTCTGTAAATTTCTCATTAGGATACAACCAAAATAGTTACTAATTGACTTAAACTTAAATTTAAATTCTCTGTTTTAAACTGTGTTTAGTAATTGTCGTTGAACTTATTTGGTAATCCCCAGTTCAGTAATGCAAATATCACACTCTTTAGTGCAACATTTACTTCTCATACTCTATCCACACGAATTGACTTTTGAGTTTGAGTTAAAATCTAACCAAAAGTTCTAAGGTGATCTTAAAATCATTCTTGTGACTAACAAGATAAGGAAGAAGAAGTTCAGTAACCCTGGCATTGTATCCATTTAATCATTTTAGATGAATTTACTTGCATGCTAATGATATATGGAGCAGGGACCTAAGCAAACTTGTACATTTATGATTATTTGCAGGGCAGCTTCCATTCCAAGGGGGAAGGGCGAGGATTACCTTCAAATGAAGTTAGTATACAGTAAACTGGCACCAATTTTTCTGTTTTTATTTCAATGGCTGGATTACTCATGCTCGTGTTGCTCGTGTCTACCTTCTAGTCATTTAAATCTTTTCCGAGTAGTTATGTATAAGGTTACTTTCTCTCCCTTTCTTTTTTTTCTACGCTGAACTGTTGGCTTCTTTCAATTTTCTCATTTTTATTGATCTGTTGTTTTTTTGTTTTTAGGTGCACACTAATGGAAAATCAGATATGTATTCTAGTGGGAGGAAAGCAGCCATAAGGGAGTTCTTCAGTAAATACTGAGTACTTACTCTGTTCTTGATGACTTATTTCATATATAATTCTCATACGATGATGTCCTGAAATTGTTAAGTGCATGACTTAAAAGTTGACAAATTTAGATTTGGAGTATTTTGTATTTTGTAGACTGAGTATATATAACGAAGTTTTTTATTTTTTATCAGCAAACATATACAAGGAAACTTGTTTGTGCTTTTATGAAAACTTGATGTCAGACATAAGTTTGTGAACATGTAAGGACAAGACAACCAAATCTGTCACAAAATTGGGTTCATTTTTCTTGAAGTGCTTTTAGTATTGTTCTCTCAGAATATAAGTTTTACCTCAACACTTCATTTGTAATAAAAATTTGCAATAAGTTAAACCAAATTTCTGATTAATATTAAAAGTGCTCTCCATTTTTGTACTTAAGTTTCATTCATTGATCTAAAAATGCAGGTGTTATATTACCTTCACTCCAGCGCCTGCATGATGATTCAGTAGAAGCTAACATTGCTAAAGAAAATGATCACAACATTGAGATGATAAGCAATAGGAGTAAGGAGTATAAGAGGAAGGGTTCAGATTTGGACTTGGAGAGAGAGCATGAGTGTGGCATTTGCTTAGAGTCTACCACCAAAATACTTTATGTGAATTAAAATTCTAAATCACTTGATTGAAAACACTATGAGCTAATCAATGCTGTCAAATATAAATAGAATTGTATTGGTTTACATATATCCTTTTGGATTATTATTATTAAGACCGTATGCTTAGGTTGGTATTAAATGTTGTGGAAAGTTGGTAGGAGTATCTGGTTTGGTTTCATATGCTCATTTTCAACTATATATATTTCTTTCCTAAAGACAGGGAAGGAAGGAGAGGTACTGTCCAGAACCATCAGCATGTGCTAATTACTGTTAATCATAGTCTGCAGACATGAAGCAGACTTGGAAGGATTCCAGCTGAATTGCATGAATTGAGTAGTATGTGTGGGCCATTAATAGTATTCTAGTTTCTTCCATCTTTAATTCCTTTCACCACTTTCAAGGGGCCTACCCTCATTAATTTGGAAGAGGGAATGCCATCAAAATTGGATTCATTTTTCTTAGACCAGTA
Source organism: Phaseolus vulgaris (assembly GCF_051622355.1). Lineage (NCBI taxonomy): Eukaryota > Viridiplantae > Streptophyta > Magnoliopsida > Fabales > Fabaceae > Phaseolus > Phaseolus vulgaris. The sequence goes on along the minus strand of NC_143500.1, from coordinate 44,803,339 downwards.
GAAGTTTCCACTTTCATGTTATTACTACTTAATTTTTTATTTTTTTTATAAAAGTGGGGTAATTTTTTCTTTGTTTCTTATTGAAACGAGGTTATATTTTTTAGAAAATTACATTTATGAAAAAATGTGATAAACATAACACAATTTAGAATTGTGAAGAAGTCGTATTAAGTATCAAGAAGATGAAGTTGTGTCAAAACAATATGATTTCAATTTAAACTTAGTCGTGTATATATTTTTAATTTTTCTAAAAACAACTTCTTTTCAATAAGAAAGCAAAAATAAAAATTTGGCCAATAATTTTAAAATTAATCTATTGAACAAAATATTATTTTTTATTTATTTATTGTTCTCGCTGAGACGAGATCAGTCGGATAGAATATTAAATTTTGTGTATATAGTAAATGTAGTGTTAAATATGAGTTGAGTTTACTCCTTGTGGGAGTGGTCATCTATTTATAAGTCTTCATGGACTTGGCCCTTTAACACTAGTTTCTCCAATTTTAATGTGGCATATCATAGTATTATTTCACAAAAATATGAATATCCTTTGTATAAATTGGAGCATTTATGTAATATAGGGATATTGTGTAAATAATTCAGAGCATTTATGTAATATAATCATGGATGTTATGTAAATAATTCAGAACATTTATGTAATATAATCAACAATATTGTGTAAATAAAATCACGTTAATTGTGTGATAAGATTGATTCCCAAAATATATTTATTCAAATTAATGCTATTAGAATGATGATAATTCTATGGGGGTTCATCAATGACAATTCCAGAAATCTTGGTTAATTTTATCCCATCATGAACCATCTTGTGGTTGGAACGAGACACTTATAATTTGTTACATGATTGTCGATAATATCCACCCGACCACTTAATTCTTTTTTCCCTACTTAAATTTAATTTTTCACACTACTAGATTGATGGTTGAGAAAATAATTACATATTTCTCCATTTTTAAACATAAGAAATCAAGACATTAACAAAATTGATTAATTTAATTTAAAATATTGATTTAATTTATAATTATAATGTTTTTTTCTAAATTTATCTTTAAATAATTAATATATAACAGTAGAGTTTTAATTTTTAAAATTAAACTCTTCAATAAAAGACAATTTATAACATGTATTATTTGTGAACTAAAACAATTGAGAATATTTTTATAAAAAAAAATAATTATGTAATGGATTATTGAAAAATATTATAAAAATAAACAAGAAAACTTTAAATCAAAATTTTATATTTATATTTAAAAGTTATGAATAAAGTACTATATCTCATATTACAGGGAAAAACTAGTTGTCCTTACTTTTTTTAAACAAAAAAGAGACTATTATCTAATTTCCCCCTTATTCCCAACCTCAATTCTTTATTTTTAGGAGATTAAGGCATTTATACATATAAGAAAAAAAATAAACTAATCTAAACCAGCACAATTTGAAACCAAATTGATGACAGACACAGAAGATATAATACAAATACAGCATAACATATACTCCTTTGAACTTCTCATATATGATGCAGCAGTGAACACAAGTTCTGGTAAAACAGATAAAACCTAATTCTCTCACTCATAGTTACATAATGAGATGCATTAAAGCATTTAGGACAAGCAAATTCCAAACATTATTCTTGGGTGAAGCATTCACCCTGCCTTCTCTTTTTGTGCCAATAAAAAATTAAACGGAGGTTGGGTGAAGTTTCCTTGCAGAAACATGCTAGAAATAACTTTATACATGGCCTCAGTGAGGTGAACACCATCCCAATTGATGTACTGAGAAGGGTTTGTGCAGGCAGTGGCGTTAGGTGTGCCACACGTGCCAAACACACTGAAGTTGTAAGGTGGTTCTCCTGATCCACAACAAACATTGAAGACTTCTTTGAATCCATACTTGGTTGGATTCTTCATGATAGTGCGGTAGGCATTGAAGTAATCTGCATAAAGTATGACGGCTTGGGGGTACTGTTTCCTGAATTCCTGTAATTTGTTTTGGAGGACAAGGTTGTGGTAGTTGCTTTGGTTGTTCACACTTTTCACACATCCAATCTCATCCCTATCATCAGGAGGAGCCAGATACATGGACAATGTCAAACACCCACTTAGAGGTAAACCCTGCACAACTAGGTATTTGGCACCCTTCTCTAGCAATGCCTGCAAAACAACGATTCAAAATAAGGAATTATAATGAAATTGAAATAAACAAAATTTCAATGCTGTTCTATACATTTTTCTTACGTGTCTTCTCTTATTGTTACAATTCCATTCAAGACATGATACTAAGGGTAAATTCCTCCTCCAATGCTGGTGATTTGTATTTTGGTTTATTGTGAAAGACTGATATCATTTTAAATCCAATTTCCATTGGTTGGTGATTTTACTTCAATAATTCAGAATACAATATAGATCAACATCATAGATTATGAAGACAAAAAACCAGAAAACAAAACCAAAACCACTTAAAGGATTGTAATTTATTACCTGTAAGGCTCCTGAGACACTGCTGATTGCAAGCTTTCTTATGGTGTCATCTGGGACAGTAGATCCCAAAGTGTAGGCATAGTCGTTGACACCAATCTCGCCAAACCAAAAGAGAGTATCATCAAAGTCTTTGCACTTTGATTCTTCACATTCCTGGCTTTCGAGGTACCTGTTGAACCATATCATCTGAGTTTGGATGGACTGAGGAGTGATGTCAAGGGAGAGGTTGTTCTTGACAAAGAACAAGTGGTTTATGGCGGTAGAACCAGCAACAGCAAAGTTAACACCGTAAGTGTCGTTGCCTTTGCTGTGACGATAAGGCGGCAAGTAAGGGAGAGAAAGATCTTCAGCCACAAAGTCAATCACAAGCCTTCCATCTGAGTACCTGTTGGTGGAGTGGTTGAAGAAAGTGATGCCGTAGGGAGAGTTTGAGACATGGCCAAAGCCACTTGGACCTTCAGCGTTCTTGGTGTTGCCTGTGTCAGTAAAAGAGTCCCCAAAGGCATAAACCTTCTTAAAGGGTCTTGTCCTTCCTTCCACAGATGATGCTGCTGCAGAAGCAACTGACAGAATGGAGGACAGTGTGCAGATGGTAATGAGGAGGATGGTAGAAGAAGACATGGATGTCACACAAGAAGCCATTTCAAAAGGGTACCTTAATTACCCCAAGTGTAGTTGCCGCTTTGCTAGAGTTCATTCATCTTATATATATAACACTTTCATTACTTTAACTTTAATATTCAACATTTTTTTTGAAATATATATATAAATTGACTCTAATTTAGTATCTTCCTAAAGCGAAAGCACAAAAAAGAATTTTTTTTAAAAAATAAAATTAAATAATTTTTTTTATAAGAATCAATTCAGATTATCTCACATTATTTTTTGTATAAAAATACTTTGGATTATGACTTAATTTTATTGAAAGATATAAAGTATAGGCACAATCGTATTTTAAATTAGTGTAGTGCATTAAGATTCAAAATTCAATTTAAATATGTTTCAGGGAGGATTTTAGAACAGTAAATAAATAAAATGATATATTTAATGCAAGATAAACTATGTATTTTTAATGGTATTTAAGTTGTAAATTGATATATAGATCGCTTACAATTGAAGCTAAAAGTAAAAATTCCAAGTTAAAGTTAAGATTAATTATTCAATAAATTTATTATTTAGAGTAAATTTTCTCGAAAACTATGATTTCAGATTTGATGTTTTTTAACGAAAATACTAAAAACTCAAACTCAAAACTATTAATTAAGTTTAAAAAAACTTTATATTAATTGATAAGTACATTAATGATTTAGATTAAATCCTTTCTTGTTTAAAACTAAAAATAAATAATTTTTTTTAAATTTTTTCATTAAATAATCGATTTTAATATTTATTTTCTTAAAGTTCTATTTACACAACTTTTTCTAAAAAGAACAAAAATCAAAGATAACTCCGATTAAATAAAATAATAATTCCTGAAAATATTTCATTAGAAAAATAAAAATTCTTCCAAAAAATAAAAAATTTAAAAATAAGGAAGAATTATTTTTTAAAAGTAAAATGTAGGAAATAAGAAAGCCATAGTCGTATTTTGAAGACTATATTTGTTCCTGAATTGACTTTGGCCCCTATTGTTATGATTCTCATGCACCGTCCTGACGTGTAGATCCAGTGTCCCTCTTACCATTAATATTTCTGCTTAGAGGTAGCTGGGAACCTACTACTCTTCACCACGCATTATTTTCTTCTATTTTATTGAACAATTTTTTGAGACATTTAAATAGTCAAAAATAAAAAACTTTATTTAATAACAGATATAAAATTTTACTGACAAGCAATAATTTGAGAAATATTGGTTCAAAAATAATAAAAGTAAAAGTGTATTATTAGCATTAAATAGCCGCTTGTTTTAAAATTTTAATAATATTTTCCATAAATATATTGGTGAGGAGATGGAAAAGAAAACATTTTTAAATTATTGAAATTGAAATTATTAAGGCACAATTTATTGAGTATGTCCCCACCACACCAACGCCTTTGACGGTGATTTTATGAAAGTAAAAAGGTTTGTAAGTAAATATGTGAGCTATATATTATGTTTAGTTACTTTGTTGTGTCCCTCATTAATATCCACCAACCACCGTTGTCTCCTTGTTCCACTCATTCTTTAAGACATAGTTTTTTCAAAACATATCACTTAAGATTATTAGCATAATTCTAAAGTCAATATTAAAATGTTAAATATTATGTCAACATTTTTATTTAGTTTCTAATGGATGCTGATATTTATTGCTTATTAAGTTGGGATGAAAGAGCAGGAGAAGGAGAAGAAAGAAGAAGAGAAGAGAGTGAGAGTTTAGGGAGGACATTTTTCCTTAAAATACTTGGGACCTGTTTGATTTATTGTAGTGAAACGATTATCAAATTTAGTTAGACAAAGGTTAGTTTTAAATATCTATTGAAAAATTATTGATTTTTTTGGAAGATATTGATAAAAAAATATATATTAAAAGTACATGTTATTTCATAACCAGTATTAAATATACTTATTTTGGATATACAATTTAGATAGATAACAGAACTTGGATATATGACTATTTTTTAATTAAAAATAAAAATAATATCATTCGTGAAAAGAGAGATTCAATCATAAATTCAACTAATTATTAAATACATTTGACTAGATTATTTAAAAACTAATATGAATACTCCTAAAATAAATTATTAATTTCTAATGATATACTCCCAACATTTTAATTTTGACTAGAGAAATAGTAATTTTATAAAAACTTTTTCTTATATGTTTTGTCTACCTAATCTCAAAAGTTTCTTAAATGTAGATTTCATACGAAATAATTGTTTTAAATAAAAGGTATTTTTAATAAATTATTATTAATCCATTATTGAGAAAAAAAGTCAATAAATAATAGTTTAATTTAAATCAATCATAATCATATTAACTTATCCAAATATAAAGCTTAAATAGTTAAAAAAAAAGTTTAAAATATTAATAAATTAAAAGTATTAATAAAAATATGTCAATTATGTCTCTTGTTAAAATCCCCATTTATTAATCCAACTAAATATATATGTTTATTACATCCGTTGTTTCTTTATATTTTTTGGAAAATAATTATTATTTTCTATTTTTCTTATAATTTTACTAACATATTTATTGTCTTATTTTTATAATACTTTTATGTTTTTTAAATTTTAAATGAATTACACATCTTTTTTGCATTATAGATGAAGAAAGGAAAAAAAATGAAATAGAAAATTAGACATATTTTATATAAGAATAAACAAAAATTGCATCTCTTCATTCTTTGTAAAACCACCTTAAAATTGTAAAGCTAACTCCCACAATTTGTTTGATTTATCAGGTCACCTACTATTGGACCGTTATCGTACCATCCATAACATATATCTCTATGCATGAGTTGGTAGCTCAGCGTGAAGAGTGTGTTGGAGATCCCACATCAACTAGAGATGAAGTTATTTCATTGTATATAAGTGGGTTAAAATCTCACCTTATAAACCGATTTTATGAGATTGAATTAAATTTAAAGTCCAATTTTTAACACACCACATTCCAATATCAAATCTTCCTTCCAAAGAAAAACAAATCTGATATAGTTTGTTTTATTTTTTGAAAAATTATATTAAAGGAATGAGAAGAAACAATGTGGAAATAAGGATTAGGATATTAAAGGAATGGAATTGGAATTTGGAAGAAGTTGTGAGAAGATGGATGTCCATGTGGGGGTAGTAATGGCAACCACTTACAGTGTGTGACCTTAAATACTGTGATGAAAATTGTTGTCACAAACAGTTAAGGTGGTTTGAGTTTTCAAAGCTACCAAGTTAAGTCTGGTTGGCTTATGTTCCATGGCTCTGTCTTCTTCAGGCTAAATATACAGCTGTGGCAATAGCGCAGTGCCTACTGTCCCAAGAAACTTTATTTAAAATTAAGGTTGGAGTAAAAAATAACTAATGCTAATAAATGTAAAGTATGATCCTTTCCCAAATATTAATACAGTTATTGATCCACTAGATTGTTACCACTTTATTCATTTCACTTTTTTTTTATAGAAACATTTTTTCTTTGCCATCACTATGTTATCATGAAAAAAATTATTAAAAAAATAAATAAATAAAAAGGAGAATATACCAGTGTCCGTACAATATAGAAACACATTAAATTAAGCAAAACATATATAACCTATATTTATTATGAAAAAAATTCCAAACAAGTGTTAGGTGGCAAACTAGTGTATCACACAAAGTTCTGTTTATAAAGAAAATCTAAATTAACAAGTTATCAACACTACAATTTTCTTTCCTAAAAATGTGAGGAAATTTAAAAGAAATGTTTTTACAATAAATAATGCATTTATTTCATCTATTTCTAACACTATAATTTTCTTTCCTCAAAATATGAGGATATTTAAATGAAATGTTTTTACAATAAATAATGCATTTATTTCATATATTTCTAACTATAATTTTCTTTCCTAAAAATATGAGGATGTTTAAAAGAAATGTGTTTACAATAAACAATGCATTTATTTCATCTATTTCTAATGAATCAAGAAATTAGAATCCTATAATGAAAACTTAGCAAAACTAAAAAATAATCACTTTTCAACTAGATGCATTTATATCCTCTTTTTTCTTTTTTTTACCTTTTCAATGCAAGATTAACACTCATAACCTAATCATTTGAATTTAATTATAATTTTAGTCCCTACAGTTTATAAAATATGCATTTTTTTTTAATTTTAACCTTTTAATTTTTAATTATATATAACTTTGTTTAATTTTTAATTTTTATAGCTTATATCTTTTTCAATAATGTAAAAAAGTATCATGGATTTTTCTCAAGCAATGCAAAGCTGATTAGAGTTACAGAGAATTTAAAATTAAAGATCTAAATCACAAGCACTCGTGGACCAAAAGATAATTAAAAGTTAAAAGACTAAAATTGCGGAAAAATTACAGATTTTTGAAAAATATAAGGAACAAAACTACGAATCTTTTAATTCTTGAATTTTATATTTAAGTTTTAACAAAAAAACCTTTTCGATATGAAGTGTCAAGTCCAATTTCTAGTCAATAAAAATGTAAAAACAATTAAAAATTACACTTGTCATTTGATGGCTCACTATAATGACTGGATCAAATTTATCTCTTCTCATCTAGTTTTATTTTCTTTATTTTTGTATTTTTTTAATCCCATAATGAACTAAACTTTTCTTTTCTAGTCTAAGATTAATCGAATCACAGTTTTCTATGGCTCCTCTTTTACGATTTTTCAGTAGCTATTCTAACAACATTTCTGTCTTTTATCTCTATTCATTCATAGGCATGTTATTGATATATGTTATTGAGATGAGAAGAAAATATGGACATTGTAACAATTATTACATCAATAAATATTTTTGAGCAACCTTCACTCTAAAGTAAAATGCTTAACTTTTTCTCGGAACATCCACGTAATAGAGAACAATCTATTTTTAGTTTAGAAAAGTACTTTCTTGTACTTTGTTACGACTTTTGTTTTAGTTGGTACGTATTTTGTTGACTTTCATGGACCTTATATGCTTCAAGTTATTATTCTTGAAACATATATAATAAGAATGTGCAATCTTATGCATATGAAAGACTCTATGTTGATTCAACGTCAAAGTTGGTTTATGTAATGTTTTACTAGGAGAATAGTCATTTCTTTAAGTAAAAACTTATTCCTTTGTTATTTTTAATTAAAACTTGATGAGAGTTTTAAAAGATGTTATGAAGTAAAACAATAATTATATATTCATGATTGTTACATTATATACTCACGAATCTCTCTCTCTTCATATTCTCTTCTCTCCCTCTCTCCTAATTTTCTTTCCCAAACTTCATCTATTTTAGAATCTGATCATACCACGCGGTAGCCGAGAAGTTAAGGAACATTTCTACCCGATCAGATTTTTAAAATGAGTAAGTTCATTTTTACTCTAAATATCATTTGTTCTCTGTTTTTCCTTAGGATTTAATCATCAATCTTGGTGGGGTCAGTTGAGAAATTTAATCTTCTCAACTTATTCTACTATATAGGCCCGTAAATCTTGAAGCTTATCTAGACTGTGGGGAATAAAATTTCAAAAGTTGCTTGGAAAGCAAACAATTGAGGTAAGGGAAGATAAATTTAATTTTTAATAGCATCCTAAGATAGAAGATCTGAATGCGGAAGGGACGTGGTCCCAATATTCAATTTTTCTTGCAGGGATGTTGTGTGTTATATATATTGGGTTGTTTGTTTATATTATTTAAATTTGTGAAAATATTGGGTTTTGATGATTTAGTATTAAAGTGTTATTTTTTTTATGTCAAATAGACTTTTGAATATTGTGGATCACTTTTTGAAAGATATTGTATGACGGAATGGTATGGAATTGAATTCATACATTGGGGATAATGTATGGACTAATGTTTGTTGTGTATTAAGTATTGATGTCTATGTGGTAACAGAGATCTCCGAGCTTCACTGATGATCTAAGTCACATAGACTAAGATATAAGGTGGTGAGAAGCTGATGGAGGAGTTCATGCACACCGTGACATATGAGATGCACGACTTGGGTTGTATTGAACTTACCCTGATCCTTTCTGTTGGATTCGCTGGTAATCTTTGGATCAGGTGTTAGTCTCTGGTAGGACTTACTTAATACGGGTCTTCCGGAAGATGTTGTTTGTTGAATATTCTGGATGTGTAGATCCATGTGATAGTTTTATTGTTGAGATTTGAAGAAAATTGAATAATTTGAGAAATTGATCATGTAATTTGGTTTTCTCTTTGGATTTAAGTGTGTGTATTATAAAATTCTATTTTCACTAGTTTACCCTTGCTTTTCTTGTTGTGTTTGAACTGCGATGACTGTACTATGTACACGAGCAGATGACCATACAGGTGCAGGAGAGCTTTAGAGGTTTTAGAGTCTTATTTTGAGTTGTGGATATGTAAATATTTGTATTTCTATAAATCCTAATCATGTATTAGGAATGTTTTGAGAAACTTCAAGTTTGTATAGAAACTGGTAGAACTTTTATTATAATAATTATATGTAAATTATAGGGTGTTACATAAATCAAATTGGTCACTAAATACAAATCTATCATTATAAATTAGTGATCAATTTGATTTTGGTCGCTAAATTCCTACAAAATCAACAACTAAATTTGATTTTTTTTCATTAATTTGTAATAATTTAGTAATTGAAATCAAATTGATTGCTAAATATAAATATATCATTACAAATTAGTGAGTGAATTTGATTTTGATCGCTAATTTATACTAGTTTAACAACTGAAATCAAATTGATAGTTAAATACAAACAATATACCACTACAAATTAACGACCGAATTATAATTTATTATTATTATTATGATTTTTTTATTATTAGTATAGTAATAATGTTAATTGTAATAATAATATTAATATAATCATAATTATTATTATTATAATAATAAACATAATAATAATAATAATCATATTATCATAAAGATTTTTAACGTAGTAGTCATGGGTTACATAATTAATAATAATCTCAAATTAATTACTAAAAATTATTAAATTTAAATTTATTGAGTTTAATTTTATTGTTTAGATAAAATATTTCAAATCATTACTCAATAACAAAACTACTATGAGGACATTCGTCGGAAAATATTTCTATCAACACTAGTTGAGAAATAACTTTAACTTGTGTTTTTATTAGCGTTGGTAAAAAACAACACTAACTAACATCAATTAAAAATTACTCTAACTAATTATATGATATCGTAAGTTTTTATATATGTTAACTTAAGAATTATACATTATTTTTTCGTGAACATACTAAATATGTGTCTTCTAAAAGATATCGAGTCATATAATTACTTGTCTATCATAGTAGGTATTAGAAAAAAATGTGATGCGGTATAATTTACTAATGACTAGAGTAAGTATCAATAATGAGATGTAATGTGACATATTATTAGATATTAAAAAGGAAATGTGATATGATTTAATTTTCCTGAACAAAAGTAAATATGAAATAATGGGATATGATGTGATATGACTAATTAAAGAATATAATAGATTTAAGGAGGAAATGTTGTTTATGAGTAGACCTAGTAAATGAAATGATTTTAGCTTCCTATAATTAAATAAATTTTTATTATGTTTGATGTATATTGATTTTTTTTAATAAAATAAAGTATTATGAACTATTTATATTTATAATTTATGAATTTTAGATTGTCACATTAAAGTTTAGTTGGCCTTGATGTAGTTTAGTTTGATAATTTGTGAGGGTTATATCACAAGAAATAAATGGATAATTTGTTTTTGCTTTTCTTATATGGTTGTTTAGAATAAGCACTTTCCTGTCCTGTCTATTTTTTAAATAAATGATTATTTTAAAAACAATTCATTTGAAAAACACTTAATTTTATGTTTAAACAAACTAGTCTAATGATCATTTTATAGTATTAGAGAAGGAGAGAAGATTTAGGATATAAAGCAAATTGTTTATAGAAATTTAATATAATACGAATGTTTTATCCTTATATTAATGTTCTAGCTTGAGCTACTAAATCACTTATCAAAGTTTAATAATCTTCCAGTTATAACATTTCACTTTTGTTGTTGCAACACTTGCATGTATGGTAATTTGGTAAATAACATTCTATAATTTTTATATAGTCTAATATTTTATTGGATTTTTTTAATACTTCCAATTCTCAAGACCGTCAATACCGAAATGTTTTTAAAAACTTATAAAAAATTCAAGATAAATTTATTAATTAAATTAATTTCTATATTTTTTTTATGAATAATAATAAATTCTAGTGTTTCATGACCAGATTCATACTTTTTATTTGACATTTTTTAATCCTACTACTAAAACAAAAGTGGCAATAATTTAAAAAAAAATCGGGTTTCAAAGTAAATAAAAAATAATAGATAGACATTACCTTGAACAAAGGAATCGCACGTTGATGTTATCTGCTTCAATAATTTAGCATCAATTAGTCACTTTCAAAAATCACTTCAAAATAATGCAAATATAATGAGAGAAAAAAAAAAGATGATAAAAAAAAATAGCATAAGAATTATTTATATATATATATATATATAATTAAATAAAAACATTGGAGCCTAAGGCCATGGCTTAATTAGTCTTTCAATTTATACGTGTTTTGGGTATCTAGATGTAAACATTCATTCTTTATTTCTGTCATAGTATTTTTATTTCTTTTTTTAATCCAAAGCCCACCAAATTAATATTGTTAAAAAATAGGTATATTCTTTCAGTAAAATCATAAAATTTATTTCGAATAAAAAATGTAATATTAATATGTTTTTTCCTTTTTTATTTATAGTCTACTTTACTGGAATATAAAATCTAAATGGACCTGGAGGTAATGTTAGACTCTTGCTTAACAATTAAAGAAGAGGAACACAGAGAACTAAATATTTGTTCTATTAAATTTTTTTAATTCTTTGGGATAAATTAACATTCTAAAATTCAATTTTCAGGGTCTAATAACATCTAGAGATAACATTTAAATTATTTACTAAAAAATATGTTATCTAATTATGTATTTTAAACTTTACTATTCGTCTTCTTTTATTTCTATTTGTAATAAAATGTTAATTAATTCTATTGTAATATGTTTTGCGCTAAAGTTGTTTTTTTACTTTATAATTATTTTTTGCAACTGTACTTTTAATTTTTCCTAAAACAATAGTGAATCTACCCAACACGTCTCATGCAAATCTACAAGTTACCTATTAATTTAACACAAATTTAGATAAAATAAAACATGTGAAAACATAAAATTGTGTTAGAATTAAGCATAAAAATATTTTAAAGCCATATTAAATTAAACTGGGTCAAGACATAGACAGTAATAGGAATTAAGGTTGTGATTGATATAGAAGAAGAAAAACATGGGGGATAATTTTTTAAAAAAAGTCAGAAAAATAAAGTGTTAAGTTTAAAGAAAAAAATGAGATGGACAGAAATAAAAAATAAGTAAAAATGTAAGAAATAAAGTTAAAAGAATACTAGTAACTTGCTTTTTAACTATTATTTTCTATTTCTTTCCTATTAAAGAACCAAACCATAAATCTGGCGAAAACTAATAACCTATTATGTAAAAATATTGACTACGAAAAAGGACATCTGTAAGATGTGGATGTGCTAAGGACCACTTTCATTCGTTCGCATCTTTATCAAACAAAACTTCAGAAAGTGTTTAGCTATTTCATACAGTTACCGTATTACCTGTTACACTGAATTATTCTCATAACCAGTTTCATCACTCAGCCTTATGCATCAAACGTGATAAAAGTATAAAATTGAAGGCTATAAATCAACCAGGCCCACTGACAAAAAAAAGCAATGGCTTTACAAAATGTTTAAAAATGTATGGTTAATCTTTTGCAAACCAAACACTGACCTCCATGTGGGTTGGTTATCAATTTATTTTGCTCATCAGATGTGCCACTAGTTGCTAATTATGACATACAAAGGTTCATAACCCCATTGACAAACGTAAAATAAGAAAACCCACAACAACCATTTCAAACCAGACTAACTGTAATCCAAGAAAACAAGCCAAGAATAAAAGAAAATCTACACATGCAAATGTTACTTGTGATAAATACATATAAACTGTTTGACATATATATGTTGCTATTCTTTGCAATGCTTGTGCTGCATTGGACAGTGCTAGGGAAGAGTTAAATAAATTTATCATGTTTAAAAAGAAAACTACAAATTTGGTGATAGCTAGAAGATCCTCGAAGACATGTTTACACAGATTGCTGAATTGTTGCATCAGTTTCACCTGTACTTTCACCTATCCCAGCCACCTCAACACTAGCTGAATTTGAATATGACTGGTCACCAAGTCCAGACATCATTAAGGGCTGCAAGTTTATTGGGTGGTCAAACTTACAAGCTGGTCCAAATTTGCAAATTCCATAGCGACTGTAATGGGAGCAGACACTTTGGTCCTGGATTTCATGACAAATAAAATTTACATTAAATAAGAGAAACTAGCCAATCAAGCGTGTAGTCCCATAGTACTAAACAAATTAAAGGAAATATCTTTCCAAAATCAGAAACAGTCATATCCAGGTAACCATGCCATGCTAATTCCATATATTTTAGATTAACACAACCACATGCTAAACAAAAGAAAACAATATTTCAAGATTTTCAGATATAAAGCCTTACAGGTCTCAAAGGAAGACCCTTGTCACTGAGGTTGCATGGAGGTAATCTTGCAATCCGATTCTTTGGATGGTGAAATTTACAATTAGATTTAAACTTGCAATCCCCAGTTTTTAAGAAGTAGCTACATTCAGGTTCACCAGGCCTTTCTGGAAACTCTTCCACAGACATCTGCTTTTGATGGTGCAAGTAAACATTTGTATCGACTGCTGGGTTGTTCAAGACAAATGTAGAAGGTGGATGCATGTTCCTCTCAGGTAGGTAAACAGATGCCTTTACAAACCACAAATGGGTCAATTTATTAGGAAAACAATCATTTGCATGAGTTCAGCTGACAGAATAGTTAACTCAAGTAAACGAACAAGACCACTCAGTTCTTGCATTGCATAGAGTAAGATGCTTCCCCGTAGAAATCATGGCACAGAAAAAAGAATAACAAACACTAGGGAGGAAGGGAAATGGGGCTGTAGAATGATCACAACAAATCTAATGATTAGATGCCATAATCATATTTTTACTTTTAAAGATCAGTAATAGGTGCAATTTCAAATTCACTTCTAGGCATAAAGGCAAATATGCATAATTCTTCAATACGCTTGCTAGTTTAACAAAATAGATCACACAGCAGATTAACAAAACTGGACACTCTAAATCATAAGAACTTTTTTGTAGTAATTGATTTGGGTATTTATCACTCAAACCTCAAATGGCTTAATATTTATTTTATTAGAGTATTCAACGTACTTATAACAAAACATGTAAATTAATGACAAGTCTGCAATAGTCAACAGGTGACAATGACATTATCTCACAATTTAGGAAGTTATTTAAAATACATAAGGAAACCAATGACAGGACAATATAAAGTTACAAAAAGGAAACAAATGCAAACACAACAATGCCAAAGTATCTGCAGCAACAAAGATTTAACATTGCACTACCTAGTACTAATTACATAATGGATTGCTCCTTGCCATATGCTTACTGACATTGAATCTATCTATTTACCTGGTATCCATTCCAGTCAGAACTTTGGGTAGAAACTCCTTGAGTAGGTGAAAGCATCATTGGCACAAAAGGAGATGCTTCATTTAATGATCTTGGAGAAGACCAGGAGGGTACAGATGGTCGTGCTACACCCTGTAATGAAATAGGCCCTCCATTACCAAACCCTGAAGGAGGTTCACATCCTCCAACAGCTGTAGGGTCAGGATGGTTGAACTTGCAGTTTGCTCCAAATTTACAAGAGCCAGTGCGCATGTAATAGGGGCACTCCCTCTCCCCCTATCATGAAACATGACCTTATTAATATCTAAGAAACCTATTTTAGAGGACTGCAGAAAGAGACAAACATCACACACACACACACACACACACACACACACACACACACACACACACACATATATATATATATATATATATATATATATATATTGTTACAGGAAAGTAACAAAGTTGTACCTGACGAATAGGCAGACCAAGAAAGTTAAGTTCAAAAACTGGTGCTGGTGCTGTTGTTGAAAATTTTCCTCTTGTGTGGTTATATTTACAAGATTTTCCAAACTTACAACCCCCAGATCTTTGATAATACTGCCATAAAGATCAGGAAAGAAGTTGTTATGAACATGTCATGAATAGTGATATTTGCTGGTTTTACATGGATTGAGAAAGAGAAAAAATCATATACAAACTTCTTTTCTCCATACATTGTTTCTTCCAATAATTTTTTCAACCGAACAATTGATATCATTTACTTGTAATTATTTTATCCATTCATTTTAATAAAATTAATATCATTGTCATCATTATCCTTGCTAGGGTATGATAAAGCAAAACAGAAAGGTAAATCAACAAAAATGCCACAAAAATAAACCAACCATCCTAACAGATATTTCACTGTTCTCCCTATCCATGTCTAATGTAAACTATTAAGTAGCATAGATCACTACGATCCAAACACAAGTAATCAAAACAGACATATTTTAATTCTCAGCCACAGAAAATATTTATTGATAAAAAATTATAATATAGAATACAATCTATTTACATTACTTTGCCAAACTCACATCCCACAAGTCTAGAAATGACAGAATATCACATCACCCAAAATTGAACATATAGCATATAAATGATCAATGATCTCAATGTCACGGAAGGAAATGAAAAATATAAATTAAAAATTAGGTTGAATCACCTTGAATAGACCTTACAGTGACTTACACACAACCTCCCTTGGCAATTCAAATAGCTGGAGGAACTTGTATTTAAATTATTACAATATGAACATTGAAGCCAAAATGGTAATATGCTGAAATGACAGACATGAAAACTAAAATTTGCTTGGAAGCATAATTGTGACAATAACCTTGCATTCTGTTGTGCTTGATCTGTCTGTGGGTTCTTCTCCTTCTCCCGTCTTCTCTTTAACAGCCTTTGTTGATCGTTAAAACATCAACACAGATAACAGCATTTTAAAGAAGTGAACATTGTATAATAAGTTTCCATGCATAAAATGGTGAAGAGAACCTCATTGATATATTGATATACTCAATCACCAACACCTTACTAAGTCTGAAGAGGTAATAAAGGAGACCTCACAAAAATAGGAAAATTTTGAAGCCTTAATAAGTCCTTTTAGCAATGCTATAGAGTAAAAAGGCCGACCAAAACAGACACATTATAAAATCATAAAAGCAAATTACCAAAAATAGCACTTCCTCCAAAAATGACAGTTCAATATCAAGTACCTACTAGCCATGATGTAACAGTTCTGACCATTTACTAGTCCCTCCAATCAAAAGTATACCTTCAGCAAAGGCAAACTACTCTTGTTCTCAATCCAGCACCACAAATAACACAATGTCACCGTAAAGGAAACCTCGGAGAAAAGATAACCTTTACACAAGTGAATTGTTCTAAAGCTTAACCTCCAACAATGCAATATTGATCACTAACAGATATCAATGCAAACAAACATACCATACAAAAACAATAGCATCACTAACAAGCATAGCATCTAAAAGAGGAATACAAAGGAGAAGAAAGACACAAGAAGTACCTGGGTTTTCCTCCTAATAGGGTGATTAAACTTGCAGTTAAACCCAAACTTGCAATTCCCAGTTTTCATATAAAATGCACAATCCTCAGCTTCAGGCCTCAAAGGATAGTGGTGAGTCATATCACTGTTTCTCTCTTCCTTCGTCTCCACTCCATCATCACCAACACCAACATCATCTTCATCTTCATCTTCATCAGCATCAACATCAACATCAACACCCACTTCCTCATTCCAACTATTTGTCTCCGAACCCCTACTATCTCCATCACCCTTAGCAGTTTCTTCGTCGCAAACTCCTCCACCGTCGTTCAAGTCGGAAACTTTGTCCTCACTTTCATCCTCACCCTTCAAATCCAACTTGCTCTGAAGCTCCCCAGAGAGTGTCTCATGCTCCACCGCGTGATTAAGATCTGACGGTGGAGGAGGAGGAGGAGGGGGGGAAGAAGCCCCCAATTGGGGATCTTCGCCATTGGAAATGGAAAGTGGCGCAGAATCGGATTCAGAGCCTTCCATTCTCCCTCCACATTTCAAACCCTAATAACAGAAGGTGGTTTTTGTTCAAAAGAGAAGAAAAGGGGAATAAGACGCACGGAGTGAGCAGAAGAGAAAGGAGGAGGAAAAAGGTTGCGTTTTTATATGAGGGGAATCAAAAACCAGAAGCAGTGTGAGTGAACGAAGTGAGTGTGAACATAAAAAGAGAAAGAAAAAGTGTCCTACTTTCTAATGTTGATGTTCTGTGTACTGTTTTGGAAACCACACTATCTTCTATTCTATTTTACTCCTTACTAATAACAGATTCTCATCACCTAATAATTATGAAGCATTTATATGTTTTTATTTTTTATTAATATATGGTCTCAGAAATTCTTGATTTTTTTAGTAGTTTTTTTTACCATGTTTTCTTTTTCTTTCTGCGAGATTCAAACATGGGTTGTGTGTAAGATGTTTAAATTTAGTTTTACTCTAACCAACATTGGGTTAGTTTTAAAAGAAGTACTATGATTGTGAAAATATTTAAATTTTTTATTCGATCAATTAATACCATAACATTTTATACCACTTTTAAGTTCATGATTATAAAAAGAATAAATTTATAATACATGATTGTTATATTTAGAAAATCATATTTTTTTATGAATAATATATACACATTAATATTGGAAATATTTTTTTACACTATTCTTAAATAAATAAAAAGACTAGTAAATAATAATGGCAACAAGAATATTAATAATAAATTGTTGGTTTAAATAAAATTGTGCTCAATTTTTAAAAAAATATTTCATATGAATTTTAAGGGTATTTGAAAGTATGAAATTGCATGTCTATTAAAGTCTCCAACTAATAACTCTACAAAAGTGTGATTTGTATGTAGGTTTAGTGTAGTTTTTCACATAAACAATCAATAGTTACAATGATAATTAGTGTGTATTTAAATGTTTAAATGAATCTAATAGCAGTGCATTAGTATGTAAGTGTTTGTCATGGGATATTTTAGGACAAAACAAGTGTTTGTTCTGGTTTACGTTTGCCAAAGTGACCAAGAGGATAATGATAAGTGATAAAGATTGAAGAATTTTTTTTTAATGTTTTGTTCATAAATAATTGAGTGTTTGTGCATTGAAGTAGAATATGCCAAGGTAGAATTTTTATCTTTCTCTATGAAAAAGTGTAACAATGTATGGTGTATAATTTGTTACTATATTAATATATTTTTTATTGGATCAAGTTAAAATAAAAGGTGCATGGAATTTATCATTCCAAGCAAAGGAAGAATCTTTCAACTTTGACCATTGTTTTATTTTTTAGATATTTTTTTGCAAATTGTAAATAGAAAGTAACAGGTGGAAGCTCATAGTTTTTGCATACTCACTTATTTGTATTATAAAGTTAAAGCATCTCATTATTAAATAATATGATTTTTTTAGAACAACGATATTAATAATTATTATTTTGGTTATAGGTGAGAGCATCTCAGTGATTGAGTGGTTATTTGGGCATGTCAATACTATTTTTTTTTAAATAAAATGCTTATGATTTTCAGTTTTGGGAACAGTTCATAGTAAAGTCATGTCTATTTAAAACTGCATTTATGTGATTTCTCAAAATAATGAATTGGCAGTGTTTGAATTGGTTGGTGTGCCTCCACCGTTAAAAAGGTTAATTGGTTTATATCCAATAATGCATTACTTAATTTAATTTAAACATCCTCTTTATTTAAATATATAAAATTAATATTTAAATTATTTTCTAATATATATATTTAAAAATAAATAATATTAATATAAACATACTATCATGTTATATTAAACAATAAAATTTAAAAGAAGCTCATAAATTTCAAAAGAATATAAATATAACTTAAACCAAATGGTAGAAGGTTAGAAAATATAATTTTACTCTTCAAAGTTTAATCCATCAACATTAAATAAAATATAAAAAAAAACTATTTTAAAAATTTAATCAAAATTATATTTTATTGTATGAAACATGTTGGTTAATTCATATTATTCCTATGTTAACAATTATGTTAAGGTCACATTTTTTTTATTTGTATGAATTGAATTGACAAAATATTGATACAATATGTTTAGTAAAAGCTTTAAGAACCTTGACTAATCCTCCATTCTAACCTCTAAGTTTGATACACATGTTGAAAATCAATTTATGAAATACCCTTATAACTAAATAATTTGATATGAATTGTTCTTAGCAATTAAGCTATCTGACTTTTTGGTATTGAATGCGACATTTAATGTTTATATTAGCAAATGATCTGCTAAGAACTACCTACATATACCAAATCAAATAACTCAAAATTTATATTTTTAGTAAATATAAAAAATTGTGATTATTATATAATACATACATAAGAGAATTATGTTATAAAAGTGCAAAGAAAGTTAAAGAAAATATTGTATCAGTTGCCTCCAATTTATCTACAACAATTATCATTATTTTATTATCATAGTAAATTCTTGATGTAAATTTTCAGCTCCAATTTAAAAGTAAAAAGTGTCAAATTCATTTTTAATTAACATGAATTAGGTTGAGTTCATGTAAAAGTGACTGAAGAATGAATACTTACAAAAAAAATGAACACTTTTCTATTAAGTTACGTGTAACTATGAGAATAATAAAGAAATATTATTTTTCATTAAGTTTCCATATATTTTTGCACCCATATAAAAAAAATTAATATTTTTCAAAATTATTCTTCTTGTTCGTGCTAAACAACTTTGTAATTATACAATACTTAATTTTAATATATTTATTATTTTAAGAATGTTAATTTTTCTTTATTTTACTTGACTTTTTACAAAAAAAAACACTTTTTAATCTACAGAACATAAAGAAGTCAGACAATTTCATTGTGAATGATGGGCAGTTTTAATAATTACTGTTAAAATATACTGTATTTTTTAATTTTTGGGGGTTACTAATTGCGACAATAGAAGTCTGGGGAGTATGAGTTACGAGATTTTTAAACTTAAAAGATGAACAGTTTTTTTAACCATGATTATTTTAAAAGATGAATAGTTTTTTTAACCATGATTATTTGCATATTTTAAAACGTTTAAAATTGATTTTTTTTTAAGGAAAGAGTGGTTATATGGTCAGGAAAATATTTAAGACGAATTAGAAATAAAAAATTATTGTTATTGGAAATTATCACTTAACTAATGCAGTTTTATCAAAACTATATACATTACCGATTATAAACTGCTCAATTATGCTAAACTTTAACAGTTCATGTTACATTACGTTAGAAAATAAAAAACTTCAGACAGATGTAGAAATAAAATAATAATAAAAAATATACATACTTAAGAGTGGAGCTGAAACAACTATAAAGTAAAATTAAAAATAAATATATATATATATATATGTACATATATATATGTTTACTAACAAATATGTATATATGTATATATATATATATATATGAAAAAATATGCAACCAAAAAAAAAATTGAACCACAGTTTTATTAGTTATAAAATATAAAACAATTTATATCTCAGTTTGGGTGTTAGGAAAGGTAAAAAAACGAAACAATAATTAAGAAGCTTGGGGAAAGAAGTAACAAATTGGTAGCTTTTAAAAATTAAAAAAAGTAGGTAGTTTTAACAATGGTTTACTAACAAATATAAAAATTGGGCATCTCGAAAAAAAAAGTTACTTGACGAGAAAAAACTGGAAATGATCAGTTGACTAATATATACTATCAACAACTAGATACTAGATAATGTAAAACTTACATATAGTATGTTTAACATTATGTTAGAGCATAAAAAACTTTAATTTACAAATATATATATATATATATATATATATATATATATATAAAATAGAAAATATGCATTCACATGTTAGTGTGCTGCTCAAACATACTTGAATCAAATGATTTGGTTCCACTAACTAATCTAGGAGCTAGTCTTTGAAAAACTGCATCAGACATCTCAAAATCTAAAAGTATAATTTATCCCGTCAAAATGTCGAAGCCGTGAAACGAATGATCCAAACAATTCAAATCACTCTACACCGATTCAAAGGCTAACACTATGAAGTTATGAAGGCATGCAACACGTACTAAACAAAATTCAAGAATAGTAGTAGGTTATTGCTTTGTAATCTGCAATGGAAGATATGTTACTTTTATAATTATGATAAAAACTATAATTAGGAACATAAACAACTTCTTTAGTGGGATCGCAGGTGTAGGAGTCTTTCCTCACCTTGGTAGCTTGTTGGTGAAACCTGCCAGTAGTACCTTTGATCAAGTATCCCCGTCTTTTTGCATTCTTAAATTGTCGCAAACCTGCATTACACCTATAAAAACAAACAACCATTTTTAGGCAACTCTATACACTTAAGTGAAATGAACTTAACCATTTTGGCAGACAAAATAACACAAGTGGAAGAGTCCAATCTAAGGAATTTGGGTAACTTTTACTGGAAGATCAACATATTTGTATGCAAGGCACCATAAAAAGAACCACGGATCATGCATGAGACATGTCGACAAAACAGCTCAAATAATTGTTAATTCAGACAGCTCAGAAGTTTGTGTTGCATTAAAAATTGTTCTAAGACCAGAAAAAAAAAATCAGATTACCCCACCTATAAAGGTTTACCCTCTCCTTTTAGGACAACGTACAGCATGATCTCCCCTGTCAGGAGCAACATGCACAAGTTCTCAGAAATAGTTTCATCCTTCGATAATAAAGTCCCACTCTCATACTTAAAACGTTTCATTTAACAGCGCTCCATGAAACAACTGAATCCACATTGCTGCTGCTTCAGACAGCTCTTAACTATACAATACTTACACTTAATAATTGAAAGGCATAATTTCAAATAGGAAAAAAAAAAGAATTCTGAAGCTAATAGTGACCTCACCTTTAACTGAGTATTGTGATTTGAAGTGTTATTGAGAAGGAATAAGAACACCAGCAATCAACACAAGTATCAAGCACCCCATCAGCAGCATCGAATCCAACACAAACACAAAAAAATGGTAAAAGTGCAGATACTTGTTTTGTTAAAGCTCTCCCTCCCATTGTCCATGACTCATGTAGGAATCTACAATTGCCCTACTAACTGGGTCCTGATAAGAAAGTTCCAGAAAGAAGCATCACACGGTTACACTTTATCAAGCAGAAAAATGTAATCAGAAAGAATCTACTGAGGAAGCCAACTCTTAATTCATCAATTTATCATCTTTCATTTACCACAGAGTCAACACAATTTTAATTAAGAAAAGTGAGAATCAGTGGAATAAAAAGAAAAAAAAGGCATAGACACTAGCTTGGTTGTTTGAAAGACAAAGATTGTTGGCCAAGTAAACTGAAAAACACTCAAATGACATTATTAATATAGAAACATATCATGTATCTTTATCATCCTCTTCTTTCCTCACCTAAATCGCCATCACAGATCTTTTTCTGTTTCTACAATTGAAATAGAGTTGGGGTTAGAAATAAAGTACTAAAAGTTGTATGAAAACGGGAGACATAGTAAAGAAAAAGGAACTGTAAGCAAAGAGTATGGAAGAGAATAAATTACAAAAAATGACCACGTGTTGGTCTTAAGAAGATTCCCCATATGCCACTTGTATGTCAATCTATTGGTGATTGGAAATTCGGCTATTCAATGAGTTGGTGTAGGGTAAATAGAAGCCATGACCATGCTGCACAGCAAATGTGCAACTGCTACAATTCCTAAGATCAGACCCAGAAAATTTAGTGAACATTTGGCATCAAAAGAGCATGACTTTGGTATCTCATGAATAGGACCTTCTAGCTTGGAGTATGAATTCCGCACCAAGCAGGAGATAAGCAATGGATTAGAATCATGTTTCTATATCTAAGAAATTGCTTTGCTTGCTACTATAATAAATGGGTACAGAAACACCTAACCAAGCAGAATTAATAGTTATTTCCCAATGACAGATTCCAGGGAATATATCCTAAACAGTTAATTAACACCTAGTCCTAGACGACATCGAGCAATATATTAATAAATTTGTCAACAATGCTACCATCTATCATTATCACACTTGCTATCAACAATTCTTCTTGGTTGCATGACCAGTCTTTCGCTTATGACGACTGAAATCAGAAACAAATCTAAATGTTTGCCCACACCCTGGCTCAGCGCACACATAAGGACGAGCACCAGTGTGGACTCGAATGTGCTCAGTGCGTGCCCATGCCCACTTGAAACTCATCTTACACCCTTTCCAAGGGCACTTCAATGGGCGGTCATCCTCATGAACTCGACGATGCTGCACTAGATATTTGTGCGAAAAAAAATTCTTTCCGCATCCTTTCACAGGACAAATGTTTCTCTTATGTTGCAACAGCTCCTGTTTAGACCCAAAACTCATGGTACAACCCTCAATGTCACACTGATATTCTGATTCCTCATCCTTTGTTTTGGCATGGCCAACTGAAACCTTCGCAGCTGTTGTATTCTTCGCCTTTTCCCTTTTGATTCTCTTTTCTTTCAAGTTTCCTTCAGACTCTTTTTCTAGGACTCTCTTCCTAAGTCGTGTGCGAGGGCCACCATCTTCCTCCTCTTCCACATGTAATGTTAAGTCTTTTGAGTTTCCAGATTGATTCTTTGCCTGCCGAGCAGCCTTTGATTTCATTAGCGTAGGAGCACCTTGTTTCACAGGACGGGATGTCTTGTTTCTCAAATGGAGTGGATTAGTTTGTTTCTTTGGTTGAAGAATCTGAGATTTAGATTGCTTACTTTGAAGAGTTCTTTTGTGCTGCAGATGAAAAATATCCTCTATTAGATCATCTGAATCTATACTGTCCTCATCCATATCTTTAGCTTGCTTCCTTTTACGAGTTCTATATAGCATATAAAAATTATTTTTTGCCAAGTCATCCATAAGATCTTTATCATTGTATTTATTTTGCCTGCTCCTTCGAGTACTTCTTTGGGGCTTCTGAAAGTGATCCTTCAACTGGTCATCAGACATTACATCTTCCTCACCGATGAACTTAGCTTGCCTGCTTTTAGGAATCCTCCTTTGATACTTGAAAAAACGACCCTCCATTTGGTCATCAGAAATAGTATTCTCTACTGCAAGGTGCTTGTCTTGCCTGCTTCTCAGATTCCTTTGTTGCTGTTTCTGCCTATGGTGCTCCCGATTATCTTTATTTTTAGCAGAAAGGGATCTTTGTCTGCCTTTAGATATATTCCCTCTCTGCTTCCAAAAACAAACCTCGCTTTGGTCATCAGAAATCATGTCTTCTTCTATAATGTATTTATCATACTTGCCTTTAGGAGTCTTTCTGCGCAGCTGAAGAGAACAGGTACCCAATGAATTGTCTGAAATAGCATCCTGCCCATTGCTAAGCTCCCCCCTATGCAACCGATCAGACCCGTAGTCCATTGTATCATCTGAAAACACATCACCGCCAACAAATTTAGCTTCATTGGTGTTAGCCTTCCTTCGATGCTGTATACAAGAATCATCAGAAACTGCATCATTTCCACTAGATTCTGAATGTTTGCTTATAGGCTTTTTATGATGTGGCAGAGGAGAATAATCCCCTTGTGAAGTAGTATCATCTCTCTCAATATGCCTGGTTTGCTTACTCCCAAGAATCCTCCTTCGATATTTATTGGATTTTTCTTCAATGGAATTATCTGAAAGCCAATCTCTCTCAGAAAAACTTTCTTCCCAGGTTCCTCCTTTCTGAACAGATTTTTTCCATTTCTTACCAGATTTTCGAGTTGAAGTATTGCTTTTGTGGTTACTTACTGATCTCTCAATTTTCTCATCATCAGGCAATGGCCACCCATGTAAGCTTGTTTCATTCTCAACATCTTCGAAATCTCTTTTTGCTAAAAGGGGATGGACTTGATTGGACATCCAAACTTTGCCACACCATTTCCCAGCAACTACCTTTTTCTGCTTGTTGGTCCTTCTCTGATAGACCTTGGGCTCTGTAGGTGAGCTTGCTGGAGAGCTTTGACCAAATGCTTTGTATATAACAGAATTGTAAGGAATCTGCTTAACGTAAAGTGCTGAACGGCTAAGATTGGCACTGTAAAAGAGATTGATTCCCAGCTTTACAGCCCAGTCCCCGTTTCCAGGAATAGCTTCCTCACTATCCAGAGCTGATTGGATCCTCACCTCATCTTCCCTGTTGGCTTGCCTGTATATAGTATTCTTCCATGTATAACCAATCCTCAGTTCCTCTGCAACAATCTTTGCTTCAGCCTCTATCTTTGGATAATCTGTAGAAATAAGCAAAATAAATCATGAAAGATTGGCAAGGAGGGGAAAACCAGTTACGGTATGCTTTAAACACTGTAAAGACAAGCTCACAAATATGCAAAATATGCTAATAAAGCCAAATGTCAATCAATAGCAATGAGTTCAAATACTCTACACCAATTACTATGGATACTAATTATAGCAGATGTTCACTCAAACCTTGAAATAGGAAAAACAGTACAGTTTGTCCATGTAGAAGCATAAACATCAAACTTCATGAGTTTACATCAATCTGACCACTTGAAATTTTCATATTAGTACACTTGAAAGGGGAAAATTTCACACATTTCTTACCATTCAACCTAAATTGAGCAAAAATTTCAACAAAGACTCTCATGCTTAGTGACCAAGGTGGACTTCAAATAAACTAAGCAGTGTGTTTCTCCAACAAACATTTGTGTTCCATTTTTATTAAAAAAAGGGGCGGGGGGGTGGTTGGGAATATCATACCTGGATGACATAGGAGCAATATGTGTGCTCCTCCTATTGGGCGAAGTTGCTGCTCTGCTTCTACAGCATGCTCTAAACAGAAGATATGCATTCTAGACGAGTCTTCATCAGTGTGAGTATCTTGGGAGCGATTCAAGGAGAGATGGGGCACAGCCCTAGTATTTCTAAATGCCACCCCTGAAGTGTTGTCAAGATCTTCTGACTTAACAGAGTAGTCAAAAGGAGTCATAATGTGCTCAACTCTTTTATGCATATAATACTCATAATTGTCCATTCGTCTTGAATGAATATCATCTTCTTTATCAAGTCCAATGACTCTAACCATGGGACTAGCATGGGGATCTTTGAAATGAGAAGGCATACTTGACATCTCCTGAGATCCATTAGTGGATGGATGGTTTATTACATTTAATTCATCACCATCAAGTGCAATATCTAATCGCCCCTGGTCTTCCTCAGAGTCAGAAGAATTCCCATACGCTGATGCCAATAAGGCAAGAGCTGTATTTCCTTTATCTCTTCCAGAATTTAAAGCCTCCTTGTAATTTTGATCAGCAATCTGTGCATGGAGCTCAACAGATTGAACGGGAACACCATTTGAATCATGTTGGGCATATTGCTTAGTCCATCCTGCATTGTCAACAAGATGTGTCACTAGTTTTGCCTAAGTCAAGGAAGATTGAAACTAAGAATTTATGTACAGAAAACATTTTAGAGAAAAAGCAAAAGCGATACAAAACAAAAGGCATCTGGCTGCTTAGAAAGGTAAGTTGCTACTTTTCATATGCACACCATAAAGGCTTTGCATATTCATGCACATTTCTTCTCTCTCATTATGTAAAGAATGACAAGCACGTGGCAAGACAAATGTATAACTAATCAACTCAACTATCTCCCTTGTTTACAAGAACACTGCTGGACCCATACCAGACAGGACTAAAGCCAAACGACTATGCCATCAGCCAAACTTGTTCACAAAAGGAAATACTTGTTTTAAAGAAAAAAGAAGAGATGAAGATAACGTTTTCAAAAAAATAGTTGCAAGAAAAATCTTATCACACCACAACCAGAAGAAGGGAAACAAAAAAGAAAAGAACAAGAACTTAAAGTGACATAAGAAAACTCAGGTAAAAAACAGTGAGAGAAAAAAATCATTAAACCCCAAAAAATGCACATAACAAAGCCGGATGGCTCTAGCTCATGCTAATGCAGAAGTTATAATTTGGGTTACCCCTCTACAACAGGAAGTTATCAGTATAAACTGTAAGTGAAGCTCTGCTTTTGCATATATTTCCTGATGGGCATGTGACACACAGGAAAAATACATACAGAAGGATGTGTATCCATTAATAAATAGAACCTACCTGTATATGTTCTTGGCTTGGGAATACTTGCATCTTCATGGGCATTTGCAAATTTATTGCTAGTTACTCCAGAACCAACAATCCAATCATTAAAGAAACTACAATCAGCTGACATAAGGTACGTAGCTGCTGGTTCTCTAGGTTGTACAATGGCAACACAGGAAAAGCTTAATATTCCACATGTGACACAAGAAAATAGTCTCTGATCTGACAACCCATCTCCTTGATCTGTTTCCTTTTCACTGTCTCCTTGCAGTGTTTTTGAACTTGAAGGGTATATGTTCCCATCCGAACTGAATGGCAAAATCCTGTTCTTTTCACACAACGTAACAAACTTCTCTTTTACGGAATAAAAACTCTTTACTTGTTTGATTCCATGATTCCTGTTGAACATAAGGTCATCAGAAATAAAATCTGGGGAATCCATTCTCTCATAATCGTATACATTGAGAGAAAAGTCAGGGTTCACTTTTAGTTGTTGTGATCCAACGCGTAACTTTGAGCAAACAGAAAAGTCAGAAGAGCTACGAGGAAGAAGTACTATAGCAGACCCTTTGCTGAGTGTGTGAAGCAGATCATTGTTCTCTACCACGTCCTGTACAAATAGTTCTTTAATTACAGTTTCTCCTTCACCGTTTCTCTTATATTTAAGCCGAGAACTTCGTGGTTCAGCTCTAATGCCTCCAGGGATTCTGTATGAAGATCTCACGAGAATTTACAGTGTGCATATATTATAACAATAAAAATTAATGCTTTTAAAATCATACTGATCATTGAACCAGTAAAGGTTAAATGATACCATTGTGGTTGAATCCAGATCAAAGCCACATTAATAAAATAATGGTAATAATACATAAAATAATATTAATGAAACATAATATCATAACTTTATAATAGCAAAGATGAAAAATAGCACATAGTTTTATTGGTTCTTAACATTTAAAGTATATAAAAAAGTTAAAATAAATTAAACTCCCTCCATTTCAATTTATAAGACCATTTTCAAAAAATTTGTTAGAATGATCCATTAATTATTTATTTCTTAAAATAACCTTAATCAATTGACCTAGCTTTACTAAAAAAATTAATAAATATTTGAAATAGATAACATAAAAAATTTCTGTCCTAATATGATTTGAGAAAGTACTCACTGAAATCAAAGTCTCATACAACTACTTTAGCTTTAAATATATAACTTCAGAACCACAATACAAACTATTGACCAATTTATTGTTTTCAACTAATTTCGCTAATTTTTAAAAAAAGTGCAAATTAGCTGAAAGAGTCTTATAAATAGGGACGAAGGAGTAATACTTAAGTTGAATTTTAACAAGATACATCAATATTTATTAATAATAATAATACCTTTATATTCAGAATAAAAAACAAAATGGGAAACATTTTACGCCTATCTTTATTTTTTTAAGCAAAAATCCTAATATGGTATTATATTAAGCATTGTCATTCGACCGTTATAAACTGATTTTTCTTCATATTCATTTAATGGTTTATTTGAACCATTTACCTGACCAATTCACTGTTTTCCGGTCTAACTGAATGATTTTCAAAACACCAATAAAAACTCATGCCATCAAGAGATAAATATATCTAATGGTCACTATTATTCACTGTCAATAACCTATTAAGATATTATACATATATGATGCAGATTTTCAACTAGTGTAACACGGATACATCTTCATCAAGTTAAGAACATTACTAATGATAGCATCAATCTACTACGTGAAGTCCAGCCCATAAAAAAGGAATAAACAATTCTGCTAAGGTATTAGCATTAGCTCCAATAGGTAATAGGGAAAGACAAACCTAGAACAAAAGGCAAGGCCAAGGTCATAAAGCAACTGGAAATGTGACACCATGGGAGGATAGTTAATGGAAGCCCTGCGAATAGCAGCATCCTTAGCAAACCTTAACCATTCAGGCGTCGCAATGTTAGCTGCCTCTCCACAGTTAAACCCTTCAAAATATATATCCAAACTATATTTAGAAACATGCAACTATTGAAACAGAAAACACAATCATCGTTCCCCCAGAAACAGAGAGAGAGAATCTTTAAGGCTGTGGTTCCATTCGTAGATTGAAGTATGAAGTATCTTACCATGACTAAATCCTGTGTGATACGCTCTTGGAAACGTCACAACAAATTCCCCAGCATTTTGAACTAGCCTGACTCAATTCGATCGAAAATTAAATTAAGATACATAGGCAGCTACGAACGTCCTCACTATATATAATCCCCTCCTACACACACACATAATACCTGCAGCAGGGAATACCGGCGCCAACAAAAACCTCCGGAGACATCACCGTGGTTTTCTCGCCAAGAATAGCAAAAGTAACTGTTGAAGGCACACTAAAAGGATAAGTTAAAACAATAATGCATAGCTACGAAAGAATTGAGAACGATACGAACCGAGAGGATTAATCTCTCCGCCGTAGCCATGAATTCTGACAACGTCCTCGAACGCGACCGCAGCGTCCCTAGGCACGCCGTACCAAGTCTTGGGAGCGCCGAAATGGAGGTAGTTCAAGCTATGCAAGTCGTGATCCTCCACGTGCCACGCGAACCAGCTGAACAACATTGCCACATAGACCATGGGTGACGTCACGCCTGGAATTTCCTCTTTCATGAACCTAAGAAGCGAGTCGCTCCCCCGCGAAACCGCCCTCATGTTCCACGCGGTGTCGCCAACGTAATCGGCATCGCGCGAAGCACGGAGGGGGCTAAACGCGGAGCCAGGTATGTCGTTCGCATATTCGACGGAGAAGGGTTTGTCTAAGGTGGCTTTCCAATAGAGCGTTTCGAGTTCGAGAGGTTTGGGTTTGTTTTTGTTTAAGTAGGTTTTGTGGAAGGCCTTAGCCTTGGCTTCGAATTCCCGAAGGGAGTAGTGATGGCCGCTGCGCCATACGCGGCGGCGCACCGGCTGCGCGCGGCGGGGGCAGAAGCCGATCTGCTGTTGGCGCGTGGTAAAGGTAGGCCGGGAGCGCGTGAGGTTGGCAGTTGCGGTTTTCTTGGGAGAAGGGGGAAGCGGTGGAATGATCTTACAGATTCCGTATTGAGAGGCTTCTTTCTCGATTTTGGAGATGTAGGCGATCGGGTTTTGGAACTCCGCCGTGGTTGGGCGGTACTCAGGCGCCACCGGCAGCGATTTCAGCCACGGCAATACTTCCTCCGAACCCGCCATTCTCGGGATTCCTTAGCTCACTATCTCATTTTTTCACTGCTCTGATCTTTTCCCCGACTCAAGAACTTGCTTTCTTCAGATTCCGTTTTTTTTAGCATTTTTTCTTTTCCTTTTAGAAAATGGCTTTTTCTGTGGTGGTTTTGGAACTTTTCAATTTGTTATTAGTATGAACCGTCTCTGCTTTTTCATGTTGTGAAGGAGAATGGAAGAAAATGAGAGCAGAGGATAGGAAAGAGAAAGTGAGTGTATGGGCTTGAAGATAATTTGACCCTGTTCTGAAGAGTTATTTACTAGAAATGCCACTGCATTTTGTTTTTGAGTGTCACTTTTCAATGCCCTTCTCTTCAGCCGCATCCCTAGCGCTCTTTGTCTTTACATATAAAAGTGCTTATGAATTTTGGAAATTTTCGAAACACATGAAAGGACACAGTGAATAAGTAAAAGGGGTTAATTTAATAGGCTAATTTATGAAAGTGACATAATTTTTTCATTAAATTTAATAAAATGAGTAAATTATAAAAAAATTATGAAAATGAGTAAATACTAAATAGTGTTTGAGAAGACAATTTTAAAATAAAAAATTATGTTTTTATTACTTTTCAGAAAAGTGAAGTACGAGTTTAATTTTTTAATTTCTATTATTAAACTTGTGTCTATAAATACAATTTTGTTGCACAGGTGTTTATAAAACAAACAAAAAAATATCTTATTATCGGAACGAATATCCCAAAAGGAGAAATGTTTATATGAAAAACTTCTGATACCACATTCTTTATTTAAATCATTCATCTTTTCAATATTTTTTGTTCAAAATAGTGGTTTATTTATTATTTATTATTTTTTAAATTACATTAAACCAATATTATTATTTTGATCAATAAACTACATTTGCATAAAAAAGTGTGCTTACAAATTAAATACAAATACTAATTTAAAATTAAAATCAATATTTTTGAAAACTATTGAAAAAGAAAACATTAGAATCTGATTTTTATTTAAGATGATTTTAGAATTACTATAGCTGTAATTAAGGGTAACAAAACGAGTCGGTGTAATTTATTTTTGTTATAACTTGTTATTAGCCAAACAAAAAAAAAAGAATTCATTTAGAAACCGGATTATAGAGTCTCGTATATAATTTCAAATTTAGTTTGAGATTTTGGATTCACCAATCCAATATTTATTTAAAAAAATATATATTTAACATTTAAAATTATATGAAGCTTCAGAAAAATTAATAAAAATGCAAGAAAAATTTGGCCACAATTTATAGCCTGGAAGAAGAATTTGTCGATGCACAAACCCACAACAATCAACGAAGGCCTGTCAACTGAGGCACATGAGGCAGATTCTCCCTGCACCATATCATTTTTAACTAGCACCCAATCACACATAGTAAAAGTCCAATCTACCCTTAATAAATCATAGGAAAAATCCAATTTACCCTTAATGAATCTTAAAATGTGATAGGCACCCAATCTTATGCACCCAACCCTATTCTTCTTCTTGTTCATTTGTGCTTGAAGCAGCAGCTGCAGCCACCCTCAGCCACCGTCATCCACCGTCGTCTCTCTTGGTTTCTTTCACCATCAGTGAGCTTCATCATCGCAGGCAGAGCAGCAGCCGCCACCGTCAGCTTCTGAAGTCGGAGAAGAAACCATCGTCAGAGAAAGGTACTCTGTCATGCCTACCGGATATTTTTATCCGTAATTCATTATTGAGTTCCGCACGTTTTTATCCGTAATTTACTATTACATTTCGGATATTTTTATCCGCAGTTCAGGACTGGGTTTCGGATATTTTTATCCACAGTTGAGCACTTGACTTCCAGATTTTTTTATCCGCAGTTGTGGAAGAATGACTTCTGGATATTTTTATCCGCAGTTGAGCACTTGACTTCCGGATTTTTTTATCCGCAGTTGTGGAAGAATGGCTTCTGGATATTTTTATCCGTAGTGAGCACTTGACTTCCGGATTTTTTTATCCGCAGTTGTGGAAGAATGGCCTCCGGATATTTTTATCTGCAGTTGTGGAAGAATGGCCTCTGGATATTTTTATCCACAAGAGACATTTGACTTGCGGATAATTTTTTCCGTAATGTTATTGTTGTTCTGCGCAAGACAAGGGCATAATGGAATTTTAAAAAGTTTGTCGGGTGCCAGTCACAATTGATCGGGTGCAGGAAGCAATTGCCGGCACATGATTCAAACGAGGCTAATTCTTTCTGCACCAATGAATTGTGACATGCATCACATCTAATTCTAATTTCGAAACTAAAATCCATAATATAAAAAACTACATTCCAGAAAATAAACCTATAATAGATTTTTGTGTTCTAAAATCAAATTTTATAATAAAATTGCAAAATCAAAATCTAATTTAAAAAATAAAACAAAATCTAAAATTATATCTTGAAAAAAACTTTAGAATTTAAAAAAGTTTCTAAAAATTAAAATCTAAAAACATATTCCAAAAAAGAAAGTCCATTAATATATTTTGATCCACACTCGTCTTATCTAAAGATATTTAAAAAAACATTTTTATCGTTTCGCATAAGATCACAGTTGAATTCATCAGAAGTTCACAATTCAATTCATCAGGTGCAGAAAGTAACTTCTTCAAAGGATTCAAGCCCAGGGCTCCTTATTTTGTTTCACTTGTTTTTTCAGTTAGTCAAGTTCTTCCTACACCCACTCATTTTTAACTTGTACTCAACATAATTTTTTATTCCGAAAATGCCCTTTATTCCAGAAATAAAAATCCAAACTAAAAATAATACATTCCAAAAAATATATCTAAAATTCAAAATTCAAAATCTGGATAAAAAAAAATGTGTAATACATAAAATTCGTTTGGGAAACATTATGAAAAAAAATATCCATAATATATAATCCTATTTATTTAAAGATATTTTCGTCTTTTTAACTGAAATTGGATGTATCAATATGGTGCAGGTAATGCCTTTCAGTTATTAATTCCGGAATACAAGTGATGAAGACACGTGATGGTCATAGTCTCTCTTTTCCAACTACTTGTATTTATCCCTTAAATGAAATTAAATATGTACAGAAAATATTATTATATGGTGTAGCTGCCTGATAGGACGATTTATTAAAATTCCTATTTGTATACCGTACGAAACAGTTACGATTTAAAGTAAGGGCCACTTACAAATCCATCATGAAAAACGACTTTTGCTTAGGTTCTCTGTTGTACTGATGTACTCATTTACCTACACCTTATGCACTAAACAATAAAATTAGATATTAGAATTTTAATTTTGGAATTTAAAAGTTTTTTTAATAATGAATTTATAATTATAAGGCACAATTAATGAAATTAAACTTAATCATTTGTCATTTCTAATATATCTTTAAATCATAATTTTATAACAGAGTCTTGAATGACATCAAACACCTAGGAAGGTGTTAAGGTGTCTTTCGTAGTGTGTGTTTATTAAGAATTTAATGTTTTAGCATTTCTTCCATGTTAAAGGTCAAGGTTAATAAATCATCTGTTTTGCATACAACTAGTTTGAGAATGTCTTGAGATGTGTTTCCCTAAGAAATTTTCTTCTGATAATAGTACATAATGACTTAAGAGCTGCATTAGTACATTGATAGCTATTTACTAGTACATTCAGAGGATCATTGTATCACTAGTGTTGTTTGCATTACAAAGAGATATCTATAGATATCAAAATCGGTTCTGATAATTACGTATCAAAAATAATTTTGATGGTTCTGCGAAAGTTACTTTTCTAATTTCCCATGTCTATAAAAAAAATCATATACTATAATAACTTATTTACTGAAGCAATTCTACAATCATTTTGGTCAAAAATCAATTTAAAAACATAATTTCTACCCTATCGTGGTGACCAGAAATGCGTGGTGCAACAAAAATAAATAAAGAAATCGCCACGATGCCACCATAGTCGAAGATTTGACTAAATGAAAAAAGAGAACCGATTCTGAAAAATACAATATATGCCCTTCTAAAATACCTCTTGATGCATCATCATCATACGAAAGAGCTGTTAATGGAATAAGACCCACTTTATACAATGGCTGAGATAACAAGTAACTCTGTCGGTGAGATGATTCAGGGAAAAAAGAGTAAGTGAAAAGAACATTAAAAAAGGATTATCAGAAGAAGTCCAAGTGTCCCAGATTTATCCATCACCCATACTCACTATTCAGTGGGGAGCTAAAGGACAACATACATGAGAGAAACAATAAGACACAAACGTCCTCAAAAGCTGGTGCCCAGGATGATTAATTAGACATCTGTAGTAGGCGAGTCAAAAGATGGTAGAAGCCAGCCCTTCGACTGAGCATGCTCCACATAGAAGCTAAATTTCTCCTTTGCGTTTGGAATGTCCAGAGCCAGATCATCAAGACCATCCTTAATTCGGGTGAAACCTTTAGTCATCTGATTAATGGTGATCAGACCCTCACTGTAGCACTCCTGCAGTAGATCTAGCATTCGATCATTCTTTTTCTCCATGGCCATAATCAAAGCTTTCTTCACTACCTCGTGATTAAAGAAAGGCATTCCCAGGTCACGGATACATTGGCAAGCTTCACTGACAACCCCTCCACTTTCGTACTCTTCCAAGAGCTTCATGATCTTGTCCTTGGCATCCTCCACAGCCCATCCCGTGCCTCCACCCCAACATCTCAATAGCCTCTCCCCAGCATGACGAGCAGCTATGAGTGACCGAGCCATACGCACAGTTTCACTACCACTACACTTTGGTGGCAACCTGCTGCCAATTTCTTCCAAATTCAGTGGGGCCAATACATCGTCAATAACAGCCCGAGCTAAAAACAGAGCAAGCTCATTTGAAGCGTCCAGTATATCCAATGCTGTATCTTCCGCAGTTTCCAGAAGCATGACAAAACCATTAACTATATCCTCAGTTGAGAATATCTCTATGTGAAGTGCAGATAGCAGTACAGATGCCATTTCCTTTTCTCTGTTCTTTCGATCCATAGCTAGAGTTATTAACTTCTTCAAAAATATAGGGTTAAACTCAGGAGCTCCAATTTCTTCAAGACTTCGAATCAGTTCAGGAATGTCATCAGAAAGAAAATACTCATGAATTATAGTTACAGATTCCTTTTTGTACTTCTTCACCTGCTCGTCTTCAACTTGTATTTCCCCATCTTCAGTTGCAGGTTTGGTAAGTGAAGCATCAAGCCATCCTTCAGATATTGCCTTAGGGACAAATGACTGAAACAGTGCCTTAGCTGAGGGAATATCAAGAGCAAGATCGTCTAGGGATTCTGCCAAACGAGAAAAACCCTTCACCATTTGGCTGGAACTAACAAGTCCTTCTTCTGCTGCTTCTTTTAATAATTTCAACATTAGAGGTTCTGCTGAACGAATTTCCATGGCAAGTACCAAAGCCCTCTTAACAACCTCGTGATGGAAGAATGAAACCCCCAACTCACGTATACACCTACAGGCTTCCAATGTGTCACCACTACCCACATATTCTCTAAGTAAATCAGCTATCTTCTTCTTCACTTCTTCAACAGTTATGTGAGTGCTACCACCCCATCGCCTTTCCACAAGCTCTGCATGGTGTGGAGCTGAGAGATAACTCTTTTCAGCAGTCTGGATTACCTGAACTCCCTTGGATGAATCTGGAAGTGCCTTCATTGCCCTGGCAAGAAAGGCTGGGGGAAGAATGTCATCAACAACAGCCCGTGCCAAGAATAATGCAAGAATATCAACTGCATCCAGTATATCCACAGCAAGATCGTCGGCAGATTCAAGAAGAATAAAAAACCCATCCCTGATCTGTGCAGGGCTGATGACATCAGCATACAATGCAGAAAGAAGAACAGAAGCCATTTCTTTCTCCTTATCGTGCCTGTCCATTGCCATGGACACAAGGCGTTTAATGAAGTATGGATAGTATTCACTTGAGCCAAGTTCTTTGAGGTCAGATGCTGCCAATTCCACATCCCCATTACTAAAATATTCCTCTATGATGGATACCACTGCTTTCTTGAATTCATCCAAGGGGTCAGTAACAGTGGATCCAACCAGTTGATAGGGTTCCTGTAAAAAGTAAGAGTATATGAACAAATCTGTGTTGCATTTATTTATGCAATCCATTGGTAATATCGACACAAAAAATGGAAAAAATAAAGCAGGCAGCAAATACAGTCCAAAAGAAATTAATGAAAAAGGAATGAGGGAACTATAGTTTTACAGCTACAAGCATTTATCGAATCTTCAAGCACCTATTATTGCATAAAAAATGTTGTCAAAAACAACCAACAAAACATAGAAAGAAATTTACCTCGCCACTGTCATAATTTGGATCATTTCGATCTATGTGAGAAACAATATCAGTATCAAGCAATTTCCCCCAAGTGCCTTTGCCACCAGCACCATCTGCATCCCCAAGATAAAGAACATCAAATTACCAAATAAAGACCATTATAAACCCAAAAGCAGATTCTATCATCAGATATTTGATACTGCAAAAGAAAGTTGCATGCAAGGAAAGCTCAAATCACCGACTAATATCATGATCTTCAACCCAAAATTTTATTAAAAAAACTAAAACCATCAGTAAGTTTACTCGGTTATTTCATGCAGGCCAGTTTTTTTTTTTATTTAGTTAATGAAAGTCTATATAGGTAACATTTTTTAACGATATGCATACCAAAGATACTACTGAACGTCTGGGAAAACTTATTTTTAGGAAAATAATATTCTTCTCCCCCAAAAACTTCCCGAGAAATCTGAGGAAAGTAATCAATTTCTAAAAATAAGCACAGTCCAAACAAGCAAAATTATAAGCTGATTAGCTAGTTGATGCCAGTGCTGTTTGAAATTATGATTGATTAACTGAAGCAAAATGAGATTAGCTCCAAATTTTGTAGATAGGAAAGGGGATAAATATTAGATCAAAAAATACCAGTAAAACCCCTTTTTAAACACAAGTATTATTGACTGAAATTTATTATAAAATTACAAACATGTGTAAGTCTCATTCTTTATTTAAGAATCGCCAACTCATGATTTTGTAGTTAGTTTGTAATAAATTTTAAATAATGATAAGAAGCGTATTATAGAGTATGTTAAAAGCTTAAGATATGAATAAAAAGCACAAGGTATATCATAGCTTATCAATATAAGACGCAATAGATTAATATAGTAGGAATTTAGTAACATTTGAATGTAACCGCAGTGTATTTATTCAATGTTAAAACCTAATGATATTTATTATTGAGTTGTATTCAGGTCTACTCACAATGTATAATACTGGCATCCTGTAGGCAGATAACATAATAATTAACTAGGCACTTCACTTAAAAATTAGTGCATAAAGTTCCACCCCAGAACTTTTATCTGTCAATCAGTCCCCATAGAAAGGCTAAACCACTGCAGCAACATCATAATACTTACAAAATTTATATCTTAGCAACCTAGAGCCATAATTCAAAAAATTTCAACAAGGACTACCAAACAATTATGAAATATCTGCCAAGAAAAAATAAATTAAAAACCAATCATCTCCCAAGTCATCTAAATCCCACAAATAATTCAAAATTCCAGACTGTTGTCCTTCTTTTCTGAGTAAATATTCAATAGTCTAAGCCTGTATATGATGTAATTAACTCAACAGAGCAAGCATACACGTGATACACATAGCATAACTAATCCACTCAAAATCAAACATGTAAAGGACATTGACTCACCTTTCTTCACCCGCCCATACTTCGCAGAGTGTGACCGACGCACATGCCTCACAGCTATCCCAGCGGTTTGTGCCTTACCACCAGCTGGGGCTTTCACATAATGGTCAGATAGCAAGGAGGACGGGGATTTTGGAGACGAAGACAGAATCTCCGCATTTTGACTCGCAATTTTTAGCATTTCCCTCTGCCCGTCCGTCAGAAACCCCTCACTCGAAGCCATTTAAACAAAGAGCCAAAAACAAGCCAAACCTATAGACATGCTATTTCACCAGTTAATCCCATCACTTCACAACGCTTCAGTTCAAAACCACAGCAATTTCGCAACGAATTAGAAAACACTCTCAAATAAACAACGAAACAATGCACATAGCCAAATACGAAACATCGATTAACTCCAAGTTATTTATTACAAACTGCGAGAAATAATACCAGATAGAAAAAAAATAATAAATAACACATTTGTAAGCCTAAACCATTTCGTCTTCGCCACGCCTCACTTAACAATACCAACACCAAACAAATCTCGTTTAACTTTCAATACCAAAAAACATACCAAACATCACAGCATGCCATGAATCACATCACCAAAACAATAGCAAATAAAAAAAAACGGAAACAAAAAACGCAAAACAGAAAGATGAATAAGTGAAGAAGACGAACCAGTGAGTAGAAAGTGCAAATAAGAATCGGATTCTTCTGTGCTTGGCCCGGATCTCGAGCCAAGACAGGAGGAGAAGCAAGCGGATTTTGCGAATCGAAGCAAAGGAGGCGAAGTGAGTAAGATCCAGAGAGGAGCGAGGTTGGGAGAAGAAACCCTAAGCGGCGGTGTAATCGGAGAGAGTGAGTGAGTGTGGAGAAGTGAATCGGTGGAAAGTGAGACGCGAGAAGCGAAGAGAAATGGATGAGAACGAAAAAGAATGGGTCGGAAAAGAGAAGGCTTATATAGGGAGGCTACGGTTACCTGTAACACGTCAGCAGTGGGCGAGGTTTTTGGGTTTGGGCCTATTCTATTCAACTATTGTTGTTCCATTCTGTTTACACGTGGCGCTTCCTCTACAGGCTAATGCCAATCTTAATTATGTGCCCTCACTCCCTTCTTCTTCACTTTCCTACTCTTATTATTAACCCTAACCTACGCTCCTCCTTACCCCTTTCGACCATCACACAGAGTCGTGTTCTACTCGCACACGCATAAATCTATTCATGCCGTTTTTCTAAGGAATCTTCTTCTCACATCAATAACTATTATATTTACAAAATCTTATTTAATATATTTACATTTTAGAGTTTCTACATATATATAAAACATATCTCAATTCATTGGACTATAAACATAAATGTTTTCCATCCTTGGCTAACATAAATGTGGATATCATCTTATCTTTTGTGTGTTAGTCAATTAAGGAAGACTTGGAGAATATACGCCTTCTCATTCTTTTAAACATATCTTACTTTATTTTTATTAGCATAGATTACAGCTAATTAAGTTAAAGTGATATTTGTTGAAGATCTTATATCAATTAGAGATGAAAATATTTCATAATATATAAATGAGTATAAAATTTACATATAAATTGATTTTGTAAGATTCAGTTTGGTTTAAAATTTACTTTTTAATATAATATCACAGTTATTTAAAATTTATCATAATGAGAGTTTGTTGGTCTCGTCATTAGACCGCTGTCTGATCTATTAGAAAGTGGACTTTAAGCCTACCGCAATCCCATAAAATCGGCTCATAGGGTAAGGTTTGTACCCACTTATATACCATGAAATATTCTCATCTCTAGTCGATGTGGGATCTCCAACACACCCCTCACGCTGAGACTGCCAACTCGTGCGTGAGACTATATATTATGGGTGGTCCGATAGCGGGTGGCACGATAGGCCCAACACAAATACTCGCTAGGATATGCTCGAAATGACTCTGATACCATATTACAAAGTGGACTTTAAGTCTAACTCAACCCCGTAAAACCGGCTCATGGGGATGAGTAGTATTTGTTGGGCTTATCAGACCACCCATTATCGGGCCGCTATTGGACCACCTATAATATGTTATCCCACGCACGAGTTGTCACTCTCGCCGTGAGGAGGGGTGTTGGAGATCCCACATCAACTAGAATGAGGTCAATTCATTGTATATAAGTGGGTGCAAACCTCATCCCCATGAGTCGGTTTTATGGGGTTGAGTTAGACTTAAAGTTCACTTCGTAATATGATCATGTAATAAATATATAATCACACACGAGTTATCTAACATTTTGGACATTTTAATCGTGATGGAGACCATGAAGAGTGTAAACCTAAAACATTGAAATTTTTTATGCATGAGATGTTTGGTAAATAGAGTTGATAAGCATATTTTTTATAAGCATATTTTTTTCATAATTGCAAAGTTGCTTGATGATACTAATATAAATTTGAATATAGGATGTAAAAAAACTGTTTGATAAGTGATTTTTCCATTCTATTTAGTAATCTAAGACATCTTTTTTATTGGTCACTTTTAAATAACACTTCTTGCCAACTTTTGTACAAAACAACATAACTTTACTTATAGAAACATTTAATGACATGTACATAAATTTTATATCACTTAAAGTGTGTAATTTGATTCGTTAGTAATTTTTTTCTCGTTATTATTTTAAAACATGACTATTATAATTAATCATATATGTGGAAGATCTTACGTCTATTAGAAATAGAAAAATACTTTATGATATATAAGTAGATACAAACTTCACCTTATGAGTTTATCGGTTCGATAAGGTTGAATTAAATTTAAAAAATTACTTTTTAATTCAAAATATACATTTATACTCTTATACGAATTGTTATGCAAAGGGAAACACTAGTTTTGTGTAATATTTCTAACTAGAAAAAATAATAAATTAGCAAATCAAATATAAATTTGAAAATCCACATTGATGCTAATGGCTTGGAAACTTTTTAAGTGTTTTAAAGAAACATTACGTGGAACAAATGAATAAAACATGTGTGCTTCGACTTTGGTTGTTGGTGTGGTTGTTTTGTGAAGACTAAATAATGATGACCACTTATATACACTTCAAACTTTTAAGTGAGTGGATGTTACGAGGGAGTTTTGGTGTATAATAAGTGTCTCTAACTACTCTCATGCTTGTCCTTGCTTATGTGCAAAAAGTAATTCCTGAAACTGCAACGTGGGTTGCGATTTTGAAGGATCGAAAATGAATGTGTTGTCTAGTAAGCTGTGCAAAGTTGCTATAATCATGCCAAAGATAATTAAGTGGCAAGAATAATAGAAGTAACTGTACTCATTACAACAAATCTTCATATCCTTAAATGCCTGCACACTTAAAAACAACAAAAAACAGATAAGATTATGACAACATATCATTTAAGACTATTAATATGTTTTAATGATTTTTTCTTATAAGATTTAGATCTGAAATTTAAGATCGTAATTAAAGGTAAGTTCTTAGAAATACTTAAATAAAACATGGGTATTGGAATGACATTAGCAAATAACACTTTTATAAAACAATAACATAGAAAGAAAAAAATCAGTTGCCATTTTTATAATAGGACATGATTATCTAGTACTAAGATTTGTGTTTGTTGACATGGACTAATCTACAGAGATTTGTTGTGATTAGCCTAATGGGTGCTGCTTAAAAGCTTTTTGTAAGACATTTAAAAAAAAGGAAGAAACCTTATCATCAAACATTGTACAACCTCCATCATATGTTGTTTGT
The DNA here is from genome assembly GCF_051622355.1 of Phaseolus vulgaris. NCBI lineage: Eukaryota > Viridiplantae > Streptophyta > Magnoliopsida > Fabales > Fabaceae > Phaseolus > Phaseolus vulgaris. Next base: position 44,761,222 of record NC_143500.1, on the reverse strand, counting down.
TTGTTTGTTGTATGAGGACCACTATGGCAACCGTAGGTCAGATACCCAAAACCTAATAAATTTGTGAAGAGGTAGAAGCCAAAAAAATACAAAGGATTGGGCTTCTGGTAGGTTGGGATTGGTAGTTTTGTTGGCCCTTATTGCACCTATATATTATACGGCCTAAAATAAAACAAATTATCGGTGCATGTGAATAATGTCAAGTAACTTTCTGTTTTAAGTTCTCCTTAATAAATAAATCTCTCCTACTAAACTCAGCATTTCATTGGAATCTTTCATTCCACATCATTTTAGAACATAGGACATAGAAGAATATTGAAGAAAAGTTGTCAATTTCTCCTAAAAAATAAGGGCGATTTAGGAAAAAGTTAATTTAATTTTGCTATTTTAAAAGGTCTATAACTATATTTAAGTCCTAATAGCTACAGTACAAGTAAAATGTCAATAGATTACATTCTGTTGAATCTAAATTATCTCGAATATCTCTATTCATATCTTAATATTCCAAAAAGCGTCAAGAGTTATATTATTTCTCTCTCTTTCAAAAGAGTCTGTATACTTCCAAAGCGAGTAATAACGATCTTATAAAGATACTGAGATAAGAATTAATGATTTATAATTTTATTCCTTCAATTTTCGACTTTTGTTGTAATAATTACTTGTGAATCGTTGTTATGAAATATTGGAACTTAGTTAAAATGCTATTTTAAGAATAAGTAATTTGAAAGAAAAAAAATGAAGTGTACGTTTAACTTGGAATTTTACCAGTTTTGAAGAAATCAAGCCAGAATGAATTTTCAGTATAGACAGGTTGCAATTTGTGACTGAAACTAAAATATTTGACCCAAAATAAACCACCAAACTGACCCAATCACGGACCACTATATATAAAGCCCGAACAACCCTCATTCGATGCAATCCTTCGTTTCCTTTTTCAATGACGTTCTTCGCTCCCTTCTAAGAACAGGTTTATGTAAGTAGTGTAACAATTAAAAGCACGATCATGAGAGGGAAATTATGTTCTTGTTGACAATATATATTTGAACAATGCTTTAAACCCAAAACAACTTTCAAACAATCTAACATTGACATTTTGAAGCTAGAGATTGGCAATCCTCCACGAAATTAAACTTTCTTCCAAATAGTGGAAGATCACAGGAAACAAACTATCATCATTATGCCCTATAGCAGTTTCTGCTTTGATTGTCAAAACAGACAAACCACAAGCTTCGAAAGGAACCGATTATGCGTACACTTTCCCACATGCTTTTCTTCCTGCCCTTCTGTTTGAGCTAGCAACTGCATAGAAAGCCATGTTAATAACTGTTTGAAAGAAGCTAAAAGTCTAAAGTAGTGAAAGAAGATTAACCTCAAGATATTAAGCAAAATATTCCCTATTTAATGATGATAATACTGCAACACAATTTTACATGACCATGCATGCACTTATCTTGATGGGTTTTCAGCTTTTATATTCAGTCTATACGTTGAATGAAGATTTCAACTGATTACATTCAATTAACCTGGGTGTGTAATATAACTGCAGTGTCAAAAAAATGCTGAATAATAAACGAAGATAATAATTGATATGCAAAACAACCTACTTCTCCTCGGAAGCTTGAGTGCAGTTCTTAGAACGGTGAGAAAAGACACAGGGTTCAAGATCATATCTACAAATCTCAGAACATTTTAACTTGGGGATAGATAAAACAAAATCCTTCTGGTGTGGTGCATAAGAAGAACCAAACTTTTTATGAAGCCAGCGGGTTCCAGGAAAACAGTCGGACTGATTATCTAAATCAAGGGTTGATGAAGCTAAGTGTTCATAATTGCATCCCTCTTCCATGCAAGAATCAACTCTCGAACAAGAAATTCTTGGAGTCTCTCCATCTGGCCTATTCATAAACATTTTCCCTGAGCTTAGCACATTTCCTTCGCTACTTCTCAAAGTTGTTATGACCTGCATTCCAATTCCATGGCAGGACTCAAATGGTGGCACCAGGGGTTCACAATCAGAGGAACAAGTTAGAGTTTGATCCTTCATCATGGGCTTTTGAGAGGTGTATTCAGCATAGTCTGATTCACTTCCTTGTTCATTATATGATAAAGATTTCCAACGAATTCTACGGGAACAACCAAAGAAATTGAAGGATGACCTCTTCAATTTAGCATACATAGAATCTGAAGTACAAGAAGGAACATAATGGATTCTGAGCTCAAGGTTACAGCCTAATATGAATTGCAGAGAACTTGCAATCAACTTCCATGACTTCTCAGCCCTACTTACATAGTCACGATGCCGGAACTCCAACTCGGCAACTGCACGGCCTGAAAATTTGAGTATTTTCCATTGAATTACTTGGTATATATAGTACTTTGGGGAGATACATTCATAAGTATAAAAGTATAATTTTTCTCCTCTAAAAGCAAAAGGATAGAATTAACGAAGACAAAATTCTAGGTCAAAGAATATATAAAACCATTCCATAGATACATACTATGTCAATGAATACTAGGTACATAGTGCAATATGTAATTCACATAAAATACAAGGTCAAAGAATATAAAAATGACTGCTCGTGATACTAAAAATGTAATTGAGTTTCGTAGCATGATATGCCAATGAAACCATCTTCGATGTAAATAATTTTCATACTCCCACTTAAAGAAACTGCAGCTCCTTCAAAAGAAATCAATTTGGACAATAATAAGAAGAAAAATTCTTAGCAACAATCTTTAACAAAAGGAGAATGTTGGCAGCACAATTTTTATACATTCTTTCCAACATTATTATGGTGAAAAATTTACTGGTCCTACTAGACCCCTTTGAAAGAGTTTATATACAACTTATTTGGACTCTTATCATGACATAAGCACTTCTGTACATCTTTGGTAGAGCTTATAAAAATAGCTTATGATATGTCTATAAGTTATTTTCAACTTATTTCAATAACTCTCGAAGATACTTTAAGAAAACCAGCTTTAAGCTTACGTAAAACAATTTAACTTATCACCCCTTTGACAATAGAAACAACTTATTCATAAGTAATTATATAGTAGATACTTATTCGACAAGACCAGAATCTCTACAGGGATTTCACCCAATAATAAAGAACATTGAAAATAAAGTTTCAAATAATATATTGCAAGTAGTTCTGCAGACAAAAACAAGCAAGAAGAACTAACCATATCTGTGGGAAAGTATTAGAGTTCATATTGATGCCAGTAATTTAGAGGAAAACGAATTTAGTCTCTCGACAAAAAAACAGTGTAAATGAAATAGAATATGTACCTTGACCAATACAAACTGAAGACAACTTCCCCTGTTTCCTGAGAAATGTTCTGAGCCTTCTAGATTGACACATCTCAGTTGCTTTATACCATATAGAATCCAATGTTCTTTTGTGATCCTCCTGCACTCCTAACCTATATGAATTATCACCACATTGATCTGTTGTAGCAAGATGCTCCAAGCTGTCCCCTTTAGGAGATGTACTGCAGATATCACCATCTGTATCCATTATGGACAAGTTTAGAATGGTTGAACCAGATCAAAAACCACTCCAACTCTGCCTGCTCCACCCCAGAGACTCTCCAAGGAAGATGGGAATAAAAAAACATAACAAGTCGAGAAAAGAAAATCAAGCCCACCTCTAATGGATGCAGCTCGTGTACACAACTTCGTAGTATTTGTATCTGCAGATGAATATTCTACGGAGCTCAACTGTAGAAGAGCTGCAGTGAACCATGTTGTTTGATTCTTGGAAATTCTTAACTGCTTCTCTGATTCAGACAGTATTCTTAATGCATGACTTAGTCTCTGCAGGTCAGCTTCCGCTGTGATACAGAAAATAACCAAGTTCAGACAAACAGAAACAAGATAAAAGCAGTATGGTGTTTGCATGGTGAAACACAAGTACGGTACGCTCAAAGCAAAAAATGATATAATAAATTTTAAAACACTTACAGGTATATCTATTATAAAATCCTGTTTTTATTTCAGAACCACGAAGTTCACATTTCCCTGACAGAATGTCCATAATAAGATTTGCCAACTGTGATATAAGTTGTAAAGGATCTATCCTTGTTCTGACAAGTTCCCGGGCTCTTATAACTGTATTTGAAGTGTCAGATGATAAAGCTAGGTCCAGCAAATCAAGCAATTCATCATCAGAAATTACCCCAGTCTGTAGAAAAAGAACGGTAAAACATAATGCTCAGAAAGAAAAAAATGAAGACAATTGCAAACACATACACGTACAGAACAAACCAAAACACTTACAAGCTCGTGGACTAAGGAAATTGTGATCCTTTTACCAAGCAAACTCAGTTGATCAAGCATAGTTTCTGCATCCCTAAGAGAACCACAGGATCTAGCAGCAATGAAGTCCAAAGCAACTTGTTCAGATTCAAGACCTTCTTCGACAGAAATTTTTTCCAATCTTCTTACAATGTCAGCATCTTTAATCTTTGCAAAGTGATACCTCTGAGCCCGGGAAACTGCACTCCGAGGAAGGTTATCCAAATCAGGAGTGATCATCACAAAAACCACATGAGGAGAAACGTTCTCTAGACTATTCAAAAGGCACGCCCATGTTTCCCCGTGCAATAACTGGCACTCATCAACAATGACCACTTTAAAACTTGAGGAAACTGGAGGAATGCATGCATGCTTAACAAGGGATTTAACTTTCTCTGCACGATTGATTCTCAAAGAATCTACTTCATTAACATTTTTATTTCTTCCAGAGAAGAACAAAACGCATTCTCTACACAGACCACAAGGCTTTTGCTCCACAGAGGATAGGCAGTTCAGTGCAGCAGCAAATATCCTAGAGGCTGTGGTCTTGCCCGTGCCGCGTGGACCATGGAAGAGATAAAATGATGCAATCCTTCCTCTACAGATAGCACCCAAAAGAGACTTACCTATCACATTTTGTCCAACCAAATCATCAAAAGATTTTGGCCTGAATTTCACAGATAAACTTCTAGGAGTTTCCATGGTTTGACTAATTTCACCACCAATGTGTCTTACGTTTCTATGTCCATTGAGGTCCGTTTCATTAGCGTGATGCAATATCAAGGGAAGGCCTTCTGTTTCAGAATAATGATTTGATTCTCTAAACCTTGGTGACTTTGACCAACAACTCCTTAATCCACATCCATGGTGATTTTCTAAAGCGTCAACATCTTGAGTGACATGTTCCAAGGCACAATGAGCTGAGATAGAATCATAAACAGAAAGGCACTGTTGACTTCCTACATGGCTTGCCATGTCACCCACCACTCCAGATGGCTTCATTTGATTCTTGAGTACTAATTTTCTAGCTGACTTTGAGTGATCTGCTCTCAATGCAGTTGATAAACGGCATAACTCCCCATCCGTCAAATGATTACATGGAGGCGTGATGGCAACCAAATCCAATCCTCCACCTTCACGGTTACTACAACAGCTTTCATTTGGCGATTTATCTCCAGAAATACCTTGTTTCATAGGATTAGAGTACACAAGTTCCTCATTTCGGTGCCCTTGCTGACGTGAAATCCCACAATAGTTCTTCTTAGAGTTCGACATTTTCAATTCTAACTCAGCAGTTTCCTGCTCTCTCTGACCCTTAAAGTCTAAACTGTTTGATCTTGAAAAACCATTACCGTCAAAATCATCAGTATGAGAAGCTTTCAGAAATCTCAAACTCAGGGAAACCCCATTACTAGAACCATTATCCCAATCTCCATTATCAATCAAAGGAGAGAGTGTGCTAACACCATTAGTTGATGGATCCCTCAACGACCTTACTCTCCTCAGTGCCACAAGAGTTTTGGAAATAGGAATATCCACAGAATGTCTCCTCCCATCCATCACTGCCTAACTCTTGCATAAGCAGAACCCGCATGAAACAGTGCTAACAAACCTTGAAAAGAAAGAAAAACCATAAAAATAGCCATCTAAGAACACAGTTGGCACAGAAAAAGGAGGAGAGAAAGGATGAAATGAAATAAATAAGCACAAAATGTTAGGGTAAAAACTAAAAGCAAGGTTCAATGAAATAAATAACTTCAATAGTGATTAAATGTCGACAAAAGCTAACTCGTTTCTCATTGATAGCTCAACAGGACAGTTCTAGCGGGAAATGAGCATCACCATAAATTGAACAAAAGAGAAGAATAGGAAAAAAAATGAAGTACCTCTCATCAGACTATAACCAATGGCAACCCCATTAAGGCATTAAGGTTGGTTCTTATCTCAGCAGTGAAATGTACTGTTTACATTCCGTCAGCATTAGAAAGAAAAAAGGACAGGGAAAGAAGAAGAGAATCTCCAATTCAAATTATAATATTTTAACACATGGAAAAAAAAATATTGACGATGGACACGAACAATGCGTGCGAAACGACAAAGCTGGGTACAACGAAAGAGAAAAAGAAAAGAAGCTGAGCAAATGAAAAAGAAGGAAAATCTTGGAAAGTGACAAAGAAAAATCCCTTGAATGTAGCTCAGAGAAATGGTTGTTGAAACAATAATAAAAATAATAATGACGCTGATGAGGGAGAGGAAGACAATAGAAGAAGAGAAAGAGGGAAAAGTGGCAAAGTAGTAAAAAGCAGTAAATAAGAGGGGGTGTTAGACAGGGCATGGTGAAGGGTGAACAAGTGTCAAGTGTGTGCTCTGACGAGTGAACAGAAAAGAACAGAACAGAGAGAGAGAAGAGGGGAGGGATCAAAGAGGGAACTTTTGGGTTTGGGAAGGTTGTTTTGTTCCCTTTATGGCAGAAGCAGGTGGTGTGACAGAGCAATGTGATGATGAATCAGTGTTTACAGAAAGTGGGGATAGCATTGCATAGTTATGGGGTGTTTTGTAATTTGAGTTGGAGAACACAAGATAGAGTTCGGTTAATTTAGTTGAAGAGAAAAAGGGTAACTGTGAGTGCTTCCGTTTTACTTTCATGAGGAATCTTATTATTGTTTGTACAAAAAGGTGGCTATACACAAGAACTCACCGAAAACTATGGAACTCTTAGATTTCGACAAAAATATACGGAAACACGAACAAGAGAGGAATAGAATGCCATGCCATATCCATGAAACCAATTTTATCATGCACGTACGGAAATTTTCATCATCAACTATTTAAATGAACATCATAAATAAATAAATAAAAGTTATTCATATTATAAATAGAAATAAATAAATAAAACAAGTTACAAATAAAATAAAGAAATATGTTTAAATTACGAGAAATATAGAAAAAAATGATATATGAATAGAATTAGATTAGATAATAAATAACTAGTGAGTCCTGTAACATTAAATTCTCTAATCTTTCAACATTTTTTCATAACAAATATATTAACATTTTTTAGTTTTCACATGCCTCTCTTTCATTTCTATCTTGTTTCTCTTAAAAAAAATAGATATCCTATTATTATTTGTAAGTGAGGGGATTATGTCATCACACTTTGTATTTCCTTTTTTTCACATAATTATTTTTTTTGTATTATATATATAATTTGACAAAAAAAATTATTTAATAAAAAATTATTTTGAAAAAATAATTAATTAATATATTAATTAAATTATATATTATTTTAGAAATTAAAAAAATTATTAATATATAAAATAATTTCTATTATCAATAAATAAATTATAAATTAATATTTTATTTAATTTTTAAGTTTTAATTATCAATTAATTATATTTTAAAGTTTGTAACTAAACTTTTTTGATAAAAATTATTTATTAATAATATAAATTATTTTAGATATTAATGATTAGTATGTGTGACTAATTATTTTTTATCTTTTAACTTAATTTTTATTTAATAACTTTTTTCTTACTAGTTAGTATTGTTACTGAGACTGTTTTGTACTTACAAATCCATTTGCTCCTAAGTTAACACCATTAATCACAGTTACAAAGAAAAATACAAATAAAACAGGATAAGTTACCTATTTAAACCATTTCATATCAATGATCTCAAATAAATATTAAATTATGTATTACAACTCAACATATATTCTCGGACCAGATAGGTGTGATAACGTTCACATGGTTATTGATACATTCTCTATTTTAGTTAAGTTGTTTTTTATCCTTATGTCAAATATTTATGAAAGTTAAACCTACAGCTTCAGATGTTCAAGTTAATTAACGAAGAAATTTTATTAAATTTGTGTACATGGGTAGAAAAATATACAGGTTAGAGTTAAAGTGTAAAGTTAAATCATGACCTATTTCAACTATAAATGGATATAAATTCATATAAATTTTACAGGAGTGTTTCTGGTTAAGCTAAAAATTGCTCTAATTGTGGTGTTTGAGACAATCACTGATAAACTAGGTTATGTTTGTTCATTGGAAGTTAATTGATATTATTAAACCGGAGTATACTAATTTATTAATAATGAAACTAATTTTCTTTAAATATGATTGGTTTGCTAATATTTTAAATATTGGGACGAGACTATATAATAAGTATGGAATTGTGAAGATAAAGAAGCTAAGAAGGTATAATAAGGTTTAAATATTAAGTATATTTTACTTTGATATATTTTAATACAACATTGTTTAAATATGATTTTGATAATATAGTTTTAATATATTTATTCTATCAAAAGGTCTTATCGGTGTGATTTGAAGGATCTTCAAGGAAAATTCAGAGCGTGGGCCAGTTAGAATACTAGAGACAAATATGTTGAAGAAACGTGCTTGGAGAGTTTTAGGTAAGTAACTTTATTCAATTTAAAATGTATTATATTGTATATTGTATGTTTCTAATTCATTTATCATCCAAATAGAACATGGTTACGTTTTTTTTTATTATTGTAAGTTATAGTTTGTGCCGACATGAATTGACCATTGCTTATATCGCTGTTTCCTTAAGTTTGTAGTCGTTACATGACTTTTAATTATCTACTTAATTTATATATATATATATATATATATATATATATTATTTTTACTTTTTTTAGTCATAAATGCAGGGGTAAAATAGTATCTTTATTTTGTAGCACGTTGTTTAAATGAGGTGAAGGGGACACAAACACAACACGCACATTTATCTGAGTTGTTTTTCACTTTTAATTTATCTGAGTTTTGAATTTTATTTAGTTTATTTGAGTTCTTACTTTTATTAAGTTTTCGATTTTATTTAGTATGTCTCCGGATTTTTTGAATTCACGTTATATTGAAACAACTATTTTATTATATATTATAAGTTTGTATATATTGATAAATATTACACTGGTCATTGAAGATTATAAATCATTTTGTTCTGTTGTTTAACAGATAACGAGTTAATTTTGTAGTTACTAACATGTAAAAAAATTATGTTTTAAAATAATATATATATATATATATATATATTAAAATTTAAAAAATTATTAATAATAATGATCAAAATAATTCCTATCATTAGTATCTATTTTGACAAATAGTTTCTACACGTAGCCACGTTTTCTATTGTGAATATTAGTTATACTAAATCAAATAACTAGCCAGTGACGTAAGGATTTAATAAATAAATTTAAAATAAAATTAGTATAAAAAAAATGATATATAAATATTTTATTATTAAAGTGAAATTTTTATATAAATAGATAAATAATTTTGTTTTAAAATAATTATTATCTTTTTATAAATACTTTTTCTTTTCTTTTTTTTATTTTTTAAAATTTGGTTTTATTCATTATCAATTTGAAGGTCGTTTTCCCGAGACTGTTTTCCCTTAGTTTGGCTAAAGATGCAAAGGTGGCTGAGCTTGGGAATTGGATTGATGGTGTTTGGGTGTGACACTTTGTTTGGCGTATATCCTTTTTCGAATGGGAAAAGCCTCTGGAGGAGCAGTTGGTTCAGCTGTTGCAAGGGGCGAAGATGGAACTGGGGAAGGAAGATTGTTGGATTTGGAACGCAGGGGGGTTCAAAACTTTTACGGTTAACTCAGCCTATGTTCAAGTTAGGAAGGATACAGTTGGGGAGGTCCCTCCAGTTTACAGTAAGTTGTGGAGGTGCAAAGTCTTGCCTTCTGCTTTGTTCACAGCTTGGAGGGTGATAGAGAATAAGGTTGTTACTAGGGTAAATCTGGAAAGACGCGGGGTGGTGACTGAGAATCCTTTGTGTTGTTTGTGTGGGATGGTGGAAGAGTCATCTGTTTTCCGTCTGCGATTTCGCTTGGCGTGTTTGATGTCTTTGTTTTAAGTGGCTTGGCGTATCCTTCGTTATTCATAAAGATCCTTTGGCAAACTTTCTACAGTTCAGGTTAAGTCAGGCTTCAGATTCGGTTAATGACGTTTGGGGTGCAATTTGGGTTGGAGTTGTGAGTGGTATTTGGAATCATAAGAATTGTGTGTCCTTTGATAGGGGGTGGTAGATGCGCTCGAAGTATTCGCCTTGGTACAGGTAAAGGTTTGGTCGTGGATTTACGCAAAGTCTCATTGTGCTTCCTTCGGGTACTCTAATTGGGTTTTGAACCCAGTGGATTGTATGAGGATGATAATTGAATGTTTTCCTATAATTAGTTTGGTTGTTCCTTAGATATTCAGGTAGGTGTTTCGTGGTAGGAATATGGTAAAGTGTTTTGCTCTTTATGTATAAGGGTTGAACCACCCCTGAAGTGGTTCCCATTTATTTATTTTTTATTGCCGATAAAAAATAAATAAATAAATAAAATCAATTTGACGATAAGATGTTTCTTTTAATTCCTCAAAAAGTGAAAAAGCAATGTTGCTTAATTATATATTTTATTAAAATAAATTCATTTTTTTTTTCCTTTTAGTTCGTTTTGCTTTTTTTAGAATTTTTAATATGTTTTAAAAGTTAAAAATTTGGTATCATTGTATAATATATTATTAAGGTATAATTGATAGCTGTCATTTTGCTGTCAAATTAATATGATTCTAGCGTAGACTTGTCTAACACTAGAGAGATGATAATATAATTGTGGTCAGATGACCCCAAGTCGTCTCCCAACAAATCCAATAGTAATTTCAATGAATAGAATTCAAAACCTATCTGCAAACAATGAAAATTAGCAATAATGGTAAAGAAATAGGGGTTGTGATCGCTTAACAAGAAAATATAAATGATGATTTGAATCAGTAAAGAATGCAGATTGACTCCCAAGTTCTTCCACCAATGAATTCTTCACAGGCTCTCTAAAGATTATTCTTTTCTCAATCCTCAGCAGAGCTAAACTAGATTGAACATGCGCCAAACCTAATTCAACTGAAGCTCACCAGTAAAGCATGCGTCTACCGGTTTAATCAATACCCACTTTGTTCCATGCGTATACTCCATGGGAATGCTTATCTCCTCTCTCTTGAATCATGCGCCCAAGAAATTAATTAGAACAATATGAACTAACTAAGAAACCAAAGTTTAAGATAAGGAAGACTCTCAATCATGCGTTCAAGTACAACCTCTCACAAAAACTAGTTTTCCAGGAGATTAGACAATAAAAACAACTGCTATAGAGAATTAAAAATAGAAACTTTTATTGATCAAAACCTCAGAACTCAATGGGGAATCACAAAGGAATCAACCAAAAGGTTTAGCTTTCCATGCAGAGGCAAAAGAATTACAAATAAGAAAAGAAACTAAGAAAACCCTATGAAGCTCCTTCTTTCTCCTTGATGCTTGTGTCCTTTTATAGGCTTTTCTGCTCCAAGGATCTTGGGAAAATATTGCAGTTTAGATTTTGTAAACAGTTCCCACTTTCCATAATTCTTTTTATTTTGCAGAAGATTTGCTTCCAATTCTGTTTCTGGAATCTTGTAGCTTTTATTTTCTCTTTCTTCTCCTCAGAATTTGTTTTCTGTTTTGATTCAAAGAAGCAACTTGGACTTTTGCATATTTGGTCCATTCACAAGGGTAGATGCTTCAGATCATTTACCCTAAAAACACAAAATTAACAAGAATAATATATAAGGCCCAAATAAACCCAATTATAAGAATATTAATTAAAACAATGGATTTATTTATTATTATAGTCCAATAATCTATGATTAAGGCTATTGAGTGTGAATAAATATATGCTCATCAATAATATAAAGTGTGAATTATATTGAGGTACGTATTTTATTGAGATTGTTTAAGATGTTAATTAAATTAAGTATTCGTTTAGAAGAATATATCCTACTGGTGTGTTAAAATTATATGGATGAAAATTATCAAGTGGTTAGAGTTTAAGGAGTTTCATATGACTAAGTTTGCGGTTTGAAAGATAGTTAATCTATTAGATTATATGGATTTATCTTGTCATATAATACATAGTTCTTATGTTCATGCCACTATGTTTGAGAGTTAACACAGTTTTTTTATCAACAAATAATAAAATTAATTAAAAAAGGTAACTTCAAGGGTGTTTCAACCCATATACAAGAACAAAATACTTTCACCATCTATAGGCAAAGGTTTCCCATAGTATAATAGCCCAAACTGCACCAATAGTGTTTTTGCCATGACAACACCAACATACCTGCAACTAAACAACAAATTCCTAACTTCCCCACCTAACAATTTTAACATGAGATTGGTACATTCCTAGCCATTGTTGCATGATAATTTGACACTACAAACCGATACTCGACCCTCATAATTGGTAAAAAACTACACCCAAAGTTGCATTTAACATTAGAAAAAGCTACATATAAAATGGTTCTTTATAAGTTGCACAATCATAAGCACCTTTGAACAACAAGCTTGCATAACATCACCTTTTCCATAATTATTACTCACAAAACCATAATTGCCCTGTCCCTCTAATCACCTAGTTTTTTCACAGCTATGTGTCTTCCATCAAAGAGAATACCCTATATCCCACGACCAATTCTGACTTTTGGACAAGATTAGATTACCTCATATAAGATGTGCAACATAATAATGTTTTCTTCAAAACTACCCTCCCATTCATCAAATCCAGCCACTGGACTTGAATTATGCATTGAGGGATCTGCATAATTCCATTAAGAATGCCAACAACTTCTAGTTAAGCCCATCCTTGCACCTCTAACTTTTCATATTGTTATGCCAGACATAATTTTTTAAGTCAAATTCAACATGTATGTGTTTTTGAGAAGTAAAGTCAAGTATTTATGTATATCGGTGAATTTATGAGATAAATAACGATGAGCATAAGTTGTTAATAGACATGTGATTGTTTAGTACATTGTAATGATACGAAGTAGGAAAAGTCTGAGAAGTTTATTACTTATTTGAATTGAAATTAGAATTTATGTTAAAAAAAAAATTATTTTTGTGTAATGATATTACACCGGAGTAAATGATATTGCAAGTGATAAAACTATATAATAAATGACTAAAGTTATTTTTCTTTTGTTGCTTTGTTTTTTATATGTATATATTTAAAAATCTGTATGAAAAGATATATTATTTTATAATAATATTTAATAATTATATAAATTATAAACATATATTTATTTATTTATCTACATGATATAATATAATTTTTTTAAATGATATAACTAGGATGTCACAGTGTTATTTAAGAATAACAATTAAAAAAACCATAATTAAACAATGAGTACTTTATTATGGATTACTAGTTTAATCAAATAAAGTTTTAATTATATTGATTTGATGACTAAGCTAAATAGTGATAAAAGTAATCTAAATATAAATTAATGTTCGGATAACTAAATAATGATTTAGTGTGTAATCAATAAGAATTCATATTTGTCCATACATTTAATTAGAGAAATGTCTGAATTTATCTAATATTTTTGTTAGGTTCAGATATTTTAGTTTATCGTAGCTATCCCATCTTAAACACATTTAAGAAATATCAAATCAACTCTTGCACGTGAAAGAAAAATTACTAACTTAACTTTTTATATATTTATTTTTTATCATGGTAAAGCAACAAATCCAGTTTTTTTAAGATTTTCTGTTCCAGTGAAAATAACCATGTTTCAATTTAATAAATATTTTAAAAAATGAACAGAATTTTATTTCAAATATTGAACACGATTTTATTCCACTTAAATAATCCACCTCCCACGTGTTACAAGAGGTTGAAATAATATTAAGATAATCTTTATTTAAGAGCTTATTGAGTGAGAAAGAAAGAAAATAAAATAAAAATGAAGTGATAGCAAAAGTATATGGTCTAAAAAATAGATAATTAAAAAGTAAAACAAAAACGAGATAAAAGAGGATGTTTTGAAGACAGTACATTATTGGAGTTGGAGGGTTTGGAGAGTGGTCATAGTCGTAGTCAGAGAGACTGCAAAACACAGTGACATTTCCATTTACTGCATTTATGCATGTTCAGGTTATTATGATGGGAGTGCCCTTGAATTGAAGATGTAACTTTTGCAGTCACTCACTGTATCTGTATCTGAAGTAAGTATAAATAAAATGTTGCATTGGATAGAAAGGTAGATAGATATATGAAGTCTGCACATTGCAACTTGGAAAAGAGTGTTGCAGGTTATTTGTGACCAGTGTCCCCACACAAACGACACTGCAATTATGCCATAATTCACTTCAATACACACAACACAACCAATCTACCCTGGCTCTTCTCATATTTCTTGCATCTCTACTTGGCTTTGTTTGATTTAGATGGGGGTAATGCAAAGTTGAGGATATGGACAATCAAAGTCTGCGAACAAAATTAAAGTTGTTTAGATTTGAATATTTTAAAGTAGATATGTGAGAAAAATTTAATGGAATAGGATGTGATAGTTATAAGAGTATTTTAAATTATTTTAAATAATATAAATTGTAAGATTATAAATTTATTATTTTATATAAAAAAATAATGATTAATTTTGTGGTATATTTTAGTTAATTAAAATAATTTAAAATTTTATTTATAAATAAAAGAAGAAAATGTAAAATTCAAAAAAATAATTAAATATAATTTTAAATTTAAGTATAATTTTATTATTTTCCATTTTATTAATTTAAATTAATTTTTTTTATTTAAGTTAATTTATTTAGATAATTTTAATATTATTTTTTATTCTTTAAATTATGTTATTATATATATAAATTAATAATGATTTCTATTATTTTAAAAAGTAAATAGATATTTATAACATAATAACAGGAATATCAACTCAATAATAATTATAAAATATGTAATTATATGTAATTAATTGAATAATATCAGTGGATCTCTACCTAATTAACTTATATTTGGAGAAAAAAAAGTCTTTATGTAATTTGTATAACATGGAGTAATTTGTATAACATGGAGTGATGTAAATCTTTTTATAAAAAAAAAACTACAATTTATTTAATATTGTCAATAAATCTAAAAGTATATAAATTTTTTTCATAAAAGTAAAAGAAAAATTATTATTGTTAATATTACTATTATTATTTTATATATATTTATTTTGAGTATTATTGTTTTTATTTTTATTATTATGATTTCATTATTAATTTTATATTTCTTTTTTAAATCATTTTTATACATTGTACAGCTACCTTTTTTTATAATAATGAGAAACTTTTAGGCGTGTTCAGCAATGAATTGAATTGGCGTCCATAGTTCTTTATTGATCACTTTATTGAAAAGGAGCAGCACTTGTTTTTTATGTGAGTCTGAGTATTACTCACCCTGTGAGACCGAGGGTGTAACACACTGGTCACAACACAACTACCAGTTGTGTGTACGGAAAAGGAGAGTTCCCTTCATTTGCAAAAATACGTTAACCCTATTGTTATTTCAATCTGGATTTCAGTAAATAACAATTGAAAAGGATTTGTTTGTTTAAAGAGAGGGAAATAAAAACGAGTTTACATGAAAAAGGAAATATCATCTCATAAAAAATTTGAGAAAGATAACATATAAGATATTTAAATGTTGGGTTAGATATGTTTTTTTTTTTATACTATAACACAAAATTAATTTTTATTTTGGTTTAAATTTTAGACTATTTAAACTATGAAAATGATATTTTAAGATTGTAAGTTTATTTTAAAGATTATTAGATCGGACATATACCAATCAAGTTCAAGTTAGATGTGTTCCATTTCAGTCTAGATCGTGAGAAGATCCGTGACGAAGTAAAATTAACCAAAATTTGTGTGACTATTATTGATGAACCCCTATGGAATTATTATCATGTAATAATATTAATTTGGACAAATATATTATGGAAATCAATTTTGTTAATCCACAATATCCCGACCTCTTTGAATGCTATAATTTACTTGCATAATGTCCCTAATTGTATTAGATAAATGTTTTGATTTACTTATTCAATATCTCTTATTATATTACATAAATGTTATGATGATTTACTTACACGATATCTCTTACTATATTACATAAATACTTTGATTATATTATATAATACTTTGATTTATATACCTGATATTCAAATTGCATAGAATGATGCTATAATATGCCACATTAAAACCTGAAAAAAACTAGTGTTAAAGATCGAAGCCCATAAAGACTTATAAATAGATGACCACTCAAGAGAATAATCTCAACTTGAATTTTAACACTATATTTACTATATATACTGAATTTGATGTTCTTACTGACTTGAGGGTCAGAGTATTTTCTGCAGGTGGAACGCCCTCATTCCTTTGAAGTTAAATCACTAGAGCTTGAAAGAAGCTACTTGGATCCCACTCGAATTCTAATAGACCTCATCCTGACGAGAACATTTGATACTCACCGTGTGACAGGTAAAATTGTTCCAGCTACCATCACTCACAAAATATATATAATTAATTTTGATATTATTCTACCATTAAAATAAGATATATATTTTATTACAACTTTAACTATTAGTCTAGAAAAAAAAATCTAAGTCAGAGGAAATTTGATTGAATATTCTATAAATATACAAAAGTTTGTATTACAGTTTTGTAAAAATGAAATATTTTGCCAATATTTTAATATGTGACAAAAATAATTAAGAAAAGTCAATTTCAACATATATATGACTTTTAATATGATTAGTAGTTTTAATAATTATAAAAATTATTTATTTCTTTGAAATTTTGTCACGTAAATATGAAACATTATGATCTTTATATTTCGTTTACTAAAATATAAAAAAAATTCCTTTCGTGTATTGAACTACTAATCATATTAAAAATTAAAAAATCATATACATATTGATTGACTTTTCTAATATTTTTTCATAATTATCTTCCACACATAGATTAAAATATTTAAATAATATTTCATTTTTACAAAACTGTAATACAAACTTTTGTATATTTATAATATATTCATTTCCTCTTGTTTATATCTTTTTCTCAACAATTAATAGTTAAAGTTGTAATAAAATTATATATATGGTGGTAGCAAAATCAGTTTTACCTGTTTCACGGTTGGCGCCAAATGTTCTCGTCAATAGGAGGTTAGTTGGAATTCAGGTGAGCTCCGAGTGGTTTTCCTTCAAGCTCTAGAGATTCAACTTCAAAAGAATGAGGGGAGCTCCACCTGCATGAAATATTCTAACGCTTAAATAAATAAGAACATCAAATTTTGTGTGTATATAGTAAATATAGTGTTAAGAGTAATTGAGATTACTCCATGTGAGTGGCCATCTATTTATTTTGTAATATAATAAAAATATTTATGTAATATAATAAAATATACTGCACTAATGCTTTGTTTGGATTAGAGAGTGGAAATGAGAGAATGAATTTGAGACGATTTAAAGAGAAAGTGTAAAGAAAGTTAGGGTAAGATAAATAGAGTGGAAAGTGTAGGGAAAGTTTATGAAATTTTTTGAATGATGCGATGGATGAGTGTGATTGAAATTATATTATTTTTAATTAATAAAAATGAAAATTTACAAATTTATCCTTATATTTAAAAATTGTTAAATAATTAATTTTATTTATTTATTTATAAATTATAATAATTTTTAATTAAAATATTATTTACATATTTATAATTTAAAATATTTGATAAAATCTTATTTTTATATTAAATAAAATTATTATTTTTATTTTTACTCTTTTGTAATTAATATAATTATTATGTAAAATTATTTTTTTATTATTAATAAAATTATTATTATTATTATTATTTATATTTATAATTTATTATATATAAAATATGGTTAATTATTTTATTTTATAATAATTATTTTTTTATAATTTTAATTATATTTTAATATTTAAATTGTAATTTTATTTTAAATAAAAATAATAATAATAATTTGAGTTTAAAATAAAAGAGTAAAAAAGAAAATTAAAATTAATTAATTAAATAATATATATGTATATAACTTTCTTCGCACTAATTAGACTGAAATGGAACACATCCAACTAGACTTGATCGATAATATTCGATCTAGATCAATCACCTTCATTGATAAAATGAGTTACACCTGTAAGATATTTTAAAAAAATAATGTGTAAAGTTATGAGATAAAAGATATAAATTTATAATTATTTTTTAGGCTATATAAAAAATCATAATATTTTAATTTGTAAAAGTACGATACATTATTTTTTGTCCCCACTAAAAGATATTTTTAAATGTTCCATTGTATTTCAAGCTCTATAAGAAAAAAAGTGTTTTTAAAAACTAAATTTTATTTTTTAAAATGATAAAATTAGTCACTAACTTAATTTAAAACTAATTTATAAACTAAATCAATTTAGATTCTGAAGTATCCAGTTATTGGATTGGACCTCAACACCAAATAATTGAATTTCAAGTATAAGGTTATGGGATTTCACAAATCTTTCATTAAAAATTAAATAAAAAAAAGTACTTTGATAGATAAAACAACAATAATTTAGACATTAAAATCAAAATATAAGTTAAAATATAGTTTAATATAAAAATAAATGAAAGTTATCTAATTATACTATATATTTTAGTAGGGATATATTCTTAAAAAGTTGCTTAAGTGTAAATTCAATCTTAGATGGACATTCATCTTTTTAATATATGATGATGAATTTTTATATTAAGTGATTTAGGTTTAAGTAGTTTTCACAAAAATTAATAAACAAGGTGTATTTTAATATTATTTTTAATCTATGTAAGATTTAATTTTTTATTATATATTACTATTTTTTTATGATGGAGAAAATATGATAGAAAGTTGTTAGGAAAATCAAAACTAATTTTCGCTCTTTAACGTATATACAAAATTGACACTTACAAAAGTTAAGGAAATAGAAAAAAATAGAGTAAAAGAGAATAATATAATGAAAGCAGAGAATTTTGAACGTGGAAAAACCTTCTCAATCTAATAAGTAAAACCCATAGATCTAGTCTAAAAAATGTTTCCACTAAATAATTTCCTCTTAATTTTTTTTACTTTCTATTCATTCATCAAATACAAAGGTGGAAAGAGGAATATCCGCTACGTTTCTTTATATTAAAATATCGTAAAAGAATCTGCATATAAACATTTTTTTATTCTGCCAGTAATCGATAGATACATGAACTTTTTTGTTATTGTTTCAGTTAACTTATTTAAAGAGACAAAAAAAATTTAATTTCACGATTTTAAACATTTAAAAAAAATATTATTTCTCCAAGACAACTCTCTTCCACTTGCGCGTTTTGTTGTATCACCGTAAATCTGGAACTGAAGAAAATTATATTGAAAGTAAAAATAACTGGACACTATCTTAATTCGATACTTTATGAAAATAATTATTAATTAAACTTCACCCATATTTTTATGAAAATAATCATCAGTCAAATTTTATTTATATTTTGATAAAAAAAATAATTTGAAACGAAATCATAAGGAAATTAAGAAGACGATGGATTTCACTATGGAATGACGAAGTTGTCATGGAAAAGATCATGTAGTATTTTTTTTTTTACAAACTATTCTGATTTGATGAGAGAACACCCGTTTGTGAGTCCATTAATGGAACACGTTTTGCCATTAAGAGTTTTGTTTTTGAAAAGAGATGAAAATTTTCAAAGGCCGAAAAACCCAAAGGACAGCCCGAAGACCCAAGAAAATAAATGTTAAATATGTACTTTTCGGGGCCCAATTTGTTTTTGACCCAATAAATGAGATAGTTTTTGTGGGCTCACGTTGCCCAAATCCACAGAGAAGGCCCACACTCGTGCTAAACAAAGACTCAATTTCTCATATAACACTATTTACACTTTGATTTCCCCATATAGCACCCTTTTGTTTTTATTTTCCTATCTAACACTCTTTTGTTTTTATTTTCCCATCAAACGCCCTTTTGTTTTCTAACAATATCTTTCTCAATATATTATATGATGGAGAGTATGATGTCTTATTCTTTATTTTTAAGTGTTGGTGGTTGCTTGTGGTGGCTGGTGGTGAACATTGATGGTTGAGATACGTTTTGTGGTCGTGTTGCTTGTGTTTTTATTTTGCTTATTTTTTTTATTTTATTTTTTAGAAGCCACAAATAAAATAAAAAAGTGTAAAAATAGAGTATAAAACTAAAAAAAATTATCTTCACACTAAGAAACGTGTATATAATCTTCTCGCTAACCTTTTCACATACACTTAAATGATATAAATATTCTCTTAAACACCATGGTTGAAGAAAAATGGAAATGTTACGTCTGCAAAGAAGATATGAAAATGCAAGAGTGCAACTCAAGTTATGATTTATTTACAATTATTTTAAAAATTTAAAAAACTTAAAAATAAATTCTCACAATTAATATGGAATTACATGATGAATAAATGGATAATTTGACCAAGGTTGTTGTTCGTTGTCATTGTCATGTTGTAGAACCACTGGATTTGAAGTTACTACAAGTTATCCATCTTCAATATCACTAGTATTTTATTCAAAAGATATTGTAATTGAAATTTGTTATAAAATGATTTTGAAAATTAAAAATTGTAATATTTTGGATTAATGATAAATGTTATTATATAAAATTAACTTTAACCATCGATAATTTATTTTCAAAATATTAAAATTTAATTTAGTTACAAGATGCAATGTAATGGGTATATTTATGTAGACAAGAGATTATTATGAAATCAAAAAATCTTAAAAATACTATTCGTCAAAAGAATACTTTCTAAAAAAATATTTTTCTAATTTATATATTATGGGAATTTATTGCTGAGGAAATTCAGTGAAGTCAGAATTTATTGGATTTCACACATATTTTGAATTATTATTATGTATGATGAGTGTTATCAACAAAGTTTCCTAATTATTTATTGAATAAATATGTAATATCTCCATTATAGATATTAACTCGTTTGCCATAAATGAAATACATTTTTCGAACAAATTCCTACCTTCATGGTCACACAATAAAATCCCTTGTGAAATAGATGAGAGATAACATAAGGAACTCTTTAAAATAGATAAAAAAATTGAATCAACCTCAGGAATTAACCTATAAAATAAAAAAATAAATAAAAGAAGATTTGAAATGTCATTAACTAATTAGCGGTCCATCAAAACATTGATATGATTAACATATCAAATACATCTGGCAATAATAATAATAATAATAATAATAATAATAATAATAATAATAATAATAATAAAAATAATGCTGTCAAAATATAAATATTATTATTGAATTCATGAAAGCAAGATGAATCCGATTAGAAACGAGTTTAAAATGTGCAATCCATCCCGTTTATCAATTAAATAAGTGAAATAAAATGAACTCATCTCACCATCTAGATATAGTGAATCTCAAAAGAGTTAATACATGGGTGTGATATAATATTTTTTTTTTATGTAAAATATAGTTATATATTAAACTTATCCAACAAAGCACAACACGTCATTCTTACCAGATAACGAATGTGCAGCAAATTTTTATTTTTGCGTATTTATTATTTAAGATGAATGGAACGGAAAATGCGCGGAAGTTTGTTAATTGTAAATTATGGCGTAGTAATGACTCTTACACTTTCCGGATAATACTTTATTTTTGCGTAACAGTGAAGACAATAGTTGAAAATTTGGAATAACGAAGAGATAATAGAAGAATATTTTTGAGAGTGAATTGAATTGTTTATTATTATTATTATTATTGTGAATAGGTGGGAGCAATTGAATTAAATTAAACAGGATTAAAATGACATGGGGTGGTGACAGAAGCACATGGTTTGCACTAAAAAATCAAAGTGGTGAGGGGTTTTGTAGGTCCAAACGTATCCTCTTCCACTTTTTTGTTTTTCCGCTTTGATTCTCTCTCCGTAATATTAAATTTTCCTAACCGCAAACTTCGCCGAAATTTCACATTGTAAAAAGAAGAACACCGTGTGCGATGCTGACATGGCGCAACGGGAACCTCTTACGACGACACACGGGAGTTGTGGTTGTCGTTTTGAAAGATGAGTTGTGTTGTGTTGTGACGTTTGCGGATTTTGTTGTTTAGGAGTGATACGGGTGTCGTTTTGAGTCATCCGAGGCGTTTGTGGAAAAAAAGGGGAAGTGGTTGATTGGTTGGGAATAAGAATGGGAATCCAATCAAGCTTTATTGAAAAAGTGATTTATGGGACAAAAGCAACGTGAGGGTCTTTGTAAAGCAGTTAAGGTAGGGTTTTTGATTAAAAGCACAGCCATGTTAGTTGGCTTGGTGTGAAGAGTGAAGAGTGAAGAAGTGGAGGTTTGAAGAGGCTACTTCTGACAATTACATACCAACCTCTTACAATCACCTTGCTACTTATTTCTCTATGCCATGTGGCAGTCTCTCTCATATCACCAATTATTTTTCCCTTCTCCACATGCAACACCACATGCAGTTTCACATCAACGCACTTCCTTTTCCCATTCTTTCTTACTCGTTTTCCTCCCAATTTCATCAAATTATTCCTTCATTAATGGATTACCACTCATTTCAGGTTGCTTACCACTTCTACAGTACTCAATAATTTTTAGCTCCGCATTCAATTTGGTCAAATATTTCCACTACACTATTTATTCACCTATACACTCACCATTTTATTTCTTTGAAAGCACATTGCGTTTTAACTCCACCCCAAACAGACTATTCTTTCATGGAAGGACACCGTACCCTTAAATGCACACCCAGAACACCAAACTCGTACTCCACTTCATTAGGATAAGGATTAAAGGTGGGGTGTATAGCACTAGTATTAGGTTTAACAAACACCATTTATTGTCCGAATAATTAGAATAGAAAGTGTTCTATACAAGAATAATAAATCTAACCTTTGTAATTTAGTATAGTTAAGAATATGTAAACTTTTAGATAGTGTATAATTTTTTCTTTCTTTAATATAGTTAAGAATATGTAAACTTTTAGATAGTGTATAATTTTTTCTTTCTTTTGTGTATATTTTGATATACACTCAAATCTCCACCCATACTTTCTTTGTATCTGATTTAGTTGATAATAAATGTCATCTATTTTTATGTTTAATTATCGATAAACAACTTGTTTATAGATAATATCAAGTTCTAACATCCATGATGTAGAAAAGAACATTAGGTAATGATGAACATAAAAAAGTGCCACGACCCACGATTCTGAGCCATATTTTTGCAAGGGGAGGGACCATATGAGGCCCTCGTGTTAACTGGTTCAGTAGCAATTAACAATTAGCTTCCAAATAACCTTATTCTGCATCCTATGGACACCATTCTGTCCTGCACCAAATTGGATAAGGGAGATATACACCAACCAAAGTTTTCAAAACACTAATCACTTATACCTTCATTATTGGAGACTCTACTTCTATCCCCTTCTTCCACTTACTACTTAGCATCACATGCATGCATAGTATTAGCACTCACTCAGAACTCCCTCGTGTTAATACAATATCCCTTTTTTGCACAGCCACATACTTCTCCCAATGTACTATACATCTTATTGTAATGGTCCTTCAATCCATAACTGCTCCTACACGGTTCTAGTTGCATAAATCGTTTTCAAGCTAACTATATTACAATGAAAATTGTCCTTCACTTGTATACAATACACTTGTAAGGAATCTTCAACAGAATTTGCTCAAGACAAACTCTTTTCTCCAATGCCAAAACACTATTGCTTTATCACTGATGTGTATAATTAAAGATAAGACTCAATTCTTTTCCCAAATTGATTGAGTTCCCTATTCATCTTTAAGTTCT
Source organism: Phaseolus vulgaris (assembly GCF_051622355.1). Classification (NCBI taxonomy): domain Eukaryota; kingdom Viridiplantae; phylum Streptophyta; class Magnoliopsida; order Fabales; family Fabaceae; genus Phaseolus; species Phaseolus vulgaris. The sequence continues at coordinate 44,737,183 of NC_143500.1, read as the reverse complement.
GATGATACCTTTCCTTTCATGTTTCTTGTCTTCCTTCTTCACATCCATCCCCATCAACTCAACTTCAATTATTTTTCTGTTGAAACATTGCTCTTATCTGTTGAGTACTATCACAATATCACCTCATGCACACCACTACCAAACATCAATTATTCGTTTGCCTGGCCTGGCTGTTCTCAATCCAGCAATTCTCAGATAAGTCAAAGATAAACCCGTGTGTGTTTCCAATGCATGAAGGTTGAAGAATTAAATCAGAGAAGTTCACTTGTGAGCCTAACGACGTGTGCCTTTTTTAGTAGAACAAGCACAGTGAAAGATACGTTTTGTCACAGAATGCAACTAGTAATTTTAATTCCAATCCCACTCAATCTCGTTCATGTTTCACCATTCTTAGACCTTGTTACTTTCAGTACATATTTAATGTCAGTATTGGGTTAGCCGTGTACATATATGGCTCACTGTTCATTGATGTGAACAAATGAAACTAAACAGAATATTAAGGTCTTAATTGGTTTTTAACAAAAAAATGTATGTAGAAGAGATTGACAAAGAGATCACATAGTTTTACAATCATTCCAAATCATGTGCTATGGTTATTACATGTGACACGTTTAATTCCACTGGGCTGATTTAAGTAATCCTAATTGTATCCAGTTATGAAGGTGTTTCTGCTTCAGCAATCATGTGATGGCATGACTTGTGGTTTAGAAGTAAAAGATCCTCCATAATTACATGCAAACTTTTCTATTTTTCTTAGCTGAGAGACACGTACCCTTCTTTTTTTCTCTTCACTTCTTCGATTTTCATTTCAACCTTCACACTTTCAATTATTACAACTTTTTTTTTCCAAGCATGAGGTTTCCCAGATTACCATTCCCCTCCATTTGCAAATTTTGATGAATGGTTATAATAAATTATATTATCATAAACGAATCACGTATGATTCAACATGATTCGGTTTAATATATTTATATTTACCGATACCGATGAAAAGATTTTAAATCTCTGCCAACGATATTTTAATTTAACTTAAAAAAACACGTCTGCAAACATTCTATTATCACTATCATTATTTTTATCATTAATTATATAGATAGTGTTGCAGATTCCTTTTTAATGTAAAGTTTTATAAAAAGTTCAATGTTGAATAGACGCAATAACAAACCTTTTTTGCTGTTACATTCGCTTTTTTGTTGTCGTAATCCAAACAATTATGTTAATATACAAGTATTTATAATACCTAACAATTTGTTTCACAAGCAACCACCCACATTCTTGTTCTTTAATAGAGATTTTCTTATTTAAAAATAAATTCCTCACACGGTTTATGATACGTTTAGTAACGATTGTCCTTAAGACAGTGATTAAAAAAAATAGATAAATGTTTAACATGTATTAAATCTGTCTTTCTCTATAAAACTTTATAAGTTCTTCTTAGAAACAACCTTAAAACTTAACACAACTTTTTTAAAAAGTATTTAATGTGATACCAATACACATATAATAATTAAAGTAAATATGTTTTAATAAAGATAATATAACATAAAAAAAATACATGATCATATTAATTTTTTACAAATTTAAAAAATGAATTGACTTTTTAACCTTAATATATTAAGGATTACAATTTTAATTAAGTCTTTTTTATTTTTAGGATTTAGAATTTAGGGTTTATAATTGAAAAATTAGTAATTCTTATACTATTAATAGTTTAAGAAGATAAAAAAATTAAAAAGAATCTAAAAGAATGACAAGTAAAAAGCTCACCACTTAATATATATTAAAAATATAAATACTCAATTGTTTTGAAATTATAACTATTTTTTCTTTTTGCATATATTTTATCCCCTGAGACTAATTAGGAATAATAAGATAAGAATATTGGAGTATATTTGTCTCTTATAGAAGGATTTTATCACAATTAAGTTGGAATAAACACGTAATCTAAACCAAATATGAAGGACAATTTATCAAATATTAATACATGTAATTAGGATTAAATAATCATTAAATTAAGAAAATAATCAAGAAAATGAGAATTACAAGTCTAAGAAAAATACTCAATTATAAAATATGATTGATAAAATCAAGATAATACAACATAATAATTAAGTGTTTTATAGAGAAGGATCCACATACTTCTTATCGAGAACAAATTTTAGGTTGAAAAGTAAAATAAAGTCAACAACCTTATGGGAGTGATATGTAAGGTTTTATGTTTCATGTGAGAGACATATGACTTATTAATTATAGGGACCAATGAATAAATGAATTAATATAAAACATAAAATAGTAATTAGACTAGTAAGGACAACCCTCCCTCCTAGTGATGATCGTTATTTGATGACCTAGGAGAATAATAATATTTATATATTACACAATTAATGCAGAAAGCAAGATCGCCTCCTTCATAATTTCATATTTCTCTTGCCTTAAATCCATAGAGATTACATAATAGTGAGTAAAATGGAATGAAACCTTGAATTTTCATTAATGTAATTGGATCCCGAGAGAATCGAAAAAATCATCTCTCATAGATAGAAAGAGTGAGATTCATTCATCCTTTTAAATCGCTAAAATACTAAAGAGTAATCTCCCTTGAAGAAAATTACACGTACTATTGAGAATCACCTGTAATTTTGAAATCCTACTTTTATTTCCTCTATTATTCATTTTTCAAAAGTCCTTTAAGTTTTTACGTAATATTTTTATATTATATTCACCATTAAATAATCTCAATATATAAACCCTTTTGAGAAACTAAACAATTTAGAACTTATTTTTTAAATTCTCAACACACATAACTTATATTATTTTTAAAACTATCCTTAATTAATAAACATAAAAACTGAATATTAGTGATATAAAATATAAGTGATTGAACCTAAAAATTCAAAATTAATTAAATATTTAAAATTATAATTACTCAAAAGTATTATTATCAAATTAAAATTGAGTTAAAACTAGTATACAAATTTCGATAAATATGTTTGTTTAGTTAATTTATATTTATCAGTTATTTTTAATAATATTTTACGAAAAAATATAATTTAATAATTATGGTTAAACAAGCTTTTTCTACCGATTAACTTAACAAATTTAAGCTTTTATATCAAAAAAATTGTCCGACACGCTTTAAGAACTCGTTAATAATAAACATATACAACTTTGTTTTATCAGTGAACTAAAAAATAAATAAAGGTAAAACTTATCATACCGTATCGCACTGATGATAAAAATATAATTATCTCCACAAACTTGTAGTTTAACAAAATAAATTAATCCAATGCGTATCGATTCCTTTTTTCCAAATAGAATGTGTTCTTACTAGAGAGATGAGACCTAGAGAACTATTGAAGTCTTCTTCTTCTTTCTTCGGTCGGTCAGGTGACTAGGTGGTGAGCTGAGATTCTTCTCGTCCTCCTGCTTCTCCTTCGGCACTCGGCCTCGGCCGAACACCAGATGGTGGGGGTATCTGCGAAGGCCCTCTGACACTCAAGTCAGTAAAGCGGGTGGTCAGCCCTCAGGTAGGTGAACAGTAATAAATGACATACCTTACTCCTTGGAATGCGTGCTATTTATATTATTCTAATGGACTTACCTTGTTGGGCCCGTTTATCGAGGTGGATGCCACTTAGGGTTGCATTACCTAATTCTTAATGATAGATTAACTTCACTGATCTTGGTTTGAGCGTTAATTGTAATAGGGGTCGGCCATCGGCCAAATCACCATGGCATGGGTCGGCCATCGGCCATATTCCAGTGGTCTCGGTCGTCTCGGCCAAGCCTTCTAAGGTCTCGGCCTCTCGGCCAAATCTTCTAAGGTCTTAGCCAGGTTCTCCTGGTCTCGGTCAAGTGGACTCGGCCTCGGACAGCCAGGTGGACCTCGGCCTCGTCCATACTGGTATAGAATGGTTCTATTGATAATATTTATTTTCTTTCAAAACAAACCAAATATTGTGTTTAGATTGAATTTTTTTAGATTAATTTTAATCCATTTTCATAGAAAGAAATGTTTACATTAAACTCGATTTATCTTATTTGGTTGGTAAAGACTAAATTATAACTTATCACGAAAGGGAAAAACATTGTTTTTTCAAATAAGCAGGATTGTTAGATTATGATTAAAACAATATATTGTTTTGTAGTTAAATTTATTATATCTCAATAGATGAATTTACATATAAAAAAACTATTACTGTCTATATTTTATGTCATTATATTGAATCAATCTTAATATTTGAGTACTTTACCATCTATTCATTAATGGGATACAGAACCAAATTAATATTGTCTAATAGAGATAATAGAGTGTGTATATAAAATTAAATATTTATATTAAAATCATTTTTCAGATAGTATATTAAATGTATTAAATTTTTGTCGTGATAAAAAATTGTATATATAATGAACGAAAAAAAAATTCTATGATTTGTCCAACTCAACAGTATTAGGATATGATTGATCACAATATATACCTGAGATCATTCTCATTTTATAAATTGATCTTGTAAGAATGTGTTAAATTTAAACTAATATTTTATGTGATTTAAGAACAAATTTATCCTAGTGAAAAAGTTTGTTCATTCTATTCTATCGCTTCCTATCAAATTTATGTGAAACCAAACCAAAATTACATTATATAATTTCACATCTATGTTTCGACATTGATATAGACCAATTAATATTATGTTAATTCCAACTTAACTTTTTGTTGTACCCAAATAAAAGTTAGTTTAAGGTTTTTTTTTTATTAACTGAATTAAACGTAATTGTTTTACCTTGTCACTCACGCAAGCAAGGCGAGAGTTGGGGACCCCATATAATCCAAGGATATGATTGAGAAAGCAATTATAAGGCAGCTAGGGTAAAAAATTTCTCTATGTGGTTTCAGGCGTCTCTATCTTATTATGAATATATGGATTCTTAGAATTTCTAAAGTCCAAACCACCTTAAATGGTATTGTTTTTCTTTCTATGGTAACTCATCTATATACCTATATGCTTAACAGCAAGCATCTATGGGCAATATGATTAGATGAAAAGTTCAACAGCAAACAAAAAAACTCATGGTTGTTATCCACGCCTTCATTAAACCTCTCTCACTGTCGGTGCATGTTTTCATCATTCTATCATTCTGCTTACATTTCTGTTTATTAATTCAACAATTTCTTGCATATGGAGGATATATATATATCAACGCATAACCAACCAGTTATGTTCTACATTAGTATTATTTACCATACAAAAAAAAAGAAGCAAAGCAAAGAAAAATAAATTAGAAAAATGTTTTAAGAACAAAAATAGACAGTTAATTATGTTAATTTCAGATTAAATGAATTAGTCATTTACTACCAGCTGGAATTAAGAATGCATGATATATATGGGTATGAAGGTCAAGATTTTCCAAGATGCCTCTTTAGTTAAAGTAATAGATGGACCCATAGGAGCAACTAAGTCAATCTCTTCCACCAAGTAACGTTTTAATTTTTCACGATCTCACTCGCTTATGCGAACAAAGTCAAAATATTGAGAATTTGGTGCCAAAAATGGGGTGAAGAGTTTATTAAGAACACAGTTAAGTGAAAGTTGCGAACACCTCATTGCGTCACATGATCCCTCCTTTTGAGGAGGCTTTTACTTTCACCACGCCCGTTGAATAACTCAATTAATCAAAGAGCCCATTACTCGTTGCGCCATGCCTACTTATTTTGATTATCCACAAAGCTTATGCAAGAGGAGCAGGGAACTTTTTCAAAAACATCTCTGTTTGGGACCATAATTAAAGAAACGGAGGTTGTGATGCTGTAATGTAATACTAATTAGTATCAGTGGTAGTGTACTGAAGTGTAGTGTAAAGTTAAAAGCAACAACAGGGAAACGAAAAGAAAAAGGAAAACGCCAATGAGGACATTTATGAATGAACCAAAACTAAAAGGTTTAAGGGTAAATGAGAGTTACAGTGTTGAATAAATAAAAGAAAAGAAGATTTGATAGCACATTCCTGGTATTTTGTTTTACTCATAGGTTAGGGTAATGTTGCTTGGGAGGTTCCCCCATCATTTGGGGCTTGCTTAACGGACAAAACTGCCCAACTGGTATCCCGTAAAACCAGAAATCACGAAGCACCTGGGTCCTACATGTTCAGTTTAATCACGCCATTCAGCCCGGCTTTAATTCCTTTATATACACCCCCCAACTACGTACTTTCTCCTCACACTTCACCAAATCAACACATGGCCACCACTTTCCCCTCTCTCCTCCTCTTCCTCTTCTCTCTCCTCACCCCCTCACTCGTTTCTTCTTCCCCTGTCCAGAACCCTCAATTGGTCGCCCAAGAAGTTAACAGGTAAACCCACATTCACTACACTCCACCCTACACCACCTAACTTCACACAAATGTCTTAAACCAATGTACTCACACAAATGTTACCACCATATTTTGTGACACACTTATTAAATGTCACATAGATTTGTTAGGCAATGTAACACTTTTGTTGTCAGTTTTACATATTTGTTTTATTTGTTTCTTTGTTTGACGCAGGAAAATCAATGCCTCTGTGGCTAGGAGGAATTTGGGTTACCTGTCCTGTGGGACAGGGAACCCCATTGATGACTGTTGGAGGTGTGACCCGAACTGGGAGAAGAACAGGCAAAGGCTAGCGGATTGTGCAATTGGGTTTGGGAAAAACGCGATTGGAGGAAAGAACGGCAAAATCTACGTGGTGACGGATTCCAGCGACGATGACGCGGTGACGCCCAAGCCGGGGACGCTCCGTTACGCGGTGATTCAGGAGGAGCCTCTTTGGATCATATTCGCGAGGGACATGGTGATTAAGCTGAAGGAGGAGCTGATCATGAACTCGTTCAAGACCATTGATGGAAGAGGCGCTAGCGTGCACATTGCGAATGGTCCATGCATTACGATACAGTATGTGACGAATGTTATAATCCACGGGATAAATATTCATGACTGTAAGCAAGGGGGGAACGCTATGGTGCGGGACTCCCCACGCCACTACGGGTGGAGGACCGTATCCGACGGTGATGGCGTCTCCATCTTCGGAGGAAGCCACGTTTGGGTTGACCATTGCTCCTTGTCTAACTGCAATGACGGGTTGATCGATGCCATTCATGGTTCTACCGCCATTACCATCTCCAACAATTACATGACTCACCATGATAAAGTCATGCTTTTGGGTCACAGCGACTCCTACACTCAAGACAAGAACATGCAGGTCACAATTGCTTTCAACCACTTTGGAGAAGGCCTCGTTCAAAGGATGCCAAGGTAAAGTAAAGTAAAATCTTGTTTCCATTTTCCAAAAAATTGCATTGGCGGTGAAATTTGAGAAAAAAAGGGGGGGAAACAGTCAAAGTGAAGAAAAAGGCTTAGAAATCAATGTGGATGGATGTTGTGTTACTTTTTCAATTATGTGGGGCCAGTGGTGGTGAATTTTGAAAGAAAAAATGTTGGTGATGCGTGCAGGTGTAGGCATGGATATTTTCATGTGGTGAACAATGACTACACCCACTGGGAAATGTATGCCATTGGAGGAAGTGCTGAGCCAACCATCAATAGTCAAGGCAATAGGTTTGTTGCACCCGATGACAGATTCAGCAAAGAGGTATTGGTGGTACTAATTAATCAGGAATAAGAATCTGTTTTTATGAGTAAATATTATATTGATGTGATGTTTTGTGTAGGTGACAAAGCACGAGGATGCTCCAGAGAGTGAATGGAAAGGGTGGAATTGGAGGTCTGAAGGGGACCTACTGGTAAATGGTGCGTTTTTCACAGCATCAGGGGCAGGAGCCTCCTCTAGCTATGCAAGAGCTTCTAGCCTCAGTGCGAGGCCATCTTCACTGGTAGGCTCCATCACGACTAATGCGGGTGCACTGACCTGCAGAAAGGGTTCCCGCTGCTGATTATGACCTCTCCAGCAATTTGGAAACAAAATTATTAAGAAAATGAAGAGGGAGAGGGAGGGAAGGGGAAAGGAGAATGACCCTATTAATTAACTATGGTCATTTCTTTAGCTAGGCTTGTATATTTTCCTATCATTTTCCATTCTTTTCTTTTCTTTTTCTTACATTGTTATTCACTATTTCTCTTTTGGGGTTCTTATTTCCTCTACTTTCTATGATTACAACCTCCGCCTGTAAACTTCACAGAACCAAATTCATGAATCTGGTATGTGAGAAAGCAAGTGCAGAAGAGTTGATATTAATATAAATATATATATGATTACATGTTTCTCCTTTCTTTCTCTTTCTCTTTCTCTCTCTCTCTGTAACCGACACACGCGCAGACACACAAGTGCACAGTGTTGACTAAGACCACGGAAAAAGAAACTGCATTTAAAATAAAATATTCCAATCCCACCAATCAAGCTAAGATGGTTGGTGTATTGGTGCAGATCGCAGAGCGCAGATATCAGAGCAGAGCAATCCAAAAAGTCCAACGACCGAAATAACTGTTAACTAATCCACCAAAAAAAAGGTGCAACTATAAACTGTGTAGGTGTCGATTAGGTTCAATAATGATATTTAATAGGTCTTTGAATGGTTGAGTTTAATTTATAATTAAAACAAATTAACTTATTATAGATATAAATCAATTAAAATGTGAGATAAAATCTGTTCTTGATTAGATTTGAAGAGAAGTGTTTAATATATTAACATTTAATTTAATGAAAACTACAAATTGATTTCAATTAAAACTGATATACACCTTGATAATGGTACGTGCTTCTATTCTAGACCTACTCATTGTCGACAGTGATTATTTTATGATAAATGTTAACTAGGTCAAGGAATCAATTTTTCAATTTTGAAATATGTAAAAAATAACTTTTTTTTATCAATTTTTAACTTGTTTTCTATATAATTTTTAATAAATGATATTTTTATGTTTTAATCAACGTCCTCAAAAACTGGTTAGCGAGAGTCTTATTTTATTAGAAAAAGTAACAGATTGTGAATACAGAATTATTAGAAAATGAAAAAAAAAAGCTTTGAACTGAAGAATTAATAATTTCATGAAAAAAAAATGAAATATAGCAAAATTCATCTTTGAATTTGCGTCATTCATTTCGAAATCGCATCATTTTTAACTATTAAGGTAGAAGTGAAAATCAACAACACCATTTCTTTAACAATTATTTTGTTCATTTTAATAAATTTCTATTAAAAATAGAATGCGTGTATTGGTAACACTTTCCATATAGAAACTGGATAATGGATAGCTTGTGGTCTTCCCATTCTTAGGCACGTTCTGGGTATAGGACGTGGAACTAAATATCCACTATAGCGTGAAAATAAAAATTAAACAAATAAACTGGCATTGTTTTCAAATAATTTAATTTTTTATTTATTTTAATATCCTTTATCCGGAAGAAGCAGTGTTCAAATAGCTTTCTTTTTCTTACTGTCACTTCCTAAAGTACTTCTCCCCAAAAATAAATAAAATGTAAGAAAAAATGTAACAATGTTTTTACGTCTATTTCTCTCTGGTCTGAGTTATAATATATTCACAATCTAACATTAAATTACTTTATATTATAATTATTAAAAATAAATAAAAAATCATTTACTAAAATGTTGATTCTTTATGAGATTAAGAAATTTTAAAGTTTTATATACTGATATATATGTTTAACTATGTAATTGTGTAATATCTTTTCTTCAACCTAAAACTAGGTTAAAAGATATAAAAACTTATAAGAAAAATGTTTGTGTTTGAAGGAAGAAGCGGGTGAAGCGTTTTGCAGAACATTGAAAATGAATGTTTTTTTATTAAAAAAAAGTGTCCCGACAGAATCCTCGACAGTAACAATTCTCTTCCATGAGTTTGGGGGAAATAGCGGAGAAAGGTGAGGTGAAGAAGGCACTGTAAGAGTAGGTGGGCGTGGAGGAAAAAGATAAAAATGCACATGGAGTTAGCCTCTTCAATGGAACTTCTTTTCATGGACGTATTTCATGCATGTGATTGTGGCTGGAGATTTAAATTCAGACCTCATTTCAAACTTTTTTTTTTTTTACATATAAAACAAAACATTAGTTTTAATATATTAATAAGAATCATCTAACCATGTGATCATCTTTAATTATATTATTCAATTAAAATGGACACAACTAGAAAAATATAGAATTTTTAAGTTAGTAAGTTACATTTTGATGTAATTAAAGGAAATGAGAATTCTTCTTCCTAGAACTTTATACATATACACACATTTTGTTGTTTTAATTTTCATGTATTTATGTTTGAACTTTATAATATTTAGATATATTTATCCACGGAATATATATTTTATGATTTTAGATGCTCCATCGGTTAATAAGTGAGACTTTTTAACATTAAAGAAGATGATATATTATTCACCGTGTGATGTGATTTTGGTTGGAATTCCTAGATCAATTTTCGATTTTGATTCAACATTAATATGTTTGATATTAGGCACGTGAGACAGTTATATTTTTTTTCGTTCTGAAAGTAAAATTTTATATTTATCTCCATCCTTCAATTGTAAAATTTGTGTCCATCTACATTTTTATAAGGTAATAAAAATATTCATTCTAAATATTAATTTAATAATTTTTTTTAAAAAAAATCACAACAAAAAACATAATATTCAATATAAAAAATATTCACATTTTTTTCAATTTCAAATATCAAGAACGAGATTTACGTAAATATTAAGAATGAGTACTAAATAAAAATTTCATAAATATCAAATAATGATAAAAAAAATAAAAAAATTCTACATAAATAAAATTCCATAATAACTATAACATTTACTTTTTTTACAAAATGAGAGAAAAAATAGATATACATATCATTCCTTATATACAATTTACTAAATTAAGTATTGGTTATACTTATTCATAATCAATATAAATATTCTCCGTCAAAATCACATATTGAAATGTATATGCAAGTTTCTTTAGCATCCCTTTGAATTTTATTTTTTTAACATGAATTAGTTTTAGTTACTAACCTTTATAAAACTATATTATAATTGTTTTAATGCCATTTTATTCTCCTGAATTTTTGTTTATCATATCAATCATTTGAAGAGAAGTGTTTAATATATTAATAATATTTAATTTAATGAAAACTAAAATTTGATTTAAATATTCCAATTAAAATTCATATATACCTAAATTATGGTATTTTAGAACTTTTAGTTTTGAGGACAATGATTATTGTATGATAAATGTTAACTAGGTAAAGGAATCAAATTATTGTTGTTGAGATATGTAAAAAAGATTTTCTTAATAATTTTTTACGTGTTTTTATATAATTTTTAGTAAAATATATGTTTTTATGTTTTAATCAACATTCTAAAAACTGGTTAGCTAATAACAGATGTTGAATAAAATTTCCAATAATTGAGAGCTAATGGAAAATGGAAAATGGAAAATGGAAAAAAGGTTAGAACAGAAGAAGTATAATAATTTCATGGAAATAAAGATTCTAAAATGAAATATAGCAAATTCTCGTCTTTGAATTTGCTCCATTCATTTCCAAATCGGATCATTTTAACTATTAATGTAGAAATGAAAAATCAACAAACAACAACACTTTTTTTTTAACAATTAATGCGATTTTTTTCCTCATTTTGTTCATTTTAATAAATTTATATTAAGAAATAGGATGCGTGTATTGCTAACACTTTCCATCTATAACTTTATATGGATAGCTAGCTTGTCTTCCCATTATTACTCACACTTTATATATGATTTTTTTTTTACATATTTCTTGTGAATATAAATTTGTAGGTAATAATATATATATATATATATATATATATATATATTTTGGTGAAATATTTTTTAAGTAAATACAAAAACAACGTTAATTTTCAGGAATTAAATTAAAAATAATTTTCTAATTGATTGAACAGAGTAAAAAAAAATGATTAGATCAATTTATTATTTCTTACGGATCTTTGTAAAACTACATTAAATATTTTTTACGACATTTTATTCTCTCAACTTTTTGTTTATCACATCAGTTCATCGTTATACGTTTAATCAATTGGAAAATATATGAAAATTTAAAAATTATAATAAAAACTACATTTAACTTTTAAAGCAGTCTGTTAAATAATATCAAGTAGTAAAATATGTAATTTATAAAAGTGAAAATGAAAAAAAAAATCATATTTTCAAAAAGCTACTTCATTTCTATTTAAATTTTTTGGAATAAAACTAAATCAATTGCCCTTTCAGTTAAAGTTTTCTAGGATCTTAGAAATATTGCCTAGAGCACTACAAAATCTAGGTACCCCAAAACCGGCTAGTTTGACCGTTTCTAGCAAATAAGTGGTCTAGTCCATAAAAAATAAAATAAGAGAATTTTTTTAAAATTAATTTAAACAGACAAAATAATTTAAAGAATGTAAAATATCTTAATATTTTATTGTAAAAATATTTGAATATTAATTTATTATCATTATTATTATTAGAACAATTAAATTTATAAGTGTCAAAATAATACTTTTCTTAAAAGAAATTTAGTTCAGCGTCCCGGCCCTTCCCAGTCCATTAATGATCCAATTCATTTTACTATCTCTTAAAAGAATGTCTATTTCTTCACCCATCAATTTTCTAAAAGACTGTTTTATTAAAAAAAATAATAGTTTCTAAATTATTTTTTAAAATTTATTTTAAAAATATATATAATATGTTTCAGAATATATTGTTCAAAATAAAAAAAAATTAAGTGTGTTTCGCAAAGAGTTCTTCCGAAATAAAGACAAATTAAATAAAATATTTGATCGTTAAATAGGATGTAGAAAATAACTTTGTAAAAAAAACCCTCTTAAATGTACTAAATTTTAAACCCTAACTCTAAAATCTAAATTTTAAATATTTTTTTTAAGTATATTTTGAAAATATTTTTTCTAAAATAAAGACAAATTAAATAAAATATTTGATCGTTAAATAGGATGTAGAAAGAACTTTTGCCAAAAAAAACCCTCTTAAATGTACTAAATCATATTACTTATTATTATTATTATAATGAAGTGTTTATCCCTACTACGGTATCCTAGTAATTACTCACCGCTGACGAGACATCCACTATATAATAAACAGTGAAATATAAAATGAAAATGTTCCCTAACCAAAAATTAATAAAACACGTAATTCGATTAAAGATTATATATTTTGACATCTATTAAAAAGAATAACCATTTGACAATTCAAAATACTAAGATTTTAATAATATTTATTTTATTTTTTAATTTTTAATTTTAATATTTAAAGTGTATTTCAATAATTAGAGAATACTACTTAAAAAGATCCCTACAGGCAAAACTCACAAGAAATTTGTGCATAGGTTGTGTTTATATAAATTATGCAAATTAAAACAATCCTTAATACCACAATATATCACTCAATTATAAATCATGTTGTAAATTTTACTCTCAAGAAACGATGTTATTTTTAAAAGAATCGTGACAAAACAACTATGTTTGATAATTGAAAAAATGTGACATGTCGTTCCTTTAAAAATTCAACAAATCAATATAAATGCATTAAAATTTGGAGTAGAAGCTTCTGAATTTTACAATTTACAATGCAAATTTGTATACTGAAATTATTAAATCTGGAATGCATTTTAATAACTTCAAATTTTTTGAATTTAAAACATAATTTATCTAAAATTCAAAATCTATTATAATTTTTGAATTTTATAATTTGAAATACGACTTCCGCATTAAAGTCATTTTTAAATTCAGAAAATAAATTTCAAATTATAAAATTTGAAACAAAAATTAAAAAGATATATTTTTGGAATTATAATAATTATGGGAATGTAAGAAAAATTTATAAAGGCGCAGAAAAAAGTGCATGAAAAAATCCCCTTAATTCATTGAATTCTCTTTTCTTATATACTTTAGTTTGTCTACATAGGCCCATAGCCATTTTACGGATAAAGGTTTTTATTTTTTATTTATTAGCAATAATTTACTGGGGAAGGGTGATAAAAGACAAGATCAATCCAATTATTATATATAAAGTAAATAACTAATTTATGTTTCAAAGCTAATTCTTGTAGTGTATCTATAAGAGAAGTTCTTTAGCTTTCATTTTTAATAAATTAATTTAGTTATTTTCTTTAATGATATGGATTTGAAGATTTTTTTTTTAATATTTTCTATCCTTTTTAGGAGTATTTTCTATCTTTTAATCTATTTTTTTAATATATTTAGTTACAACATGAATTTCAACATTAAAAAAAATAAACAATTTAAAATAATAATATATCACAATATAAGTTACTTATCATGAATATAATCTATATTTAAAAATATTTATATTACGAAAGTGTACTTTAGGCCTTATCATGTTTAATATATTGGAATTTAATTATTTATTATAATTAAATCTTTAAATTATATATTTATCACTCAAAAAAACGTAGATAAATAGATTAATAAATGTATCATTTCAACTGATTTCTTTCTCTCTATTTGAAGTAACACTTCCCAATTATTATTAGAGAAATGAGAAGAGGATAAATCTTCAATATAGCGATCATACAATACAACAACTCTCTATATATATAGAGAGAGGTAATAATAATAATAATAATGTTAAGGATAATAATAGAATGTTCAGAAAAATGTCCAAGCCCAGTTGTCAACTGTGATAGGACTGTTTCTTGTTGCACCTCCATATCTTTTTCTGCCACCTCCATACACAACATGAAAATACATTTGTGTCATTCTTGTGTCACCCCTATAGAGTAGTTTCCGGATTACATAATCTAGAAGTTAAATAAGACTTCCAGATTATGTAATCCAGAGAATAATCATGCATATGAAAAATGGCATCCGGATTAGGTAATCTGGTAGCTAATTACAAATTTGAAAAATTACTTCCGAATTATGTAATCCATAATATTATAAAGGGACATTTTTTGAAATTTGAAAACTTATGGAGGTGAGTGAAGAAGGTATGGAGGTGGAGGAAGAAACAGTCCTGTACTAGCTACTCTCCTCTAAAGGATACACTAACATTGGCTTCCGTAATTCAGTTTGCAATTGGCCTTGGTGCCTTTATGTGAAAAATAGAATTTGGGCTGGGCCTAGCCCAATTCATCAGTGACATTATCATATTTTATTAGTTGAAAGATTCATCCTCGTTGAACCGATTAAGAAAAATAAATATTAAAATTGTTATTAGTTTTAATTCTTAATTTTTAAGTAATATGAAATAATTAAGACTATTCAAACAAACCTTTCACTTAAGGTTTTAGAAGGAATGAGATTTCATTTTTAAAATTATTTTTTTATTTTCAAAATCAAACCTTATTTTCTTAATTGTTCCTTATATTTTGATTACAAGACTTGTTGTACTACATTCAATAATCTCACATGACTCAGGAATTAAGATTAAGATAATTTAAATACACATTATTTTCGTAATTTTTTAAAACATCATTTAAAGATAAAGTTACTTTAAAAATAGATAATACCTTAGAAGTAATAATCACTCTATTATTCACAGTTAATACTCATATTTCATTTTTTTTTATAGTTTTTTATTAACTTGAATATGTGAATTTTTTTTTAAAATTAATTTGTTCTCCTTAAACTTTGATAAGCGACTTGTTCTATTACACACAAAATTGATGATAATTTAAATATACATAATATCTATATATATCATATATTTTTTTAGTTTTTATTGACTTATGTAACTGAATCTTCACTCTCCGTGACACCAACAATTCAAAGACAAATTCTCGGAAAATAAAGTTCAGCTTGCCAGAAATGTAGCTCTTATCACATCACAAGAGCAACAATATCGATAAAAAAAAATCCTTAACACTAATATAGAAGAAGAAGAAGAAAAGTGCTCCTAAAATGCAAATGTTAGACATGTATTGTAGACAAGGCCAATGATATCTATTAATGTTAATAAGAGAAGCACTTTTGTTTTATATGGGCGTCGTACCTCCTGTAACTTTTATCTGCAATGTTTATTTGCTGATAAAAACAATTCAAAATTATTATTTATTTTATTTTACGACGCAAAAACTTTCATCAGTGTACTGAAGATAACTTTATAATTGAAAATGAATATAGATATATTCTATAAAATAACGAAGACCCTAAATAATCAGAAAAATACAAATATACTTGATTTGAAATAATCGCGTTCAATTTATTTTAAAAATTCGTGAACGTGTAATAGTAAAATATTACTAAGATGACAAAAAAAAGAAGTATACATCAATTTTTAAACAATCATATGATGACCGACTAACTGGTCTCAAATCTTAATAATCTTGAATAGATCCAATTAATAGTGCTTTTTTTATCGTAATGATAAAATATTTTAACAAAAGTCACCTCCAAATGTATGAAAGGAATGAGTTTTGAGACGTATCCACACAACATTAAATCATATATATAGATAACTAAAAAAAGTCAATGTCGGTTTAAGTTCATAAAACCACTAAATAACTTGTAATATGAATCGTGCAGGTATAATATATGGTCAGAATTTATAATTATAAGGTGTTATAACAACTAAGTTTTTTCACATGATGTTGCTGTTAGAAAGAGATGAAACCTAGAGAACTATTAAAGTTTTCGTCTTCTTCCTTCGGTCGAGCAGGTTGTTAGGTGTTTGGCTTGATCCTTCTCGTCTTCATGCTTCTCCTTTGACTCTCAGTTTCGGATGAACATCGAATGGATACCTGCGGAAGACACTCCGACGCTCAAGTCAGTAAAGCGGGTGATCGGTATTCGGGTAGGTACACATTAATAAATGACATACCTTTCTTCTTGGAATGTGTGCTATTTATATTATTTTAATGGGCTTACCTCATTACGTCTGATTAGTGAAATGAGTCACACTTATAGATGTATTACCTAGTCTTTAATGACAGATTAGCTTCATTGGCCTTGATTTGAGCGTTAATGAGATAAATTTATGTATCGGTCAGCCGGACTGTCCGTGGTGATTTCCCTGATCTCGGTCGAATTTTCCTGATCTCGACCAGATTTTTCAAATCTCGATCAAGTAAACAGAATCTCGATCAGAAAGACTCGGTCTCCTCCATACGAAGTGAGAATTATTACACCCATTATTTTTCATGTAAAATGTTTTTTTTGGCATTTTTAACTCAGATAATATTAAATTAAAAATAATAAATTTAATCTGTGCTTGAAATATTAAATTTATGTTTTATTTGGAAAGTTTTAATTAGATTGAGAATCCAAAACAGTTATAGCGAGTAAAGAAAAAAAACAAGTATTTGGACTTGATAATCTCATTCATTATTTAATACATTTGTCTATTTAACATCAATGTACCATATACACAGACATAAAATTAATAACATCAGTACTCCCAACAAATTAGGAAGGCAGCGGCGCACCACCACCGTGGCGCTCGTTATGTTCACAAATCTAGCATTGTCGGCACCGACATAGATAGTAAATGATATTAATCGTTACATCACACTCATTATTTGCAATTGTACAAGATAGTCATTCCCTCGTGACTTCGAATGAAACTAGGACCATTTACACCTTCACAATTATCTTATTAGGGTTGATATAAGCTTATAATTTAAATGTTGTGTTATTATTATATTACATCACTTTTAATATTTTATACAAATTCCATCTAATAAAAGAATGTCAAAAGATTCACATTTTTATTAATATTTTATTCAATAATTTATATATTTAAGAGATACTTTTTTTTTATGATTTATGGTCTTAAATTTTATCTAATGTTAATGTATTTTAATGGAGAGATCTTATAATACATGTCTTAAACTTGTGAGTGTTCCCTGCAATGAAGATACTCTTCGATTGAATGATAATATACACATTATTAAATATATAATCATATTTTAATTAGATATAAAATAAATAAATAAAACATCTTTATTTACTTTTTTATATTAGTTAAAATGTTAATTCATTTCATTTTTCTCTTTTTTTATTTTTTTATTTTATTTTCTTCAATACATAATCTACTGTAATACTAGCAAACAAAATACTAAGGAATTGATTTTTCTACCCATTGCTATTATGTTGATAATTATATGAAACATTGGTTTCTTGGTCATTAACAATATTACGGAATTTATCTCGCTAATTATGTCTATTATTCTGACAGTTGTAAAAAAACGTTTATTTTTTTAGACATGTGTTCTTTTTTTATTATTTTTGTTTCTCCACGTGATGCTTGCTTCGCTACTTCCAAAGGTGTGATTTCTATGCTAGGTTTTCTCAATCCCTAATGTACCTATGGTAGTATATGACTTTGATTAAATAATAACTAGAAATTATTTTATTGATATGTTGATTGGTACGTATAAAATTTATTTTTATTTTTTTAAGTAGATTCTTATTCAAACTATTATTGAGGAATAATTATGTTGTTTTAGATATGATTAGTGTTATGCACCATGTTTAAAGTAAAACATCTAAACTGGAAAAATGTTGTCTTTAATGTTATACATCTAAGGTGAATAAGAATAATGTATACCTATAGTTTCATTGGGGACTTTAAAATTAATTATTAATTATTTTTGTGTTTTGTTTTACTATCTCTTATGATAGTGGTGGGGTAATTTGTTGTAAGATAATTCAAATATCACAATAATTATTTTGACGTAAGCAAAGATTAAGCCTTTAACAGGTGATATGATAATTCTTCAAGTAACAATTTAAGTTTAGTTTTGTATTCAAAACCATTAGGACTATTTAATTTATTTAACCATTGTCAATTTCTATATCTAACTCATGTCACAATTCTAAGTTGTTGATAAATTATTATGTAATAGATATAAGGCAATTCAAGGAAAATTTATGGAGTATGTATTTTTTTATTTTTTTTATTTACTTGGTATAATTTAAATTGAATATTAATAAACCAATATTATACTAAATTAACAATTATTTAAATGATATTTTCTAATAAAATTCGTCCGAAATGAGCCATAGTTAAGATTTAAGTCAAATAATGCAAGATCAAATACAATTATAAAGAAATATTTGTGTTTAAAGTTGATCAAGAGTATTATTAAGATTAATCGCATTAGAAGTCTTTATAGAATTAAATATTATTTTGGGTATGAAATGTCAAATTCTACATACTATTTTGACTTTCTTTGACGTACCAATCCGTAATAAGAAGTATTACGTGGCTGTTGTGACTACAGTGAAGTTGGTTTGCAACAATTGTAAGATAAAAACTGATAAAATTGGTGATTTCAGTTTCAAGTATACAAGATATAATGAGTTTGATGATAATTCTACAGTAAAATTATATATCGTATTTATTAATTTTATTTCCTACTTAATTTATTTGTTTTGTTGTGGTGATATGCAATTAGTTCATTTTTAACTTTCAAGTTTGTAATGTGAAACATACTTGTGAGATCAATATTGTATAGAAAACATTGGGATGCCAGTTGTTAGTTTGCGCAAGATCATAATTGAGGTGTCTTTATGTTAATTTACTTTTGTGAATCATAATTAAAGGTGGTGGGTTTTCATAATAATTAAAATTTTACTATCTAAATTAATTACAGATTCAAATGGTAAGGAAATAAAATAAATATATTTACTTCATGAGTGTTTGTTTTGTTTCCATATTTTCATATCGGTATAAGGATGATCTCAGATGTGTTTATGTTTTTGGTATTGTGATAATTGTGTTTAATGTACTCTATGGACAAGAGTAGTCGAAGTTATTATGTATGTAATTGTATTTAAAGTGATATATACAAATTATAAAAAAGTTATAATCTTAAATTTAGGAAAAAAATTATCAATATTTATATTTAAATTTATTGAATAAAGATGCAAAGGAAAACTACGATGATTTAATCTAATATAAAACTGCAATACAATTTTTTATACAAATTAAATTTGATAAGAATATATAATTTTCAACTTGAATAAAGCAAATTATAATCGTTCAAACTCTATTTTAGAAAATATGAATTTAAAATAGAATAATACAATCAATAATGTGGATTTAGATCTATAAAATCCAAATTAGTTTTTTTCAAATGTACATTTAATTTCAATCCAATTTTTTAGTTTGGTATTGGGTTTCAAATTAATTTAATTCCAAGTATTTAAATTTGGGTAAACCTTTTCATAATCAAATTCATACATATCTTATTTAAATATTAAATATGAATGATGAATTTGTAGAAGATAATGTGTCTTTGTTATAAGATAATGTCTCTTTGTTAACCCTACATCATAATTTAATGGAAAGATCATAACTTTAGAATTAAAACAATAAATTTATGACAAGTTACAACTTAATCTATTATTTTTTTTTCCTTTTGACAATTTTAAATATTTTCAAATTTATTTATTCAAAATAATACTTGAGTTAAATTTGTAAACAATAATATACAATTTAGTTCAAATTAATTTGTTATTATTAATCTACACATAAGAAGGTAAATGAAAAATATATTATAGTGAATGGAAATAGCAAATCACATTAAAAAATAACATGATTTTAACCAAGATGTAAATATAATTCTAAAACAAAAATTACAGATAACAAACAAAACATATAACATAATCATGATCTCGAACTAATTATGCACTTCTAAAACACATAACTTAACCATCCTAAAATGTAAACATACTATTATTATAAAAACAGAAAAATATTACAGAAACTAATTAAAAAGTTATAAAATATTTATCATGGAACTATCCTCTTTAGATATTCCAAATCCGATTTGATGAAATTTTCCATCCTAAATTCATTATTTGCAGAAGATAAATTCCGCGCACATAACTATTTTTTTAAATAAAATCAATTAACAACCATACACTTTTAAAATTAAATTTGTAATTATCTTTTCAAATAAAATGATTAAAATTCATTTTCCAATTTTTGTTAAAACTATTCCTTATATTGTATACACCATCAATTAAAATATATTACAAATAAGATTAAAATAATATTAACAACAATATGCAAAATAAATTATAAAAATACTTTATTAATAATATAACAATATAATTCAAATCCTTTTATATTCTAATAAATTAATATAAAAAAAACAGTGCGAATGCACGGGTTTTGAACTAGTATTATACTAAAATTAAAACCTAAAAGTTTATACAAATAAATGAAACATTAATATTAGTTTTGGATGGGTTGTTTTATTATTGAAGATGAGTTGCAAGTTGAGAAAGGTAGTGCAATGTTCAATATTTGGAAATGTTCAATATTTGGAAGAGTTGACTGAGGAAGAATTATATGGACGAAAGAGGTTGGCTCGTGTGGAAATATGAAATATGGACGAAAGAGGTTGGCTCGTGTGGAAATATGAAATTACATAAATTCTATTATTTTTAATAGGAGTGTGATTGATGTGTATGAAGTTTGTACTTTTATGCAAGCAAATGTTTGGTCTTAGATTTCTGCAAAATCTTGCACTGCTTCGATTTGTTTTTCCAGTTGGTGTTTGGAACCTTTGGAATGTATGTGTTTGGTTATTTGATGTTTTTTTAGGTCTTTAGGTTTTTAGAGTGGAGTGTATTTTGCCTGTTTGATTTGGAGGGTACTATTAGATGTTGAATTATGTATTTATTGTATAAGGGTTAATCCACCACTGAAGTGGTTCGCATTAATATATATATATATATATATATATATATATATTATTGCTGATTAAAAAAATGGACAAAAGAAAGACGAAGATCAAGATAAAATTGTTCTCGTTTATTGAATGCGAACAAGTTTATTTAAATACCAATGCTTTTTTTATTAATTATAGGGATTTTTTTAAAGAAAATAGTTACATTTATTTACCAATTAAATAAAACTTATATTGTGAAAATTAAAAGTTGTGTTTGAACTTTCCAACCTTACAAACTATCATTTTCTTAATAATAAAGATTACTACCTACATTGTTGTGTTGACTTAGAATTTTTTTTAATAAGTAGATAGGCGAGACTTTAAATTATCCTCAAACTTATCTCATTTAAATGTGCATCTTTCTGAACTCTCTTTCACTGTAATTGATCCATAAATTTCATCATCTTGTAAAACATAAACTTTTAATACGACCCCAATTAATCTTTTATATGATTTTTTTTTGTTAATAGTTTTTTTTTTCTAAAATATTACAGTTAAATAGTTTATTTTGTCATTTTTTTTCTTTTTGTTAGAATTCCTTTTATTAGAATATTTTTTTATAAAAATAATAATTTTTAAACAATTTTTATAAAAAATAATAAGTATAACTATTCATATTTATTTTAATAAAATATATATTAATCTTAACAATTTCAAGATAACGATATTTTGATAAATAAACTCTACAATTAAAATATTTTTTCACACATTTTTATTTATTTTTTCTACACTCAAACAATTTCATTTTTTACTCTTTTTTTTTTCTTTTTCGATTTCACCCTCATCCAAAGAAGCTAAGGGATATGCGGATTTTGAGCGTTTGGACGTTGGAAGGGTCGTTTTTAAGGAAATGGGTGGTTTATCCATTCCACGTCTTTCACGTTCGCAGTGAGCTGGTTTATCCATTCCACGTCAGATGATCCAAGAGTCACAAAAACAATACATGTAATCCACTTTTCATGTGCACCAATCACTGAGGATTCAAATCGGAGACCATTGCACTTTTCATATTTTTTTATTTCCCCTTTTAAAACACTACTCTATCCACTTGGCAAGTGTTCCATAGTTTTATTAGTTGTGATAAGAACAATTTCAAAATATACTAAACATGTTGTTGATAACTTTCTACAAAATTATTTTAAATCCTATGGACCTCTCTATGAACAATATTTGTTAGCTTTTTCGAAAATATTACTTAGCAAAAGACACTAACATCTAGCAATTTGGTGAATTATAATTTTAATGTTGATTATGAGATATAGGATTTTGAATATTTTAGTGAAATATGTTAGTAATCGTTATGCTTATAATATGAGATGCTATTTAGTTTATTTCAAGCTGATATTGTTTTTGAAGTTAAGAGTCTGTTTATTAATGTAGGTGGATGTCTTTTGAGTTTAATTTAAATTGTTTTTTTTTTACAAAAGTGATGTTATGTCTTAGAAATTAATAAACCTAGAGTCAAATTGTGTGAAACTTTACAAGCTTAAAATTTTTGGAACCTCTCATATTTTATGGTAAAGTAATATTTCAAAGTAAAGTAATATATGTGTTATTGTCTTGATAGAATTGACATTAAAATTTATGAATTCTTTTGGTGGAGCAAAATTTCTTTTTGTACTTTTTGAACTTTTGTAAGGATATGTGTGCCTTTCAACAATTTTTTTAGTGAGTGTAGTTTGGTCCCCACTTTGTATTTTTTCTTTTTGTTAAAATATATTTCAAAACTTTTAGAGATGATTTATATGGAATTGAGTATTAATTTAATTAGGATCGGAATCATTACATATAACATGTATTAACATTATTTTATATTAAAAAATGCATATAATTTTCTGAATTGTTTCTAGAAGGAATATTTTTTACATAGATAAAATATTATTTATATTTTTTTTTTCTTACAAAGTTAAAATATTAATTATTATATAGTTGATTTGGGTTATGAATGTGGGTTTCAGTTGATAAAATTCTTGAATTTTAGTTATGTTATCAAATAAATTCGTTAAAAAATATTATTTTGCTAGGTTATAGATAAATGCTAATAATTCAAAGAATAATGTATTTTTCGTGAAGGATAGTTGTATTTATTAAACCAAAAACAGTTTAAAACATAATTAATATTTTAAATGATTGTCATAAATAAAAATAGTTCAAAAAAATTAAATGGTAAATAAGAAAAAACAATTGAATAAATTGATAAAGATGCAGTAAAATGAGCCTTTCAAAGTTAACGTATCCGTATACATGTGTTTTTCTTTAAAATGTGTTTGTAATATGAATTCATGATTTCTAAAAATAACGAATTCCAAGAATTATGAGTTATACAAATAATTAAATTTTGTTTAGGTAATAAAATTATTACTTCACGATTATTTTCTTATTAAGTGGTGTTATCAGGACATTGCTTTAAGAAGTCAATAAATATAATTGTTTTCTTAAATTATAAATTATGTTCGAAACTACAAGAGAGTGTATCTAATGTATTGAATGTTTTTAATTTTATTTAATATATTATATAAATAATAAAAATTATATATAAAAAGAATTTATAGTAGAAGGCATTAGTCATCTTTAAAAAAAGTTCAAAGAAAAATTGATACTTTTAGAACATTCACATTTCATTCATAATCAAATACATTATTATTTTATTTTAAAAATTTGTTTACATTAATTTTTATCAAGAAAATATAATATTTTATTATTAAAAATAATTATAAAGTGAAAGCGAGAGAAAAATAATAATGTCCAATAAATTTCTTCCTTCTTAAACAAAAGCAGTAAGATTGAAAAAAAACAAATATATAAATAAACAGAAAGTGATTGATTTTGAAACGCACGCTTTTAACGCGCGCGTGTGGAAGAAATTCACTTTGTCGTGCAAATTCAAACATAACCCGCTAAACCGGTCGGGCAAATTTTTTTAACTCCGTCTCTGTACATTATTAAGAATTATTAGGGAAATTTGGGCATAGTTTTCAAGTAGCGAACTTGTTCCTATTTTTTCATTTTTAAAAAGAATACTTGTATTTATATATAAATTTTATCGCCTAAAATTAAACATGCAATTCGTAATTTTTATTATAAAATATATTGTATTGATAATTTTATTGTGTTGGATTGTTAAGGTTGATATAATAAATTATAAATACGAGAATTTAAATATCCAAATAATCATTCTAATATTTGAATTATTATATCTCAATAAATTGTTATAAGTAAAAGTTGGAATATCTTTGGATTAAATGAAAATGTAGAAATAATATTTAAAAATAAATAATTAAAAAAAAAGCATAATTTAGAAATGACAAAAGTTTGAAAAGTTAATGTTCAAGAAGAATTTGAAGTAAATTGAAAATAATTTACAATATTGTATCGTAAAAAAAAGGCACTTGACAACTTTTTTTAAACAAACTTTTCATTTTGTTGGAAACTATTCCAATAAGTTAGTAAAATGATTTGAGATATTATATTTAATAAATGATATTTGAAGTTGTATAACTTGAAGTAATATTACAAAATTCTTAACTCAAGATAAAGATTTAAAAACAATAATAGATTTTGAGAAAATATAATATTTAAAAATATACATCCAATATGACTCTTTAACCTTTTTTTTTTTTTCTCAGCATGACTCTTTAACTTTATCTTTGGTGTAACACCCTGAAAAAATAACATCTAATTATTACAATGCAGGTTCTACATATTTCTATATAAGCATAAAGTTTTTCAAAACATCCCTAATTAGGACATATAGAAATACAAATATTTACAATACAAGTTTCAAAATCAACACCCTAAAGCTCTTCAGATCCTCAAACACCTGTAAGATAGTCATCGCAGTTCAAACACAACAAGAAAAACAATGACAAGCTAGTGAAAATATAATTTTATAATATAGACAATTAAATCAAAAGAGAAAACCAAGTTACATGATCAATTTATCAAATTATTCAATCTTCTTCAAATCTCAACAATAAAACAATCACATAGATCTCACATGGATCTACACATTCAAAATATTCAACAAACATCTTCTGGAAGACCCGTATTAAGTAAGTCATACTAGAGACTAACACCTGATCCAAAGATTACCAGTTTCTCACCACTTGATATCTTAGTCTATGTGACTTAGATCATCAGTGAAGCTCAAAGATCTCTGTTACCACATAGGCATCAATACTTAATACACAACAAACATTAGTCCATACATTATCCCAAATGTATGAATTCAATTCCATATCATTCCGTCATACAATATCATTCAAAAAGTGATCAACAATATTCAAAAGTGTAATTAACATAAAAAAACAACACTTAAATATTAAACCATCAAAATATAATATTTTTACAAATTTAAATAATATATAAACAAACAACCCAATATATAAACACACAACATCCCTGCAAGAAAAATTGAATATTGGGACCACGTCCCTTCCGCATTCAGCTCTTTTATCCTAGGGTGTTATTAAAAATTAAATTTGGCTTTCCTTACCTCAATTGTTTGCTTTCTAAGCAACTTTTAAAATTTTATTCCCCACAGTCTAGATAAGCTTCAAGATTTACGGGCATAATGCAAGTTATCCAAATAGAACAAAAATTCAGTATATAGTAGAATAAGTTGAGAGGATTAAACTTCTCAACTTACCCCACCAAGATTGATGACTAAATCCTAAAAAAAAATAGAGAACAAATGAACTTTAGAACAAAAATTAACTTACTCTGTTTGAAAATCTAATCGGGTAAAAATGTTCCTTAACTCCTCTGCTACAACGTGATCTGGTCAAATTCTAAGATAAATGAAGATTGGGAGAGAAAATTAAGAGAGAGAAGAAAATATGGAAAGAGAGAGAAATGAAGATAAGGAAGAAAAAATGGACCCTCTCTTTCTGTTTTTTTTTTTTAAGTGACGTTACATTTGTTCTGTCTATAACACTATTTTCTCTTTATGACTTATTTTGTTAATTTATTTATAATATTTTCCTATTATTTATATTAAAATATTAATATATTGAGTACGACTCTTTCTAAATGTTTTATTTGTATCGGTTACTAATTATTAATAGCATGCATCTAACATTATTAAATTATATTATGTTACATTTACCATGTTCCTGTGATGCACAATGCAATATGGTATTATGTTTTAAAATATATGGTATAAATGAATATTATGATGGTAGTACTAAAACTAATATCATTGTCAAATAAAAAGATCACATATGTGCTTCTAATTAAAAATAATAAGTTTCTAATTGAAGTATGATTCCTTAATGTGGTCCCATATTTTAAAAATCTCATTTATGGATAAAACACTTTTTTGAACAAAATTGTGTTTGAAATGTTGAGGTTTCTATAATATAATATTGAACTATATATCAAGTGTCTAAATCATATAGAGTAAGATCTTGAGTAGTAAGAAGTTGATGGAAATACATGTACATGTTCAGATATTGAATGTGTTGAACTTGTCCTGATTTATTTGGCTAAAATTTACAAATTTAAGATGAACTTATAATAAATTAAGTGCTATTAGACATGTTTAATAAAAGTCATCTAAAAAAAGTTAATATTTTTTTTTGAATATGCTTTTATTATATATATTATTAATGAATAATTGAAAGTTTTGATGTTTTATATAACTTACATGACTTGATTTATGATTTATGATTTAAATTACAAGTATTATTATATTTATTTTAATAATTTATTTTTTATTATGTTTGAAAATATTTGTAATTACACTCAATACATGAGCAAATAAACTTGTAGATTCAAAAACTAAACTTAAAAAAACCATTAGTTTAGCATATATATATATATATATATATATATTCATTTTGTGATACTTGTAGCTTTTTAAAACTATTAGTATAAGATATATTTGTATATATGAAATTTTTGAAAAAACAAATTGTTACACACTCAATTAAAATTAAAAATATATTAATTAGAAATATTGTACTGAACTTTTACTTATTTGGGTTTCTGTCTTTCCAACTACAAAATCAGGTAGAGCAAAGAAAAGCGTTGAAATTGCGAAAATCAATAAATAAAAAATAAGAAACGAGACAATAATAGCCGAGTCATATTTTTTCACAAATATGTGAAGATTTGGAATGAATCACTGTTAATATATATTATATAAAATAAATATTATATTTTTATATTATTAAATTATTCATATTTATATTATAATAAAATAAATATAAATAATAATATAATATAAATAATAATATAATATAAATAATAATTATTTTTCTACTATCATCACGTTATTTACAAACTTTAATAAAAAAAAATTATAAATCTATTTTAACGTATCAAATTCAAATAACCTCACTCCCTTTCTTTAAATTTTTCTCTCAAATCACTTTTTAAATCCTCTCTTCAATTCAAACATAAAAAAAAAATCTTATTTGGAGATAAAAGTTGTTGAACTTCATTATATTATTATAATATTTTTAAACAATGTATATTCAAAACTGGTGATGTATTTTTAAACTAATTGAAAAAGAATTTAATAGAAAAAATATTTCTAAAAGTATAGAAATGTAAGATGCGGCCATTTAAGCTCCATTTACTTATAAAAATATTTTCATTAAATTGGTCCTAACTTTAAATCTATCTTTTTATTCGGTTATATTTTATTTTTTACATATTTATTTTTCATTTTATTTGTATGAATATGTAATCTAAAAATAATGGAACTTAACTATAGTCTCTCTTATTATTATTTTAATTTTTAAAATTATGCCGCTAATATATTTATTAAAAAATATTTTTCCACAAGTACAAGTTTAGTAATATTAATTGAATATAATATATTATTCTTATATTATACATGCTATTTAAAAAATATATTATTAAATTCTATTACCATAACGACATATATTTTCGTCTTACGTAAACAAAATTATATTTACATTTTTTAATCTAACTATATATAAATAAAATTATTTAAACCTTTTTAGAAAACTAAAATAAAGTTAATATTACAAACAATAAAAATTCACTAGTTTCGATTGTTAGTGTAATTGTTAAATAAACTAAGTTACAATTAAATTAAATTGCTACACTCTTAAATATAAGTTACACTATTACTAATAAGTTACACTATGACTAATATATTATTATGTCTTTATTAACTTATAAATAAAAATGAATATATAAAAATTATATTATCATCTTTCTTTTTGCCATTTCATATCTGCAAAGGAATAAATCAACCTCCTTCGTTGTTTTTTTCTCTTAGCATTTTGATATAAATTAACTTATACAAATATTTGGCATCCTTACATTATAGTAAATCTATTGATACAAACAAAGTTTAGATGTAAATATGGGATTGAAGTTAAGAGAAATATATATGTTGATTAGGTTGAAAGGTCGAAATGTTCCACATTAAAAGTTAAAATAATATAAATAAAAAATAGAATAAAATAATAATGTACCAAAACTCAATAAATAGACTCAAAATACTAAAAATGTATTTAGTAACTGAAATGAGTAAAAAGTAAAAGTCCAATCAAATTAAATACCAACAACCATTATAGATAGGTGGTCTGTTTAACATGTATATATGTAGAGTGTTTTTTATTTGATAATTGAGCAAATTTATTTTAGCTTTATCATCGGAGCCCCCTCGTAGGTATACACATCCAGTCAAGAGTGATCTTTGATCTAGAAGTCGAGAATTGACCAAAATCTAATAGCTGTATGGATTTAAGACTCCAGATAAGAATACGATGTTAGAAGTTTTGTAAGTGACTTTATAATTATCAAACACTATTAATCCATGAGAATGGATATATTAGGCTAAAATATGTAAATGGGGCATTTTAAACTTTACTGATCTGGGTAAAAAAAAAATGAAATTGGGTTAAGTTGTCAGATATTAAAATGATTTTAAGTTAGAACTCGTATGCTACTACAACTTTATTTAATTATGTTAATTAACTGAAATTGTGCATGAACATGAGTAATACAATTTTAGTGCAGAGAATTGAAGTTGTTACCCATATACAACTTCAGTTTTATTATTATACACTGAATTGTGAATTGTGCGCACAAGTTATCTTTGATTCTGAAAAAAATAAGTTTAATATATAAAAAAAATTAAAATTTAGTTGTAAAAATTATAAATACATGTATAAAAAAAATTAAAATCTTTCATATATTAAACCTATTTTTCTTTTACAACCAATAAATTTGTACATAAACAATACCTTTATTACTAAATAATATAATTAAAGTTATACACAGTTTTGTAGATAAACAATACACCTTTATTACTAAATAGAATTAAAGTTGTACACAAGTGACACAAATTTAATTATATTATTTTGCATTAAAATTGTGTTACTCTTACATAATTTTAATTAATTAATATAATTAAATAAAATCATACGGATAATAGACGAGTTTTAACTTTAAAATCAGTTTGATCTCCGCTGCTTAACCCAATTTTGTAAAAAAAATTGTTGCACATCCATAATAAAAAATTTAAATTGGCCCATTTAATTACTTTAGCCCAATATTTAACTATTTTAAATAATAATAAATTAAATAAAAGTTCCAAATGACAAGAAACAAAGCCATTTTACTAATATCTCTCTTTTCAATGCACAAATATCAACCAAGATATTTGTGAACCAAACATTGACAGCACTAAAGATTGTCTGATACGAAATTTTACTTCAATCTTTTCGTCGTTGAAACAAAAAACCTATCACGAATTGGCACGTTACTGTGATTGTAACAGATGGGTTCTTGTTTTGCTAAATATCTTCTTCACAGTACTCATCTAAATGATTGTTAATCTAAGATTGTAAGTTTAAGCTATGCCAATCAGGAAAAATGCGATTAAAAAAATAAGTTTTCCTTAGAAATATTAACTATGTTGTGGCTCTCATTGATTCCTTATGCAACTAGATATACTTATTGTTTTGTTGTGAGCTATCAATAATATAGCTCACTGCTTAAATAATTGTTTTTTTTTATCAAACAACTTAAATAATTTAATTCTATAGATATTTAAAAAAATGTACTAGTAATTTTTTATCAATAAAATTTAGAAGACAGAGATGATTTCTTAGCATAAGGCGGGGCCATTTTATTTTAAATAATACTTTCAATTTTATTTTATAGTTACATCACCAATTTTTTGAGATAATTGTATTATTAATTAATATTAAAATAAATAAATTATTTGATTTAGTTTAGATGAATTATTTATGAAACACGTAGACCCCATGGATTTTAATATCTTATTTTTAAGACACTTAGAATAAAATTTATTGAAAGCGATAAGATTAGAAACGAGATTTATATATTTTGTACTATTATTCCTAACATTTCTCCTGGAGCTAAATATAAAGTTAAACATATTTTAATAGTAATTTATGACAAATTTACATATACAACTTCAAACAATAATAGCGAAAAATATAGATCCACGCGGAATTACTATAAATATGATAGACATCCACTCAATGATAAGGAAATTAAGACCATAAATATGACATTGGTATTCATTTTCATACTGGTTCACATCTGAAATACACCATTATTAATATTTATTATCTTTAATTTACTTTTTAAATATATTTACTAAACATTAATAGATAACAACACAATCATCGACTAAAACAGACACATAAAGTACTACATTCATAAATGGTAATATATCATACATATGTCACTTACCTATACCTATTATAAGATTATAATACATTGTTATCACATTAATTGCATACATCATCATTTCAAACACAATATTATCTCATACATCAATCAATCATGTACAACCATACATATAAAAATTAACATATTATGAAAAATATTAACATTATTATCATCATCATCCTATTATTATTGTTTAAACAACTTTACTTCTTATTATTGAAAAAAAAATTATCTTTAAAAAGTATCATATTGTTTAAATAGGACAACTTTAAAGAATAAATATATTTTTATATTTTTTTCGCTTGAACATTCATATTATATTTGAATGCATATCGCTTGAACTTCCTCTTAGTGTTTCACTGATGTATTTGTAGTGTCATCTATTACATGTTTCAAAAATTATTATTTTTCATATATACTTAGATTCCCTCTAAAGATCCCACATAGATATGACCAAAATATAATTTACAAGTGGGACACAAACCTCACCTTACCAATAATGTTTTTGTTAGATTGAGTTAAAATTTACAATTCACTCTCATAGATGATATCAAAACTTATGAATATATATTAGTAAAATTTGTTATTAGGTTAACTGTGTCACCCATAATTAGTTTCGCTTTATTTTCACACTTAATGTTTTCGATGTGAGAGTGTTTCTTTGAGATCCTCCACTATTTATACATATAACCAAATTATAACATATAAATAAAATACAAATACCACATTACCACATTACCAAGTTGATTTCGTGAAGTTAAGTTAGATTTAAAGTCAATTTTCTAATAATTTTCAAATAACAAAGTATATCTCTATATATCTAAATTTTTAATAAAATACAATCATAGTTGACTATCCGAATATCAAACTATACACCAACAATATCTCCCATGTCTAAATACCCAAAGAAAATAATAAAAAAAAAGAAATGAAACCCCTTACAAAAAATAGCCAATTACATAATTACATGATTAAAAATATAATTAGTTAAATTTAATCATCATTGTGCTAACTCTTCAAATAACTTATAATTACAAGATTATCTTAATTATTCTTCAAACATAAAAGAGAATTTAAGGAAACTTGAGTTTTAAAAAATAATTTTTTTATCAAAATAAAAATCAACATATATGTATAATTTATTTATATTTTATTTTTTATTCATTAAAATTTATTTAAGAAAACTTGGCTGATAAATACAAAAATAATTGAAATTATTTAATAAATTATAAATAAAATGAAAATGTTTTCGAAAATGGTTTGATTCATTGTACTACTCTCCACTCACTTTTTCTTGAATACTCTTTTAACTTTTATTTTTTTATATTTTTATTCATATTTATTATTTCTATCTAGTGTATTTTTTTTATCCAACCCATTAGACACGACACTTAATTTTATCAACTCATTTATAAAAAAGGATTTTTTTTTTATTTGGTATGCATGCAAGCAAGGAAAAAAATGTTATTGTTCTTGTATAGGATTAGAAATGTTTTTTTGTTTACGTCATTAATACTTTTTAGACTCTTCGATTTGTTATTTAATATGTTTCGATTTTCGACTTTTAGTTTTAATCGGGATACCTATTAAAGGTTTTTTACGCTCGAATCAGTACTTGATAGTTAAGAAAAACAAATGCTATTAAATTTTTATATTTGTTTTTTCCATAGAGTTAGATGAACTTTTATGTTAATGACTCTTAGTTAATATGAATTACCGAGTTAATTTAAGTATTAGATAAATATTGTGTAGATAATAATTATGACATTTAATTTCCTTATATGATAATCTACCTTTTCGAGACATGCTCGATTGGCTTGACCTTGCATGTCTCAACCATGCATTCTGTGACGACCATGTACAATACACACATATATATATATATATATATATATATATATATATATATATATATATATATATAAAGTTAAATATCTGTCTTCGTATGAACTTTGAAAAGAAAAAAAGAACAGGATAAAAACTAAACAGGTGAAAAATATAAAAGGATTTTTATTCATCAAAATTTTAAACTTGATTTTAAGCTCTTAAAATCATGACAGTTTATAATATTAGATTTTACAAATGCTTTTGTCATTTTTTACATTTTTAACAATTTTATGGTTCGTTGTACAAATAAATAATTTTTAGAAAAAATATAAAATAAAAGCATGGATACAAATATATACAAAAATTAAAATATATTTAAGTATTTATCATATATTTTTAGAGGTGTATCTGTTTTTAAACAGTAAGAGAATTTAAAAAGAATCTTATTTGTTTTTCTTTCTTTCCTGTATGTTTACTTCCTTAACTAAAAGTGTTGTTTGGATTCTGTTTATCACAGTGATGAATTGATCATAATGGATGTTTTTGTTTTGGAAATATGAGCATAATAGAATAAGGTAAGAAACGAAACTTGGAAGGAGTGTGAGAGACAGATAGAGTAGAAGAAAGGTAACAAATGACAGCTTTATTTACTGGTGGGAACTGTAGGCGGTGGAAAAATAATGGCGCGTGTGAGAGAAATCAGAAACCAACGAGCCACGTCACTCTTGCCCACAAGATGTTTCCGCGTCAGCCCCTACCTAATCCCTCTCACTTTTCATCTATATATATACACACTTCACATTCATCCCCCCATCTCTGCTTCATTCTTTTCCCCAACTTCCCACATTCCTTTCTTCTCACATTCTTCTCTTCCTTTCCATGGCTCCCAAAACAACCGTATCCACCAACTACCAAACCACCCGGGTCTTACCCGAACCCGATGTCTTCATACACTGTTCCCAAGGAACACGCATTCCAGCCCACGCTGCCGTTCTGGTTTGTCTTCAATTTCTAATATTCCCCTCTTGTTGCAACTTTCTCTTCTCATTGCTCTGTTTTAATCACCTTTTTTTTTTATCCTGAACAGGCTTCGGTGTCGCCGGTTTTGGAGAACTTCATCGATCGGCCACGTAAGCATCGGAGTTCGGAGAAAATAATCCAAATCCAGGGCGTCCCTTGCGACGCCGTCATCGCCTTCGTCGGATTCCTCTACTCCTCCAGGTAACTACTATATACAAGCACAGATTAGTATCTTCTATATTGATTCGATTGGATTCTGTAAAATGACGGAGATGCCCCCCGCAGGTGCACGGAGGAGGCGATGGACAAGTACGGGATGCACCTGCTCGCATTGTCGCACGTCTACCTGGTGCCGCAGCTGAAACAGAGATGCATCAAGGGTTTGACCCAGCGCTTGACCACAGAGAACGTGGTGGACGTGCTGCAACTCGCGCGCCTCTGCGACGCACCGGATCTCCACCTCCGCTGCATGAAGCTCCTCACCTATAACTTCAAAGCGGTGGAGGCAACGGAGGGGTGGAAGTTCCTCGTCAAACACGATCCCTGGCTCGAACTCGACATTCTCAGCTTCATCGACGAACACGAAACGGTAATTGATTAATTAACAAATTCTGAAATCTCATGAATTAGTGAATTGGTTATTTATGGATTGGGAATGAAAAGTGGTGGTTGATGACAGAGGAAGAAGAAATCGAGGAGGTATAGGATGGAGCAGGGTCTGTACGGGGAACTGAGCGAGGCGATGGAGTGTCTGGAACACATATGCGCGGAGGGGTGCACGCACGTTGGACCCCATGATGCGGAGGTGAAGAAAGAGAGGAGGCCCTGTGGCAAATTCTCCACGTGTGAAGGGCTTCAGGTTCTGATCCGCCACTTTGCCACGTGCGAGAAGAAGATGGGCGGTGGCTGCGTCCGCTGCAAACGGATGTGGCAACTCTTTCGACTTCATTCCTACGTTTGTCACCAAACAGATCTCTCCTGCAAGGTTCCTTTCTGCAGGTACTTTCCAATTTGAAATTGAATTCTACACTCGTGTTTTCTTTGCGAATACAATATAGAAATTATTCAAGTCACGAGGTATATTATTTTACATATAATTAATATATATTTAATTATGGTCTTTTATGACTTTTCTTAATCATGGGATTTAAGGGAAGAAAAAGTATTGGTCCAGACTTTTCTTGTGGTCCTTTTTCTTACCAAAAGGTAGTTTTTCCCCCAAATAAATGGTTTTCTTTACTGGCGAAAAGAGACAGAAAAAGGAAGTTTATAACATTACTATTTTATAACGAAACACTTATATTTTTTGAAGACAATGTTTCCATCATGTTATATTTCTGTAAGATTTTTTTTTTTTTTTTGTGTAAAAGATTTACTTTAATTTTTTTTTATATAATTTTCTATTCTCACTATCTCTAAACAAACGATGTCTTGATGAATAAGAGATTTGAACGTGGAATTGAGATAGGGTTTGAGAACCAGTTTTTATTTTTTTTCTTATTCAATTCATATTCTGATTGAGTTGTGCGCCTGCCGGTTTCACACGGTATAAATTTCTCCGCTTTTCATTTTGCTAACAATTAAAGGGGTGTTTGTTATTATCAGTAGTAGTGTTATTTATATATTTATTTATTTTTCATTTTTTTTAATATTTCTACATGTTTAAAAAATTATATTTATTAATTTCCTTACAAATCTTTTAAAACAAGACACAAATTGAAAAAAAAATGTTTGTTGAAGCAATTTTCCACTGAAGAACAGTTAGTTGGTATGGGAATTGTTTAAAATGAAATTGAAATTGTTGATGTAAGTTTTTGGATCAGGACAGAGGAAAATAATATCAATTACTTAAAATATGTATCGATTAAAAATAATAAAATATCTTTTTGGCACTTCTTATTTCACCTTCTTTTACTTAACAACTACTTTTTACAATAAATATTACATTATATTAAAATAAAATAAATAAATATTATAATAAAATTTGTATTACCCTTAAAAATAACGGGACAATAGATCCACATTATAAATTTTTAATGTATGTTAAGGAGTAATTTACTATTACTGGAGTTGTCCTAAACACTTTTGTTCCATGCACACTAAAGTAGTTTTACAGGACTAGTTTTATTATTTCATAATAGATCGGAGAATAGAGCTGAGACTAATTAGAGGAAGGTGGACTCAATCTACAAAGATTGAGAATTAGTTTTGTTGGTTTTTGAAGTTTGTGTGATGAATTCATGATTTGGGCTGCGCTGCAGAAGTTCCACATTATTATGATGATAAGTTTGAAAATTGATGTGTGGCTTGTAGGAAATAGACTGTTTAGCAAAGGGGAGCACAAATCGTTTTCGTTGAGAAATAATATAATGCGGTTGTGATTCCCTTGTCCAGTTTCTTAATTATTGGAGTTGCGATCCCATGGTGAATTGCTTTCTGTTCATCGATGATTGCTTTTGGTGTGTTTCTGGTCTGTTCTTGATGTTTTTCAGGGATATATGTATTTGGCTGGGTCGCGTCTTTATTCCATAGGTCCATCGTAGTTGTCATCTATTCATCCTTTATCAGCCTGCCAGTCTTCACCACCACCAGTTACTTCCCAGTGGTGTCCTACACACGGCTCTAATACATTTCATAAAATCAATATACCAACGTGGTGTGAAGTTATTATTAGATTTTCCTTCCATTTCCATACTCCCATTAAGGATCACAGGTCAAATCATCACAAACATACATCAAGGATGGGACCCCCTCCTATAAAAAATATCTGTGGTTGGTGATATGATATCGAATTATTAATTTTACACCCCCTTTCTTTATTATAAAAAAGAAAAACAGAGTACCAAGCCACTCACATTTATCATTCACTCATCCAATTAATTGTTGTTAGCTTTACAGATCAACCATCATTAATCACACCCTCAAATTGTCATGTTTATCTTATGAAATAGCATTGCTCTTATCAAGTTGAAGTTGTCTAATAAAACGGCTATTAAGTTAGTAGTGCACCCCAAGTCCATGTCATCTCCTTGAGTTTCTTCTAATCTTGTGATGATTGCATTGTCTTATCTATTATTTCTAAACAGCTCAGTGCCTTAGCGGTCTCACTCTCGGGTAACTCCTAACATTACTGTTTTGGGTGAATGTGACAGGCAATTTCAATTGAAAATGCAGCAAGAGAAAAGAAAGGACGATGCTAAATGGAAACTTCTAGCGAGGAAGGTGACCTCAGCCAAAGTCCTGTCTTCCCTGTCTCTTCCAAAGAGGAAGCGAGATGAGGAGATCGGAGGCACAATAAACAATCCCGGGATTAGAAGCTTTAAATTACTATGAATATTATAGTGATGTACTGTAGGACAGTGTTGTCCTGTTCATAGGGAAGTTTCTCTTCTGTGTAAAGCAGGGTTTTGGACTGTGTGAACTTCTTGTACCTGGCTCTTTACTAAAGGAAATGTTAGATTTAATAGTAACCTTTGTTTCTCTGAACGTTACATTTGGGATTTCTCATCAGATTTTGCTATCACGCTAAGCTAGTGTTGGATTTCAAACTATTTGAAAAGATGAATGGGCTACTTATTAATTTATAAATTGTTTTGATCACCATAAAAAATATTTAGTAACTATTTTAAAGTAATTTATTTTGAAAATTTTGAGCTTAGAAACTATAAATTATTTAATTTTTGATTGAACCCAAACGTAAAAAGTTGAAATAAGAAAGGACGTGACAAAGTTTAAACAACAAAAAATAAAATATTAAAAAACCTAAAAGGAAATAATTTTTATATTTTAAACTTTCTTCGCAATAGATTTATAAGAATCTTTGATACATAATATAATTAAGCATATTGCACATATTAATAAAAAACATATTACATATTATGCTTAAAACATAATTAATTATGCGTCAACTTTGAAAAAATAATTCTACTACATTACAATAGTCATTTGTTGATTTGTTAATTAAATAATCTCTATGATTATTAATAATTAAATATTTATTTTTAATTTTATTAATAATATTATTTTTATATACTTTTTCTTATTATAATTTATACTATTATTTATTATTATTATATAATATATTTTTTTTATTATAAACAGTTATATTTATTTTTATTAATATTATTAAGTATATTTATTATAGAAATATATTTAATATTTAATATTATTATTTTAATTTATTTTTAACATTATTTATATTATATTATAAATTAACTGATTATATGTTATGTATAGTCGATTATACTTAAGATATAATTAATTATAATTTCTTTCTTTTGCAGTCTTTTTTATCCACTAATTACCATTTCATAGTTTTGATGAACACTATAGTTAGTCATGAATGTGAAAATCAAAACACATTGAAAGCTATGTACACTCGGATTATTTTGGTCTTATTTTTTTCGCTCATGTAAGCGAAAATGTGAAAATCATAATTTCTCTCTTTTATATATTTTCATCTCCACGCACACAACCTATGTCTCCCACAAGTCCATTTATCTATAACCGTGGAAACAAATACAACTTAATAGATAAATTTCATCACATTATATATAACTAAATCTAATTAATATTTCAAATCTCGTTATAAAATTAAATATATAGCATTAATTAATTAAAGATGACATAAACTCTCAAAATTCACAAAAATTAGATTTCTTTTTTAACATTTAAAACAATAAAGAGATAAATAACTACATTTCTTTTTCACGTTTTGTTTTGTTTGCTCCTTTTCTTTCTTTTTTTTATGAATTTTACTTTTGAATATGAAAGGGAGGCTAAAGGTTAACATGATTGATTATTGGAAGGGTTGGAGGAAGTTAAACATATGTTGGGACAGCATGATTGGTGCAGAAGAAGAAACAGTAGGTAGAATAAAAGAGAGAGAACAGAAAAGTGTTAATGATGATTAGAGTCCTCAAAATGTGGAAGTAAAGAAAGACATTGGTAGCATGAAATAGGCACGTGTAAAGCAAAAGGAAGCTATTGAGGCGTTAGTGATGTCTTTCAGGAACCCATTGACCAAGCAACACTACATTTGCTTTAATCTGTGACCATTGTCCCAGACAAAGTTAAGTGCAGAAGTTCCAATGGAGAGGCATCGCCGAAAGAACAGTATTCACTACTTGGGTACTATGTTGGTGGCGATTTGGGTTTATGGAAAAAGAAGGGTAAGGTACACAGAGGGTCGTAAGATGTGGGGTAGTGGTGTACGTGATGAGAGTTAAAGTGAAAGCAGGGCTACAAAGGTGTCAATTTCAACCCAAGCAAACTATCATAAAATAACAATATGATTTGTGTTATACAAAAATTAATTTAATATTATAGTATATGAATAAAAAACAAATTTAATCATTATAATTTCAGTATTTAGCATGAGCATATATACTTTAAATTCAAATAGTTCAAACTCATGTGAGTATTTATTAAAATATAATTCATAAATAACTTATCAAAATTAAAATATTATTAAAATAATCTGTTATATAATAAAAAATTTATTAAAAATTTCAACACACTAAATTTATAATTGTGGAACAAAACAAAATAACAAAACATAAAAAATAATTGATGTTGCTGTCAATGGTCAAGATAATAACAAAATCAACAACATAGTAGGAAAATGGGACAAAGCGTCTTGAGGTGAGTTGATGTTTCATGTGCCTCAAACCTCAAATATTTATGCAGAATTATCCTAATTTATTTAGTACAGTTGAAACTATCCATCCAATTTAAAATGTATGATTTATTTTATTACTTTTTTTTATCTATTTTAAAACTATCTATTGTTTTTTCAACTAAATACATATACATTTTAATTTATATTATTTTATCTATTTTACTGTACTTATTTGAATTTTACCTATATTTATCTTCTTAATCAAACACATATATTCTTGCTTTTTCAAGTTCATTGACTCACTTTGAGTGACTATTTTAGATGTTCTCTAGCAGCTTTCTAAAGTAATTACTGAAATAACTTTTTATCAATTTTTTAAAATTGTGAGATATAGTATATTAACATAAAAATTGTTACTATATAAGATATATAATATGGTTAAATGAAACAATAATATAGTAAATACTAAAAGGATATCAATCACATTTAGTATTTTCAGACATTAGATTAAGTACGCATTAGAGTAATAATCGCACTATTAAACACTAATCAATTTAAGATTGATTACACATATAATTAAAACTTATATAAGTAAAAAATATTTATTATAAATAAGGGAAGATATACATTACTAATTAATTACATATTCATTGTATCACTTGAATATCAACTAATTTTACTTCATACAACAAAAGAAGAAATA
The DNA here is from genome assembly GCF_051622355.1 of Phaseolus vulgaris. Lineage (NCBI taxonomy): Eukaryota > Viridiplantae > Streptophyta > Magnoliopsida > Fabales > Fabaceae > Phaseolus > Phaseolus vulgaris. The sequence goes on along the minus strand of NC_143500.1, from coordinate 44,696,660 downwards.
TTGTACTCAGAAGGACACGTTCCGGTTTTGTTAAGTTCGTCGATATTGTAATACGGAAAGAAAAAAAGATAAGAGAAGAAAAAACAAATAATACTATTAAGTTTAATTTGATTGAAAGGAAAAAGTTTATAAAAATAATAAAATTTATAGATTCTTTCATTTATTTATTCCCAGTTTAAATTAAATATATTTTTTTTATCTTATTTTCTTTTGTTTCTGTCAAATTTAGAATGTATGTAGTCAATTTCGTTTTCTCCAATCGAGTTAATATATTCAAAATATAGCAAATAGTAAAGAAAGAAAAAGTCATATTTGACACTATTATTTAATAGATATATCTATTTTATAATTAATTTTTTTAATAAAATATTATATTATAATAAAATAATGGATGATGATATTTTCACACTCTTCTCCACATTACATTAAAAAAAATATTAATATTTGTAATAAAAAAATTATATAACATATTAAAATAATTTTTAAAATTTAAAAAATTATAAATAATTAAAATATTAATATGTATTGAGTTGTAGGTGTGAAAGAAATTATTTCGTTTCTCCTTATATCAAGGCATGCGGCACCTTTTGACTAAGAAAAATGTTTCTTCCATACTCTTTCAAAAAAATTATATTCCTTTAACAATTCCCTTTAATAATATAACAATATATATTAAAATTTTAAATTAAAAAATTAAAATAAATATTATTAAAGTATTATTCTTCAAGATGTCAAGTGTATCTTGGGTGAATATTAAAGTATTGTCACCCTTGACATAATATGATCAAAAGAATAATTTGAGGGATGCTAACAAGTAACACGTGTGGTATGAAGTTGGATAAGAAATTAAAAAAAAAAACATGTTTTAATAGAAAAAAGGTATTAGTATAATTTTTTTGTGTATTTTGTATTTTCTTATAAATGTAACTTTTGTTAAAAAATATTGGTATTCTTTTATAACAGAATTCTGGTTGGAAGACTATAATTATCACACCATTAAACATTTAGGATGATTTTGATATCACAAAAGGTTTCAGTTTCTTAGGAATTTGAACGTGTATTAAGAAGAAGTTAATTTTAAGGTTAATTTAATTTTATACAATCAACTTATAAAATTAGGTTTGAATCTATTTATATAATGTAAGGTTTTATTTCGCAATCTGCATCTACATATTTTTAAATTTTCAAAAATAATAAATAATATATTATGGAAAAGCATATTCAGAAAACATTACTGTGTTTCATAAATAAAAATAATAAAATTTAAAAATAAAATTTCATTTTTTTGAATGTTCTAACGCATTGTATGTTTGGAGTTGGGTTTGACAAATTTTTCTAACTTCTCATTTCTCTAATAAGGATGATCTACTTTCTTTTATTAAGAGTGATGGTAGTCCTTTGGTTAAATTGATTAAGCTTGCGGTGATAACCTTTTCTATATGGATGATATGATGTATGAGGAATTATGCTAGATTTCAGGATAAGATTGAGGTTTCTAAGGCTATTTCGATAATTAAAGATTTAACTTGTCTAGTGTGAAATTCGTTTAAAGCTTCAATGAAGAATGATATGTTGGACTTCAACGTGATTAAGTTTTTCGGTATTAAGACTCGTAGTGGTAAAGTTGTTCGTCCTCTTCCTATTATATGGGAATTTCCTTCACCAGGTTGGGTTAAAATTAATACTAATGGGGCTGCTAGGGGGTATCCTGGTCTTGCTACTTGTGAAGGTATTTTTCGTGGGAGTATGGGAGAATTTATTGGTGCTTTTTTAGCGTTTCTTGAAGTTCAGTTTGCTTTGGTTGCTGAGTTTTATGGAGTTATAGATGCTATGGAGGAAGCTCAAAAAAATGGGACTTACTAATGTCTGACTTGAATGTGATTCTGTCTTAGTTTGTGTTGCGTTTACTGTTATGACTAATGTTCCGTGGATGCTTCAGAATCGATGGAATACTTGTCTTAATTTTTGTGGGACAATCAGATTTAGGGTAACTCATATTTTTCGTGAAGGGAATGCGTGTGCTGATAAGTTGACTAATTTAGAATTTATTCATAGAGAATTATTTCATTGGTATAATAGACTCCCAACTAGTCTGTTCTTAGAATTCTTTATGAATAGGTATAATCTACCTATGTATAGTTTTTGTTAACATATGGGTTTTGATCTAGTCCCCCATATTTTTGTATTTTCTTTCCTTTTTCTTTTTTTTTAATATTTTTTTTCAAAAAAATAAAAAATAAAAATCCCATTTCGAAAAAGTAATTCTAGAACACAAAATATAAAGTTTTGAAAACATATTCCACAAAAGGGGATCCAATATGTATTTTTATCCGTATCCCATTTTATTTAAAGGCATTTTTGTCATTTTACTATGAAAGAGGGTGCTGGTTCAAATTTAATATGGTGCAATAACTAATTGTCTACTATGACTTATTATTAGTGGTACGATAGATAGCGAGTGACCTGATAAGCTTAACAAACTTCTCTTGCTATGATATACTCTAAATGACTTTGATACCATATTAAGAAATGAACTTTAAACCTAACTCAATCTTATAAAATTAACTTACAAATAAATTATGCACCCACTTATATACTATAAAATAATATTGTTGAAAAATGATTTTTTAGTAAAATATTTTAATCTTGGATATGAGAGTCTAAATTTTAAATCCAAATAATTTTTTTTAATGAAAAACACCATGTTATTATTATTAAATCATTTTGCATGACCGTGACATAAAGATTTTAGAAAATTAACTTTATATTTTGATTTAAGAAAAGTTGTATAAATATGTTTAATAATAATAATAATACAGAGGTAAGAGGTTTGTTAATAATACTTATATAATAAAATAAATTTACTATGATAAAAAAATCTATAATAAATTTCTACACTAATATTGCTTTTAGTATGTAATTGGGTTAAATCAAATTCAGGGATTTTAAAATTTATGTAGTAGATACTCTTAGTAAATTTAGTTGGTTAAACCAAATTCAACCCAATAGCTTTTAGTTTTAAAGGGGCTTTTAATCTTACCAAATAACATATAGCTTCTGCTAATTTTTTTTCTTTAAATTGAAATCTTCTTTTAAATTAATCCCGCTTCAATTATATTGTTAATTTTATTGATAGAGTTTGATATTAATATGCTACCAATTAAAGTGTATTGGATTGTATTCAAGATTTATCTTAAACATATATTATGTGATCACCATTTTTATCATAGATGAAATGCAACAAATATTCCTTGTTTAAATATTAAAGTCAATATTCTGAAAATCAACATTATCATTGACACAATGAATACATTCGGTCAATAGTTAAATGTTTGGGTTAAAGTAATTTATAATAAAATAAATAAAAATTAAATTATATGTATCTCACATAATTATGCAAAAACAATAAGTAAACTTTAGCACAATGTAATTTGAGAGTTTAAATTTCAAAATATTATCATAATATGACTAATATTTAAAATATAAGTTTTAATAATATAAACTCTTTATATATATATATATATATATATATATATATATATATATATATATATATATACTAGTAGGAAAAAAATACTCCGTGTCTCTATGTATATTTAAAAAAATATAAATAGTAATGGTTATATAAAAATTATTAAATAATTTCATAAAAATATGGATGATTTCTAATATTGTCACATTAAAGTAAGCGTATTTTTTTAGTATTTGAACAGTGTTTTTTTTTTAATTTTAAACTATAATTTAAAAAATAAAAAAATAATATATATATATATATATATATATATATATATATATATATATATATATATATATATATATATATATATATATATATAAAATCAAATTGGACGTCTATCGCCAGTTAAAATGTTATTTTTTTCGACCCAATTTGTATAATCCCATTGATTTAGGTTTCAGAACAATTAATAATTAAATATAATTTAATTTAGTGATTAAAACTAATTAGTTATTATATTTATTAAATTTGATATTATTTTTTAAACTAAAAATTATTTAAAATAATTTATATTATTAATAAATATTTATAAAATATTTTTAAAAATTGTATCTCATTTTGTTATAAAACAATTTTTAAATGATTAATCTCTTTGATTGCAAAAAAAAAAAAAAAAAAAATCTACCCAAGGGGAAAAACTAGTTGAAAGTGAATTTTCTTTTTCCGAACATGCTCAAAGTTGAGTACAGTGAAGAATATGTAATTAATGTTTTACATGATAGCCAATCATAACTTTAAATCTTATTATTTTTCCATATTTTATCAAGTGAATATTTATTAAGTTTTCTTAAATTAAGTGTTTAACAATTAATTATTTAATTAAATTAAATTTTAAATACCTAATAAATTTGGATATGTTAAATTAAGTTTTTATTAAAAATATTATTTGATGGAGTACTAAAAAATTTATTAAATTTCTATATTTTAATTTTCTCATTAATTGAATGACATAACTTATTTTTCTTCACTTGTTGTTTGATAAACTACAAAAATAATATAAAATAATATTGTGAATGTTAATAACAAATAATTTTTATTATTTTAATTTAATTAAAAATGTGTTGATAACAAATACTACTCTTATAACTTTCATGTCATTATTTATAATGACCAATTACTAATTCTATTATTAAGGTAGATAAGGTGAGAGTAACATTAAAAAATATGAAGTAAAAATCAATTTTAGAAATGAAAAATAATTAGTTGTTATAGAAATCATTTTAGATATAATTTTTTATTTATTTTTAAATTAGTTTTTATTATTTTTAAATGGTTGGTATCTAATTAGCAATCAAGATTTTTGCCAGCAAATTTAGAATATAAATAATTGATAGTTAAAACCTTAATTTTTAATTAGATATCAAGTTAGAAACTATTTAATAATAATAAAAACTGCTTTAGAAAAAAAAAATTTAATCTATAAAATAATTTATAATTTAGTTAATATAAAAATTAAATATTTTTTTTAAAATTAATTTTTATTTCATGATTTAATTATAATAGTGTAAGTTGTTATCTAACATATTCTTAATTAAAGCAATCCCACTTTATTTTCGAGATTGCAAATTGGAAAGTAATTAATATGAGAAAAGCTTACCACTTTTCAGCTACACTGTTACGCTTACGCGTTTCTTTTGGGTTTTTAAAACTTTTGAATTAGGGTATTTCTTCCTGCACCTCTACATTTTTCTTCCTGCACTCCTACATTCTTCAAAAATATCAAAATTATCTTTTACAGTTTTAGATAATAGTAATTCCATAAACAAAGAATATTTCTGGAATAGAAATTTGAGAAGACAAAAAATCATTTAGGAATATTTTTTCCAGAACACTTTTATTTTGATTCTGGATTTATAAATCCGAAATTCATAAAATATGATCCAGAAAAGACGTGAAATATTTTGAAAAGAACAATCCGAAAGTCATTTTTTAAAGGGAACAAAACAGTCTTTTCGGAAAGTTATAGGGTGCCGGAAGAAATTTGTAGAGGTGCAGGAAGAAGTTGCCTTTGAATTATTGAGAAAAACTTGAGAATACGAAAAGAGAAAAAAGACTATCTATTATTTTACATCGTGATCTAATAATAAATATTACTAATAATTTATATATTTCTATGTCACACAAACAACTTGGATGGATAATTAGGAATAGAAATATTACAAGTGTAGGAATAGAAACAACCTCACTTATATATGTATTAGCATTATCTTGATTCATTAAATTATTTTATTTTATTCTCCCTTAATAAAATTAAACAACAATCATGAAGAAATGATTTAAAGCTCGTCCTTAAGAAATGAAGATTCTTCCATTGATTTGGAGGACTTTTTGATTGGATAGGAAGCCTCCATTGCTATGCCACAGAGACCTTTGTGGTCAAATACGCTCCTTTGCATTCTAATGTAACCTTTTTCTCCCCATTCAGATCCCCATGAGTTCTTCACTGTCCAATATTTGGTTCCATCTTGAGTTGTTCCATACCCCACAATTGCTACACCATGATTCAGACCAGTGCCACACAAACCCGTAAATACTCCCTGTAGATAATTATGAAACCTTAAAAGTGAAGTTGTTTAAAAGAGAAACCTTAAAAAAATGATCAGACAGGTTTTTTGATAAACTGGTGATTAACAAAAAAATAAGTAAAAATGTTTTTAGAATTTAGAGTTCACCTCTGAGTAGAACTGGAAGCCAAATCCGCCAGCATCAATGGCTACTGATACAGGTTGATGGGCAACAGCTTTGAGCAATGCAGCTTCATTGTTCACGGGGACAGTATCATATCCATCAATTGACACTGCAGGTTTCTTCACCTGTAGTGTGATTTTTTTTCATCTTAAAATTCCTTATCAATAAAGTAAATCAGATTATAATAAGCACAAAAAATATGACTGTGCACCTTTGATGCATCACAAGTTCCATCTCTTGCTTCATAAGGGTAATTGGTTTCTGTAGTAATGCCATGTTGTTTGATAAAATCGAATGCACTTTCCATTAACCCACCTTGGCAACCTTCATTCTCTTTAGTGTCACAATCTACCAGTTCTTGCTCAGACAATGACACTAGCTTATGTGTCTTGATCTGGTTAAGACCTTCAACAGCTACAACAGTTGAAAAGGCCCAACAACTACCTTTAACAAGACATTAAAAAACAACAGGACATTATTACAACTTGCTCAAAACAAAGAAAGTGTTTGGTGTACCTCAGGCAAAACAATTTTTATTCATTTGAACCTAATCTTAGCTAGCAAGAGATTTATGATAAAAGAAAGAAAAATTATGTATTGAACCTAAATTGGTTTATATCAGTACCCTAAAACAAACAAAGATAATGTCAACCTTCTATTTGTCACCTTAAAGAAACATGCAGAAAGTTAAGAAGATTTTGGCAAATAAAAGTGACCCTTCTAATCGTTGGTTTCTCATTTTAGTGAAGCTAAATAGAATCGAAGTGACTTTACCACATTTGCCTTGATCCTTTACATCAGTAACAGCACCTTTCTTCCTCCAATCCACCGAAGGAGGAACCCTGTCAACGTTCTCATACATGAAAGAACCATTCCCACGTGGCATGCCTCGAAACATTCTGTGGTGACTCACCTTGGAGTTAGCATAGATGCTCCTGAATTCATGGTTGGTCATGTCAGCAAACCTGTTCAACTTCAGCTTGTAAGGCTTATCCATTTTATTCGTATTGTGGATATTCATCACATTGGCTCTGAACACGTTGAAGCGCTTCTGCTTCTCATCGAAGCTTCGTGAAACCGTGTGGTGGCTCCTCCATCTCTCGTACAAATCCCACAACCCTTCCTCGGATTCTAGCTCCTTCTCGTTGAAATCAAAGCTCTCAACCATTCCAAGAACAAAAGCAAACAATAAAACACCCCAAAATATATTTTTCATTTCCATATTGCTTTGCTCAATGTTATCAATGCAAATGGAAGATGTGAAAAAGAGAGACCAAGGAGATGCTTTATATAGAGAAAGTAAAACCAATCAGGCAGAAAAAAAAGAGGTTACTTAAGGGCATCAACTATCAATAATGACGAACATGCAAGGCTGTTATAGTGACATTAATTTAATTATTATTTTTGTATATTTCTTAGATTTTATGTAATGGAAGCAAACTCAAGAGATATTTATCTTATTGGGGCAAAAATAATTTGGGAGATTAGTTCTAAATTTAAAGCTTTTTGTAAAACTGCTATATATTGTGTGTTTGAAGGATCATATTTCGGTTGCATACAGATCACGGTATTACCTTAATAATAGAGAATGATGGTGGAAAATGAGAGCATGGGTTGCTTCTGGTTTTGAGACACTGTCCTTGTAGCATCAAGGGGAGTGGAACGTAAGTAGCTTACGCGATCGCTTGTGAAAGTAGTGCAGTTCCACATGTACAAACTCAAACAAATTTGAAGTGCAATCAGTTATACTTTCCAACAGCATGATTCTTTGCATTGCATGTGGAGTAACATGGTAAAACTCCATACGTTAGGGAAGGATTTTGGTAACTTTTGAAACTAAAATCGGTATATATATAGTACTTAACCATTTTATTGATGACATGTATGATATTTAAATTGGAATGTTTCAAGAATTATAATTATTGTGTGTCATCATCATCAAAAAATTCGGTGTTGTTATTTGTTAAGTACCATTTGTAAAAAAATTAAATATAATTGTTGTTAAATATGTCGTTAGTTAGTAGAGGATAGCTAATTAGAAGAACTTTGATGTCCCATTCCCATGACGGTATGTGAGATTTTTTGTGATATTCAGTGATTATCATTTGACTACAATTGTACGCGCTTGCTAATTGCTTGATGCAAAGAAATAAATTAGCGTAATTCTTTGGTCTCTAACAAATCACTTGAAAAATCACATAAAAAGAGAATGATATCCTGAAGATGCATTTTATTGTAGGCCATGTTCACCGAGCATGGTCAATTGGGTGATCATCGATTTTATGAAATGGCCAGAGACGAGTAGCGTGCGTGCCTTAGTTTATGATGTATTTAGTGAACAAAATTCAATGTTGTCTTTAGTTAACATCTGCAGACCCTGGATAATTGAAGGCCACTGTTAATAAATACAAAATCTTAGAACTAGTCGTGTTATAAAAATTGCATATACATTCCTCCTGAAACATAATTATATAAAATTGTGGCTTGTGTAGTGTGGTAAACATTACTGAGGAAAACAGTATTTTCTAAATAGGTAAATATCACCAAATAAATGTTACTTGTATATTGTAATCACATTTTATTGTAGGAACAAATTTGAATGGGTGTATAAACTTGGCTAACTATATATTATATATCCAATCAAGCTTATCTTTTACTAGATAAGTTTAGATGGATGAAACTCAACATTATGAGAATCACACCCACAAAAAACACACGCATGCACAATATGTTTGATATTTGAAGTTCATACGATCAGATTCTGTTTCCACAACATGTAAAGCTAATCTGTTTAGCACGTTACCAAACCATCATTTTGTTAGTATATGTTTTGTATTATAATAAAATGCAAAAATTTAAATAGGACACATGATAAATTCAATTTTTAACTAAAAAGTTATAATTACTTAAAGTTCTTGTTTGAAGATGTTTTATTCTCATTCTCTTCTTTCGTTTTGTAGCACAAATTTTACTATATAAGAGACCAAATAAATACTTAAAAATTTAAAAGAAAATATGAAAAGTATAAAAAATGTTAAATTATATCATGTATCTAAATAAATTAAATCGACTCCAAGAAGTAAATTAAAAACATTGATATTTTAAAAAATTGTGTTTACTTAAGTACAGAGACTATAGAGCAATCAAGCACCTTATAAAACTCAATGGAAGAAGGTGATTTTAGAAACTGAAGGTCTACTTCTACAATACCAGAGCATACATGTAAGCCTGTAGGTAACGTTATAAGTTATAAATGACAACTTGCAATCACCGGATATAGGACCAATTATCTATACATTAATGGTAGATGGATGGTAACTTCTGAACAAATTTTGCCAACTCAACATTTGTATCCAGCAGAAGGGCTTCATTCCTTCGTCACAAATTAGTCCACACAACCACTTGAGACCGAGAACCTTTTTGGACAAAATTCTTCATAACTACTTCTCAAATAAAAAAAATAAAGAAAAATGAAATTCACTTCTTGACAAACTAAATTTACTTATACACAAAGTTTCTACAAATTAACTTACGTATATAAGCTAATTTTAGCCAATAGAAAAATAAATTCTAAAGTTTATTTCTTATTTTTCTCTCCTAAAAGTTACTGTGGAGAAGTTCATCCAAATAATCCTTGAGACCAGTTTAAATGAAAGTTTGTTAAAAATAGTATATACATGGTTGATAAAATACCTTGTATGAACACAAAACAGTAACGAAGAATTGAGGCAGCCAATTGAGCAATGCCACAGCTCCTTCCTTGCATATATATATGGAAGCCTTTTTAATTTTAGTGGGGTCAAACCTGGGAGTATTCGAAGAAATGAAAGGCCATTATGTCCAGACACAAACTATCCCATTCTTGTCAGCTGAGGCCAGCGGTTTTCCAACCCCGCTCCACGTACAACCCAGAACAGAAGAAGTGTGTTCCTTGAGTGTACCGACTATATCACCTTTAGAAATTGACCAAATATAGACAGATCCATCGGCATACCCAGCAGCAACGTGATTGTCATCTGGACTAATACAGGAGCGGCTCCAGTTAGAAGCAACTCTGTTTCCCGTCGCTTTTAGTGTGCCACAAACTTCAAGAGATCGCACGTCAAACAAATTGTGCAAGTTGTCCCTTCCACTGGTCAGTACAATATTTCCATTTCGAGAAAGGGATATTGATGTGACCGCAAGTGAATGTGCAGCAACCTCGCTGAGTAGCTTTCCGCTTTGAATGTCCCATAACCGAAGATTACCATCAACATGTCCTGAAAATATGGTCTGACCATCCATGCTGAAGGAGAGAGCATTGCAGTTGCTGGGAAAAATGATTGTGTTAGTGCAGTAACCTTTCACTAGGTCCCAAACTTTTATGGTACGATCATAAGCAGCACTGACAACATGACGACTTGAAATCTTGCTCACATCAACAGCACAAACTTTATCTGTGTGGCCAGTAAGGGTATGACGGACACGGCCGGAGTTGACATCCCATACATACAAGTTGTTTGAGCTGCTTGCAGCAATGACAGATCGATTATCATGGGTGATCGTGAGATCTAATACTGAGCCAAGGCAGCCATGAAGAGTAGAAGATAAGGATCCTGTATTTGTATCCCACATTTTAACTAACCGATCCTGTCCCCCAGTGATCAGTTTACTGGAATTGTACTCAAACAACATGGAAGCACAACCACCTTCATGTGCACGAAGCCTGTATTTACATGTGGAAGGGATGCTTGACTCTAAAAAAAATTCAGCACCTTCTTCACTTTGGCGAACTATACCATCCACCTGCTGCCTTGCAAGTTGCTCTAAGCCACTGGCCTTTAGTTTCTCGACCATGTCTTCATACAGTGCGTTGGCCTAAAGTGGTAGGAACTAAATTATTAATTAAATAAGTAGCATATGCAACAGAAGTTAGCAAGTATAATCAAGGTTTTCTGAGGATTCAACCCACAAGAAACATAAACTACTAATGTAACTATCATAGTAATTCAACTCTATCATACACTGACATTTAAATAGAGAAAACACTAACAGACGAGGTTCAGATTTCAACTACCAAAAAGTTAGTTCAGAAGAACATGCAATATTGGCGTAACAACAATTAATCCGGCAATCAAACCAGCATCAGAAGAAGTTAAGGATAGGGAGAACTTGGTTCCCATAATCCAGAGAATTGTACCAATTCTATATATCTAATTCCAAAAGTTCAAACGGAAAATAAAGAAGATATTGTGTACCTCATTCAGGCGTTCAGCATCCTTCATCTTTTCCAACATCCAGCGGTCGATCAACATCTTATTTTCAGCTTCAGCTTTATTGGCTTTAGTAGTCATCTGCTGCAGTTGGGCTTTAAGTTCAGAATTCTCACTGACAATCATTTCTAGAGATTTAATCTTTTCTTCCAAGTCTTCCTTTAACTGAGAACACTCATCCCTGCAACGTTAACTTAAGTCATAATCATTTGCCACCAACTAAAAAGAAAAGAAAGAAAGGCCGTTAGAACGCATAAGAAACAAACCTCAATTCAGTCAATTCCTTTTGCAAATCAGCAACTGCATTTTCTTTCTCTTGAGCCAACGCTTTTGAAGTTCTGGACTCAGCTACTTCCACAACAAGCTGCTCAGACAGCCTAGATTGTGCTTTGTAGCATTGCTGAAGTTCCACTTGAAGATTCTCTGCTTTCTCTTTCCACTCAGAGCCCTTCAAGGACAACCATAGATACAACACTAACCTCAATAGAAGCATTCCAATTGCTAAACTGCTAGACACATACCATGATCCGGGCAACAATATAATACCAAGAGATGTAAAGGGAAGGGGGAACATTGTCAATTATCAAGACAGGTAAAATTGTACACATGAACTACTCTATTGGAACCGTTGATTGAACAAAGTTCTAAAACATGATTAGGGGAAATTGGAAACCTAAGCACCACCCCCAAATCAGGTAATTCCTAAGAAGCATGAATATTGTCAAAGCAATGATAGAGAGGGGACCTGAGAAGCGATGGGTCTAGAAAGAGCTAGAACAGCGGGACCATGAGCGGCTTCTTCAAGCAAATGGCGCTTCCGTAGTGCCTTCAAAGCATGTTTAATAGCTTCACACGCAATTTCTTCTTGCGACTTGCATGTTTTCGCCATTACTAGCACAAAAACAAAATTCAAGCACAAAACTTTTGTGTTCCTGGAAAGTTACAATGTAGAGAAAATATAAGCAGAGATTACAATTTAGGATCCGCCAAGAAAGTCCATGATTGAATGGAATAGGGACTTCGAAAAAAGTAACAATAAAATCTTTGAGGTGAATAGGAGAGACCTGGAAATAGGGTCCCACGACAAGGGGTATTTCCCCAAATCCCTACAATCAAAATTTTGGGTTGCACATGAACAGGGCCTGCCTTTTTACACACCCCTTTTTACTTATTCACTCTCCATCTTTTTTTCTATCTTTCCAAACTACCCTCCTAAACACACCCCATGAAATGTATAACTACATAATTTACAGTGACGAAGAGGATTACTATACATATGGGAGACAGACATTTGGCAAAGCACACAAACATCATTCAGCAAAAATATCCAAAATTGAGAAATCAATAACACTTGAAACCGTCTCATCAATTCAAACTCCGAACAAGGCAAAATCAAGAAATCAATCAACCGAAGATTAAGATTATCAATTAACCAAAACCGAAAACGAAATCTTAAAATTAGCATCAAAACGTAATAAAGTTGGGCCGCACCTCGTAAATTGCGTTTAGGAAATCCCCTCTTTCCTTTGAAGCAACCGACGAGTTCCTCCCTCCCCGTTCGCGGATTGAAGAGTAGGAATATGAAAAATGAAAAAGGGAGAGAATGGGCAAAGAAAAGGCATGGATTTTGGAAGAGAAGAAATAACACGCCGCAGTAGCCTCTCTCCCGGTGTGGAGGATTAGGTAGAAAGAAAAAATTCAATGAAAATTATTAGAAATTGTATTTTAAAACATAGTTTAATTATATTCCTAATTTTATTAAAATTTAATTATTTTTATATATTTTTTTAAATTATCCCTGGAAGGTTAAACGTTAGAGAACAGAAAATAAAGGGAATTAGTACAATGAAAATTATTAGAAAGTATATTTTAAAACAGAATTTGTTTATATTTTTAATTTTATAAAAAATTATTCATTTTTTATATATTATTTAATTAATCCCCTAAAAGGTTAAATATGTGAGAAGGACCCACCTAATCTAATACTAAGTTTAAGTTTATAAAATTCATCATCTTAGTTGGGATTTATTCCTTAATTTTAATATAATGATTTAAGTTTAGGATGATAATAAGGATTGGTGATGATAGACAACTATGTTAGAAAAAAGAAAAGGTAAGATGAACTGAATATTTTAATTTATAATGTTCTTTAGGCTTAAGAATATGATGCCTTATTTAATATGAGATTATACTCAATCTTTTATGTTAAGATATTTGACATCTAATTAAAATAAATATTAAGTATTATATTTAATATCTGATAGGCAAATATATTGGGTTAAGATGTTAAGTGATGATTGAAGATCTTATCTAAAATTGTTTCAATATTATCGTTGTCTATCATAAAACAGAATTTACTTAACAAAATAAGAAAAACAAATTGTTTGAAATTTGGAAAACATCTTTAATTTTGGATAACTAAGTACCAATCTCTTAAAAATTTGTGGGTTGAGTGTGAAAAAACTGAGTCTTAGAAAGACACCCCTTCACTATAGGGTTTGCCCTCATAACCACATTAAGTGCGTGACCATCAGACTTGGAATGTTCAGTGGTAGGTTCTTTTGGAACTCTGTCTAAAAGGGAAATAACACACCTTTTGCCCTCAATACGTTTTCTTTTGAGAGGGACTTCAGAAGGAGTCCTCTCGGAACTGATTACTAGGTCGACTATGATTTTTGGAGTGTTGGTTCTAACTACAACGATCTTATTCTCCTTCATCTCTTTCACGAGTTGTGTTATTTCTTTTTTTGAAAGTGTCATTTTTTAACTTGCATAAAGATTAATGTCAAGGTACATAAATATTCACAATCTTTACTATAAATACTAATCTCTACATATGTATACTTTTATATCAACTCCTTGGTATTCAAGTGTTTTATAGTGTCTAGCCTCATCTTCATCCAAGTTAGTTAATGATCTCGAGTATTAGACTGTGGGTTTGGATGTCCAATACAAGGAAAATCCTTATAATAAAGATGGTAATGGGAGGAAAGGATGCACTTTAAATAAACGCCTTCTAATAAAAGCTTAAGAGTTCCTTAGTTTACCAAAGACTTTTGCTTACTTATATCCAGTGGTTTTGAAATATCAAGTCATATTTGACCCACAAATATAAGGATTGATAATCCATGCTTTATTAACCAAGGTAAATCCTTATAATAAAGATGGTAGCGCGAGGGAATGACACACTTTAAACAAACACCTTTTGAACTCCTTATAAGAAGAGAGAAACATAAATAATTAACCCTTATCCCAAGAGTCTTTTAACCGAGTCTAAGGAGGCCTTTTTAGACGGTCAAAACTAATAAAAGTAAAAGAACATGTTGGTAGTAGGATTAATATTTTGTACCAAGCGTAAAATTTGAAAATCCCGTACGAAGACCTAAATGTTGGGGTGTAATTTTGTGGAGATACATTTAGAATCAACAAGACTTCCTTTTCAAAAGAACTCAAGGGCAGATGGATAAAATAGACATAAAATAACCCCTAATTTATGATTTTATACCTTTTACATATTTTATGATTTTTATTTGAATAAGAACGATTTATTCCCAAATATGTCTTAATTTTAGGATTCTAGAGAAAAATGGAGATGATTGGGCAAAATGATAATATACAAAGCTAAAAATGAAAAATTAGAACGCACCAACACTCACCAAAGTTCGTTCAAACTCATAACTTGCATAGTCCTAATACAAAGAAGGCACATTGTATGTACATATTGCATTATCATGAAATGTTTATGCTCTGTGTAAACAAACCCTTAAAATATAAGATTTTTTCTTTTCTCATTCTTCATTTCACAAAGTCCACATCACGATGATGCAAACAAGTGACAATGACCAAAATGAGCATGAAAATGATGTGTCGATGAAAAACATTAACAATATAAAGGTGGAACAAGACAACAGTTAGACGATAATAACATATATCTCAATTGAAACTTAGAAAGAAAACATTTATCCTTTTAGTTAGAAATATGACTTTTTTATGGTATGTTGAAGATCTCACATCGATTAGAGATTAGAACATTTCATAATTATAAGTGGGTGCAAACCTCATCTTATAAGTCTGTTTTATGGGGTTGAGTTAGACTTAAAATTCACTTCTAAATATGTATTAGAGTCCTTTCGAATTTATCATAGTGAGAGTTTGTTGGACTTATCATGCCACCCGCTAATCAGATAGTTATCAGACCACCCATAATATATAATCTCACACAAGTTAGTAGCCGTCCACTTCTTAATATGATAATTGAGTATTATATTAGTTTTTATTAATTGAGTATCTTTTTATTATATTAGTTTTATTATAAATTTATTCATTCTTATTATTCAAATATATACTAATGGATCATAAAGAAAATTATAATTATAAAAAAAACAAATAAAGTTATTAAAGTAAGAATACTTTATTTTCTAATTTCCTTATAAAAAATTTAAATTTAATATAATTATTTAGAATAAATGTTAATTTTATATTATTAAGAAGTGAACTTTATGTTTAACTCAACCTTTATAAAATCGGCTTATAAGGTAAGATTTACACTCACTTGTATACAATAAAAAAAAATTTATCTCTAGATGACGTGAGATCTCCAACACACTCCCCTCACGCCAAGATCCTCCAACTCGTGCGTGTGAATATATATTATAGATAGTCTGATAGATAATGGGTAGTTTGATAAGTCCAACAAACACTCATTAAGATATATCATGAATGACTCTAATATAATTTTTGAAGTGAGATCTCTATATATTTTTGTTGAATTTAATTTAATTTTATTATCAATATTATTTTTTATAGAAAAAAATGAAATATTATAACATCATTATTGCAACATTGTTCCGCAGTAAATCTGCATATGAACCAAGCTAGCAAAAGTAGGTCACACTTATTTTGCTAACTTGGCACCGGCTTAAGCTTGTTTTTTGGGATTAGATGAGACAGATTAAATGAAGTTTGGTGAGGCAGTGTTGTCATCATTATTTAGATGAAACAAGTAAACCTAAACGTAACATTTAAAGTTAATAACAAACCTTCTTTATTCCTACAACTTAATAGCTCTACAAAAGTTACTTACCTATACAACCTCAACTCACCATTTCTGGTAAGCTCTCCAATGGTATAGTTAAAAAAAAATATTGTATAGCCTATAAGAAATAGTTGCAGAACCCTTAAGAGAATAATTTGAAGCCAGTTTAAATAAAGTAACTACATGCTATAATTATACCACTCATAGAAATTTCCATAGAAAATATATAATATTTTGTGTTAAAAAAACTCGAATAATATTTATAATGATAAAAACATTAATCATGAATATAATTCATATAATTTTATTAGAGATTCAAACTCCTTGACAAAGAAACTTCAATACTACTGCATAGTCTAAGATGTGGAGAATTTAGGTGGTTTATTGATAATTTCGTGACAATTATTTTAATATGAAAAGATTGTAAATAACGGTTTTGGAAAGAGAAATTCATAAATGGAAAACCACTAATAAGAGAAAATTAGAGAAAACTTGCAAAACAAACATCCTAATATAAACGAAGTTTTTTTTTATAAGAAAAAACGAATAAATTAAAGACATGAATGTCTTTAAAAAAAAAAAAAATAATATTATCTACGGATTTTTACCCACAAATCTGAGTCTCTGAGTCTGTAGGTAAATTCAACATTACCTACGAACAACATTACCTACGGACATTAATCACAGATTCTGAATCTGTAAGTAAATTCAACATTACTTACCAACTATTACCCACAGATCTTATTACCTACGGATCTATATTACCTACCAACTATTACCACGAATCTCTATTACCTACGAACTATCACCCACAAATATCTACTACCTACCAACTATTATCATAATAATTATATACATAATATTAAAAATATTAATATAATATGAAGAATTATAAAATCATAATTAATATTCATAAATAATAATAACCACAACTAATTTATACATATTATTAATATTATAAAATTAATAATATTAATATAATAATTTAAATAATATGATTACTATTATATTAATAATAATAATAATAGTATTAATGATATTAGTAATATAACAAAATTAATAATATTAGTAATAATATAAATACTATTAATAAAAATATATATAAAATTAGCATTATTTATAATATTAATAATATTAACACTATTTGTAATATTTAATAATATTAATAATATTTAATAATATTTATAATATTAATAATATTTAATAATATTTATAATATTAATAATATTTATAATATTAATAATATTTAATAATATTTATAATATTAATAATATTTAATAATATTTATAATATTTAATAATATTAATAACATTAATAATATTTAATAATAAAAATAATAATATTAATAATAATAATATTAATAATATTTAACAAAATTAATAATATTTAATAAAATTAATAAAATAAATATTAATAATATTTACTAATATTAATAATATTCATAGTTGCATTGAGAGTTATTTTCATTCTCAAATCTGTATTGATAGTTGCATTTTTTGTGATATTGAAAAATACAATGGAAGTTCTTTTTATAGTTACTTTTTTGGTAAGGAAAAAGATCGTAGTGAAAGTGAGAATTTTAGTTTTAGTTTCATAACTAGTTTCGTTATCAATGAACACAGTATTTGTAGGTAAATTATCGATGCTTACATTATATATAAATTTTTTTTCGTGGATAACCGTAGATAATGTTGATTTACCTATCGATTTTGGTTGTTACCTACAAATTTCTTTCATACATAAATTGGATTTTTCTTATAGTGTTATGTAGAGATCTCTAATATAAAACACATGAATAATGTCTTTATGTAATAATTTAAAATAAAAAATATAATAAAGAAAAGCCAAGCAGAAGGAGTAAAAGAGCCAAGAGCTTTTGGACCCGATATGGATATGAAAAATTAATCTCCCTTCATCTACACTAAAAAAAATCTTAAGAACAAACACACACAAAAATAGTTTAAAAAGGAACCAGTATGAAAACCCCTAATATTAATAAAAATAAAAAAAAACTCAAGAAAAAAATATATAGTATGTTTCAATGTGGAAGAGTTGGACATGTAAAAAATAATTGCAAGGTAAATGAAATTTTTTTTAATAATCTAACTACGAATGAAGAACTTAAATACCAATTAATTGAATTTATCCACAATAGAAATCCGTAGATTTTTTTTTTGGTAGGAAACAACAATTGAGTCATTTAATTATATTAAAAAACTCTTCAGGATTCTTCTTCATCGTTCTTTATTAGTTCATTGTCTTAATTCTCTGTCCTTTTTTCTTTCCTCATATGATTTTGTTTGATAAATGTTGCACTCCACTGTCTAAGTATAGAGGTGAATGAAAACCAGCATAGATCTGCAATATCTCACTTGTAAATTTTACGGGGAAGAGGACGAGAAATCATTATATACTTCAAAATTATTATATAGTTTAACGGATTAATTTATGTGATGTGCGATAAGTGTTATTATTAAACTATATATGGTAATTAAGCACTATGTAATTATTTCCAATGGTGGAGAGGACGTACTTTCTAGTTTTTTTAATAATTTAAAAAAACAAAATGCAGAGAAAATAAAGCTTTATAAACAGGCACATGCATAAGAAGGAACAGTACATTTATATGTTTGTCACATTCTAATTGAGCAACAAGATAATGGAGACACAAAAAGCTGCCCTATTTTGCCTTACTCAAACTTAGCCTGCTCTAGCAATGCACATATAAAACATCAATTACACCAACATAAAAAAAAAAAAAATCTTGACACTTTTTTTTTCACCCAACCATAACATAAAAAAAAATGTTTTTTAATTAATATGAAAAAAAACTATTTTTTCTATTAAATTATAATTACCTTTTAAAGAAAATACCAATTTAGATAAGTCATATCAACATGATAAAGAAATTGTATAATATAAATGATATAATTTTAATTATCTGAAAGTGAAAAAAAAAATTACAATCTTCAACAAAATCATGTTTTAATGACTTATTTAGATTCGTAATTTTTTAAAAAGTAACCCCAAATTAGTAAAAAGGAGAAAAATTAACCCAAAATAGTAAAAAAAGCGGCAAGATTTTCTATTTTGTTGAATGTTGTTCTAACTGGTGTTTTATATGTGCATATATGATTGCTAGAGCAGGCTAAGTTCGAGTAAGGCAAAATAGTGCAGCTTTTTGTGTCTCCACTATCTTGTTGCTCAATTAGAATGTGCCAAACATATAATGCACTGTTCCTTCTTATGCATGTGCCTGTGTACAAAGCTTTATTTTCTCTGCATTTTTTAAGAAGAAAAATATTTTAAAAAAACCATAGAGTACGACCTCCTTCGTCTCCACCATTAGAAATAATTACATAGTGTTTAAAAATAACCTAAGTGTTTGTAGAGATGTGGTCAGCACTTAAGTCAGCGCACTAATTTATCTCAATGACCTTTTGGAAGGATCGTATCACCCCATGTCCCTCCTTTGGAATCAACTACATACATGCGTTTTGCTCCATCGAATTATTAAAATCAACCTAAGTGGTCTTTTACAAATATGCACATGATCATGGATGAAGAAAACTTAAGTTTGATCCCATTATAAAAGATACAGAAGCTTGGGCTACATTCCATGAACCCAAAAGAATATATAATTTTGAGTGCAACACCATTGGAGCGAAGTAATGTTCAGAATGAGAGATGGAATGACACGTTTCATAGCTAGCGCGCTAGACCGAACCTTATGGCAATGATATGATTCTGTGCAGGCACGTAAGCACAAATAGTTTTTAAATGGAACCCTACGATACACTGTTCACCTTTGTTTAATGCTTTTCTGATTGCCATTTACATGTTTTGTAATAATATTCGAGGGCCACAAAACATATTTTAATCTCTTCGGTGGGATTCTACATATTGCATCAAACTCATGTTTCTTGCACTGGTATCTTAATGATGTCTCCCAAGAACAGAAAATTATTGATATATAGTTTGGTGAGTAATGCAAGTAATATATACGCATATTTTATTAAGCGAACTTTCGTAGAGGAAGAAACAGATGCAATCAATAAAAGAGGGTTCAGAGTTCATATCAAGAGAGAGATCACAAGATAAAAATAAATAATAATAATAATAAAGTTTGCATTATAGTGAATGAATAACAAAAGTGACTATGTTGATTTTTTAAATGAGTTTTGATACTTTAACACCCATTAAATAAATAAATAAAAAACAAAAAATATTCACTTTGACATCTTTGGATAATATACATCATATACAATAGAATCGTTGTTTTTTGTAATAGTTAACTCATACCAAACATGACTTTTATGTAGTTAACCATGTGAAAATACCCACTACGCCAATAATTATCAAAATTAAATTGTTAAAAAAAGTGAAAGAAATAAAGTAACTGTCGATGTCTAGGAATTTCTTTAAGGTAATACAAGAATATATCGGGACACTTTTAATAGTGAAAAGGACTAAAAAATTCTTAAATATGGAACTTTTAACATAATTAAGAGATTTCAGTGAAAACGAAGGTTGATAAAAGAAATATGCGAATGAAAAAGGTTGACAAGCGAGGAGAAAATGAGCAGAATTAGGTGAGAAAGACAAAGATGTGAAAATAATAAAGAATGAAAAAAGGTGAAATTAAAGGTGATGAATAGGAAGGTTAGAATTGCATAGAAATTTTTAACGTAAAATAGTATATAGAAAGAAAACTAATAATAATTTTTTTTTAAAATAATAGAATTTAGCTCACTATCATGTGTGTGTCTCCATTGTTTGAAGTAATAATGGACGACCTAGCCAGCTAGATCGAATAAACATCAATAGAGCTATTATAGCATTTTCCTATTTTTTTATTCAATTATATATGCATTCATTTATTCACTATAATTATAATCAACCACCAAAGCTTTATAACTATTACTAACAGCTAATTAGTCTAACTTTAATAAGTTTTCAGTAAAAATGGTTTCTTAATATTGATATTTACAAACAAAAAAATACTCCTAACTTTATATATACACTATCCATTATTAAATTCTAAGTCGTATATATGCTATTCATTATTAAATTCTTAGTCGTTGAACATATTCTTCAAAAGTTAATTCCTAAAGTGTATCTTAATATAGAGTTTATAGTGATTTGCAACTATTGGTCAATGTAAGATCAAAGCAACAATTAGAATTCTAAACAAATAATGTTGATTGAAATAATAATTCATTATAGTGTTACGGTGAGAAGTCATTTATTTATTATTTTGGAAACTTATAATTTTATAAGCGGAAAACATTAGTTCTATTTTTTTTAAATCTATTGTTTAGATTTCTAATTTTCATTTTAAAGAAAATTTAACATTTTTTTTCATTTTTTTCTTATCGAACTAATCAACTTTTTAATTATTTTATACATTTATCATAAAATTAAGAGAGATGAAGAATAATAAATAACTGAGAAAATTGTCAATAAAATAAAAAAGTGATATAATATGAAATTAGATAACATATTTAATAAATATGAGAACATTCATTATGTTTTAAAATATTATATCAAAATAATTATTATACAGTATTATCTATGATATTTTAATATTTTTTTTATAATAATATATAAATTAATAATAAACATTATTTTTGTATTTATTCCATTGTTTTTATCTCATTTATTTGTTATATAAAGAAGAAAGATCAGATTACACTGTTATAATATTTTTACATAATAAATAAACTTATACAAAAGTGAATTTTAATGATTTAAATGTTAAACTATAATTTTGTATTATTATTATTATTATTATTATTATTATTATTTGTATTAAATTTTGTTAAAATTTAACAACAACAATTAGATGATTAAATAATTCCCATATTTTTTAAAACATACAATATATCAATATATATATATATATATATATATATATATATATATCTCAATGAGTTTTGAAAGAAAAGATAACTCAATTAAAATATATTCATTAATTAATAAAATTTATACGATAATTAGTATATATAAGATGTATGGATGAAAAATCAAATTACAAGTAAAATTCTTCGATTAAACTATAAATTATAATTTTATATCATCATAGTTGTTTATGTAAAATTTATTAAAATATAATAAAAAAAATAATTGAATTACTCATTTAATATATTTTGAAAATTATATTATGTTGATTTTGGTTTATAAAATTTATACACCAAAGAATTTTATATTAATATAAAATTTTGTTAGTATGATTTATATGATATTTTTTTTCCAATTTAAGTGTAAAACTAAAAGATATAACATCATCCTCCCTTTGTGTGTGTATATATATATATATATATATATATATATATATATATATATATATATATATATATATATATATATACTAACTATGCAATGTGATTTCTTTGAAAAAAAAATTAAGATTGTTTTCTTTACGGTTATGACCAGACAGAATTTGAGTTTTGCATAATATACTTTGTTAGGTTTTAAATATAAGAAAAATATTCTATATATATATTGAGTCATTTTTAATTATTTTTTTCAATTAAAGTTTTGTTTTTATCTTTTACTTCTACTTTTCATATGAAATTAATGTTACTAACTCTGTTCGATTAGTTTTTTTTTTATTTATTTATCGGCACTCTGTTGAATTAGTGGATTTAGTTGTTTATACTCAAAGAGAGTTTTGAAAGAATCTACATTGTTTTTGAAAAAGAAGAAAGAGTCTTGAAGGAATCTATATTTTATTAATAATAAATGTAATAAACATTCACATTGAAATGTTGTTTAAATTTATAAGAGAGTGGTTTGAATTAGTGTAGTACATAAGAAAACAGAAACACTGTTGCATTGCATAAAAAATGATAAAATTGATGCCTTCTTTGGTTGTTAACATTAGGCAGAAGCAACAGGTTGACTAATGTGATTCGTTGGGTCCAACAAATCTTGGGTGGAGCCCACCACTTGGTTTATTACCCCACCAAGGTACACCCCGGAGCATTCAGCATCTGCCAAGTGTCTAGCATCGCACATATGCCACGTGCCATTCCAACACCCAATCCTAACTACTACTTATGTTCCCCCTTCAGCTACTCCTCTTCATAAACTTCACCCTCCACCTTTCACTTCCAAAATGAACCATTCTGTAACGTTCCAACAACGGTGCGTGGCTTCCCTCAAAACCCTAACACCCCACATTACCTGTCTCGCGGTCCACCGGAACCTCCTCTACGCCGCATCCCTAAACCTCATCAACGTCTTCGACCTCTTCCATTACTCCCACATCGACGCCTTCAACCAAAGGCCTGCCTCAGGTTTTGTCAAGTCCATCGCCTTCACCAACTCAAGGGTCTTCACCGCTCACCAGGACCGCAAGATTCGCGTCTGGCTCATCACTCCCTCCAAACGACATCGTCTCCTCTCCTCCCTCCCCACCGTCACCGACTGTCTCCGCCGCTGCATCGTTCCCCGAAACTACGTCAGCGTGCGTCGCCACAAGTCTAGGCTCTGGATCCAGCATTGCGACACCGTATCTGGTTTAGCCGTCAACCAGAGCCTCATGTATTCGGTTTCGTGGGATAAGAGCTTTAAGGTCTGGGACTTGTTCAGTTTCCGGTGTTTGGAGACCGTTAAAGCGCATGAGGATGCCATCAATGCTGTGGTTGTTAACGGTGATGGCACCGTATACACTGCGTCCGCGGATGGTAGCATCAAGGTTTGGAGAAGGGACTGCAAGGCGAAACGGCACGCGTTGGTGAGCACCATTGCGAGGCAAAAGTCGGCGGTGAATGCGCTTGCTTTGGACGGTGATGGCGCGGGGTTGTTTTCCGGCAGTTGCGACGGCGCGATATTCCGATGGGATTGGGGGTGTGAGGAAAACGGCGCGGTGAAGATGGAGACGTTGAGGGGTCACAGTGGGGCCATACTGTGTCTGATCCACGTGGCGGGTTTGTTGGTGAGTGCGTCCGCGGATCTAACGGTTAGGATCTGGAAACGAGAGAGAAGGAGGAGTGGGTATAGTTGCAGCGCGGTGTTAGAAGGGCACGAGAAACCGGTGAAGTCGTTGGTAGCCGTTCCGGGAGATGACGATGACTCAAACGGCGTCTTTAGGCTATTCAGTGGAAGCCTAGACGGGGAAATTAAGGTGTGGGAGGTGTTTAGTTCAGTTTGATTCTGGGTACCTAATTCATCGCTTGAGCACGCTCTTAGTTGGCTAGGTTAAAACTCTGAAACTAATTGTGTGTGAGCAATACATATATAGTTAAATCCAGAACTTAACCACATTCCCAAAGTCCATTTCGTTCTACTTAAGGATCGCCACTGATATAATTTCCCTTTCAAAACCCGTCTACCTAAATTACATCAAAATAATTAGGAAAAATTGTGATTAGCTCGTCTGACATGATATGATGTTATGCATACTAATATATTTCTTTCTAATTTCCGAATAGATGTCGATCTTCTTGTAAAAGTTATATTGAGAGATTGACGTTAACATTAATCTATAAATATTGAGATGAATGAACGGATTGGTTGCAGGAATCTAAAAGATAAAACAAAAATTGAAGAAAATGATTTTGAAAAAAATGCAGCATAAAAAACATGCATGCAACAAACGTGATGTGGTGGCGGTTGTGGTTTTATAAACAATATGTACATTACTATTTAAAACCATGGTAACATATAAACAATTAAGATTGCCCAAAAAATATATATCCACCAAACAGAAGGAACATGATGAGAGTTGAACCATCATAATCCATGATCAGAGGGAAAAGCAGCATAACATCACCATAACTTGCCACCAACAAACCTCCGACCCACGGTGACTACGGTCTGAAAATTAAGCTACACAGTTTGAAATTCTAAAATGCTCTGTTATCCAGAAAAGATATTTGCCATGACGAAATATAAATAGCCTTTAAGCAATTGAAACTTGGAGCATGGGCTAAGAAAGCAGGTCCATTGAAGAAATTGTCTGATTTCTGAGAACGAAAGGGGCACTCCATATTACGAAATCATCGAAAGAACAAATCGAAATTCATGCTTCCATAGTAATCCTCACACTATACAGAGAGGGCCTCCCACTTCCTTGGGAATCAAAAGCTTTTGCTTTCTTTACCCTGTTGCGCCACTCCCACTGAATTCGGAACACCATTTTTCGAAATATTCTTCCAAAAATGGTAGAATGTTTTTGGATTTGAATTTGAATGGCAAAAAGTTCTTTTTTTAAGCTTAATGAGATTTTTTTTTTATCAGCTGATGAATGAGAAAGTTACTTTGAATAGTTCGCGACTCTGATTTGATATTCGAAAGCAATCCTTTAGGCTAGGTGAGAGTAGAATAGAGCTGAGAAAGAAGAAAAATATCTGTAACTTTCTATGTTTTTTTCTTTCATAAAATAAAAATATTATTATTTATGTCTTTCTTTCCTCGCCTATCGTGTTTGGTAAAGATTGGTTATGTAGTGAATTGTTTGATGCACAGAAGCAGTTATAAACAAATTTTTTCCTATGGTTTGACTAGATAAATAGGAAATAATAATAAATAAAATGAAAATAGGAAAAAAATAAAAACATGAAAAAAATGCTTTAATTTAAGATAAGTAAGTTCATAAAATAACTAATAGTATACACTTTCTCTTCCCTCATTTCTCTTTTATAGAATACATTCACATTTTTATTTTTTCTTTTACGCTCTGTCTCTCCTTGGACAGGGGGGAAAATAATGAGTATATATAAAATAAGTTTTGTTGTAAGTATGACGAAACATTATTAACTTGCTTTAAATTATTTTTGTTATTCATGGATTTTAAATTCGATTTAATTTTACAATACTATACAAAAATATTATTATTTAATAAATTTATAATTTATTAGATAATTACATTATAAAAATTAATTTTGTATTTCATTATATCAATATTATTTTATGCATATATTATTTAATTTGACTATATAATCAATTTATTTAAATTTATACATACGGTTTTATGGTTTTAAATAATTAAAAAATATTTTTACTCGTATCTTTTAAACTGTACTATTGATATACTAGAGGATTATTTATCTAACGATTGTCTTCATTTCTCCCCAAAGAAGAGAATAAAAGGATTAGTTTTGTGGTTCTCACTGAAACTTTCCATTCAAAATGACACTAATTCAAGTGATGCAAACATGAAGAATTAGTGCACATCCACGTGTTGGCATTGTGGAGAACAGTAAAACATTTGATGCAACGTGATGGTAAAAAAAGTAGTAGTGTAGTGTCACCTCCATAACAGCATATAGTAGTGGCAGCATGTGCCACCTTCAAAGCAACATAACAGTAGTAGCAGGTATAAGAGCAACATGGCTCCGAATAATGTGCAGAGAACAACTTCAAACTGTTTGAAACCAGATCACTGATTTTGACCCATTTAACATTGGGTTGACCATGTCACTAAAAAGGCATATATGATTTGATTACACCATAACCACACCAGCTACAAATTTGTTTCTGTCTAGCCGATGAGATCGGCTCGTTCCATCCGACTCAAACCCTAATTAAATTATTATTTCTTACTGACATGGGTGAACATGATGAACATTGACACGATTTTAAACAGTTTTTAAGCAAGAGTTGCAGATTTCATTGTCTAAAACTTGGAAAATATAACTATACATATTCGTGATGAAGTTAGAGGACAGATTCTAAATATTACTATACCCATGGTTGAAGTTTGGGATGATGCCATTTGAGAATTAAGGTGTATTTAGATTGGAGTGGATTTTGAAGGTGTGAAGAAGAAGAAAAAAAGAAGAAAAAAAGAAGAAAAAAAACGATAACTGTTTAGATTGAGGTTGTGAGGAGAAGATAAAGAAAGGAGGGGAAACTACATTGTATCGATTAAGAAAAAAAATAGATGGATTTGAATGGAAAATTTGTAGTAGATAGGATTGATTTTGATTTTTTTTATTTGTAATAATATTATAGAAAATATTAAATTTATTTATTTTATTTTATTAATAATTTTAATACTTTTATTTTAAATATTTATTTTATTTTATTATAATATAATAAAATATATTAATATATGTAACTACAATTTTTTTTAGATGGTATACTACTGGAAATCATAATCATAGTCCTTAAAAAAACTTGATATTTCATATCTCATGTTTAACTTTATGATCAAACAGATATTTCAGGATTTATTAGTCATTAAACACTTAAAACTGAGTTCCATATAAAGAATGTATTCATATCTTCAAAACAAAAATAACAATTATCACTCATTAGTAAGATAATTTATCTCATAATTTTTTAGTTGTCTTGAAGTATATGTCATTAGTTTATTTTCTTGCATCAAAACATAACTTAATCCTTAATATCACAATAAACCTAAACAAAAATTTCTTGTATTAGAAATCACCAACACTGAAGTATTGATAAATTTGTTTTTAGCTCTATAAAATTCTTCTCACGTTATTTGTTGAATTATTGGAATTCTTAAGTTGTTACTACTGTTATGTTTATTATTATTCATATTATTTAAAAAATTTGGAACCAGAAAATATTAAGTTTCATAATCAATTGCATTCTCATCTGTATATAAAAAATATAATTTTATGAATTGTTAATCTAAAATAGTTCTGTATAAAGGTTATGTCTCTTTGAATAAAGGAATTTAAAATTATTAAATCTTTTGTTGTTTATTGCATGCCTAAAAAGGATGTTAGGGTTACAAGAAAATTGAGTAGCTTCATATCTAGATAAAGAGCAACCCTTGAATAGCTTCATATCTAGATAAAGAGAAACACTTTGAGTTGGTTTTGTTTTTAAAAGGTACGGTCACAAAAGTTAGTGCTGATAGTGACCTTACCTTCATCGGTAGGTATTTGTGGTTACACCTTACCATATTTCGATGATTAAAGTTCTCTACGATAATTCTATAATATTGATGATTAAACTGTAAAAGTTAAAAAAAAAATAGAATATCTCATACTGCGAAAAGTAATAAATATTTTGGTTGGTTAGGTCCTTGATATTGTGTTTCTTTTATTTTCTAGTTATTTTAACTAATGTACTAATTTAATAAGATTGTAATTAGTATAATTATATTCTAGTATTCTTATTTTTTTTTCATTAAAAAATCATTCCAACTTACTTAATGATTTGGGTTATATGAAGTTTACAAATTATTCACATCAAATAAACACTCATATTTTTTATACTATAATTAATAATAAAAAATAATATAAATATGATGTTAAAGTAATTAGCATGCAAAATGTTAATAAGCTTATTATATATAACAGCTTGTATTTGAATATAACACGGTAAAATACTATTAAGCCGTAAAGATAAATTTTTTTGAACTTGTAATCATAATTCTCAAACTTTCTTCATAAAAAAACTCAAAATTATATCCTTAAAATAACTAATATTAACGCTATAAAAATCATGTAAAAGGTATGGTGAAATTGTTGGTTATTAATTCAGATTTTATTATTATTAATTCAAATTTTATTATCCTTAAACTATTTTACCGTTATATTGCATTAATGGTCAATTTATAGGCCGGTTAGTATTCCTAGTTTATAGCTTTCAGTAGTTGTAATTATTATATATATGATTGAGTGAATCAAAGTGAATAAGATCAGTTTTACAATTTTGTGCAATTACGTTTAATCAGTTGCTATAACATTTTATCTTTTCTTATTTCCTTCAATTAGTTCCTACAGCTGGTATCAAGAGCTAGTCTGTTATCATGAACTCTACCCAATTATCAGTCTCTATCCTTAATGGAAAAAAATTACCATCGGTGGTGTGTGCAAATGAGAGTTTTGTTTGATTATCATGAGTTATGGGATGTCGTTGAAAGTGGAGTGCCTGCATTAGCTGCTAATGCAACTGAGGCGCAACGAGTAGCGCATCATGACCAGAAGAAGGACAATAAGGTTTTGTATCTCATTCATCAAGGGATGAATGACAGACGTTTGAGCATATAGAAGGAGCAGCAACTACTACTAATGAGGCTTGGACAATTTTGTCAACCAATTATAAAGGTGATGATAAGATCAAGAGGGTGCGTCTTCAAACCCTAAGACGCCAATATGAACTGCTGCAAATGGAAACCACAGATACTATTGATATCTATATAAATAAAGTTATTGCCTTGACAAATCAGATTAAGACCAATGGTGAAAAGATTTTGAGGTCTATAACTCCCAGATTTGAACATGTTGTTGCCGCAATTGAAGAGGCCAACGACATTTAAAAAATGACAGTAAGAGTATTGTCTGGTTCTCTACGAGCGCATGAGCAGCGAATGAATGACAATAAAATTGAAAAACCAATTGAACAGACTTTACAAGTACAAGCCTCAATTGGTAGCTCCTATCATAACATGGTAGCTATTTCAGCAAAGGTCGTGGTGGCCAGAATCATGGAGGCGCTTGGCACGGGGAACGTGGTCGCGGAGGACGAGAAGACATTTATAATAAATCAAATGTTGAGTGTTATAATTGCCATAAACGTGGCCATTATGCAAATGAGTGCAGATCAAAAGGTGATAATCATGCTGTCAATTGTGCTCAAGAGACAGTAATCACGTACAAGATGAAGAGGATCATATCGTACTAATGACAACCACATCAAATGAAACTCCAAACAATCAGACTTGGTATTTAGATACAGGTTGCACAAATCATATGGGTGGTCAGAAGGAGTTGTTTGCAGATTTGGATTACTCATTTCACACAAAAGTGAAATTCGGTGATGGCAGGTTCGTTCCGGTGACTGAAAAAGGGCGAATTCTTATCACATTGAAGAATGGTGATCACAGGTACATCTATGATGTTTTCTATGTACCTGATATGAAAAGTAATTTGTTGAGTATGAGACAACTGGCTGAGAACAGTTATGAGATGCACATAGTTGAAAATAAATTATCAATTTTTGATAAAAAAAAGTAATTTGATTCTTAAAACCTTTTTTATCAAAAAACTGCATGTTTCCAGTAGATATTCAAATGCGTGATTTTAAGTGCTTGAATGCAATAATGAATAATGAATCGTGGTTATGACATTTACGCTTTAGACACTTAAATTTTCAGAGTTTGGAAAATCTTTCCAAAAGAAATTTAGTGAATGGTTTACCCCATATTCATCACTCAGGTCAATTGTGTGAGGCTTGCATTTTTGGAAAGAATAACAACACACCATTTGTTAAGGAGCCTTGGCGTGCAAAATTTGCTTTGGAGCTTGTTCATACAGATGTTTGTGGCCCGATGAACATATCATCATTTGGAGGTAATAAGTATTTTCAAGGAAAACCTGGATTTATGTATTGAAAAGCAAGGATGAGGTATTCCACTGCTTTAAAATATTTAAAGCATTTGTTGAAAGAGAGAGTGACAGACAAATTAAGATGGTGTGTAGTGATGGAGGAGGTGAGTACAAGTCTAATGAATTCAAGAGGCACTGTGAAGAACTTGGGTTGCAACATAACATAACTTGCCCCTACACACCTCAACACAACGGAGCTGCTGAGAGAAAGAATAGAACAATCATGGACATGGCGAGGAGCATGCTTAAAGCGAAAGGTATGCCAAATTATTTTTGGGCTGAAGCCGTAACACGTGCGGTATACTTGATAAACAGATCACCCACTCTGAGTGTTCCTAACACAACTTCGATTGAGGCATGGAGTGGATTCAAACTCAATGTGCAACACTTGAAGGTATTTGGGTCAATTACTTATGCTCATGTTCCCAATGTAACAAGATCAAAGTTGGATGATAAGGCAGTGAAGACCATTTTCATTGGATATAAGCATGGGGGATACAAATTGTACAATCCAATGACAAAGAAGGTGATTGTTAATCGTGATGTTACATTTGCCGAAGATGAGGAATGGCAATGGAATGCAACAGCTGAAATGGATTCGAAAAAACGATATATTTACATTTTGAACGATGATGTGGAAGATATAGTCACTCTTGAAGCACCTGCAGTTCAACCTGAAGTTGTAATTCAACCTGAAGTTGCACCTCCAATTGCAACTATGATGGAGCGACCAAGAAGGCAACAACGACAACTTGTACATCTTCAAGATTGCAAAGTAAATCTTGATGATGAAGTTGATGATGAAGTTGATGACAACCTGTGAGACTTGCCGATGCCATTCAACACCCCAAATGGAAAAAGGCTATGAATGAAGAATTGATGGCGATTGAGAAAAACAATATCATGACTCAAATTGGGAAGGTTGTTCCAAATCAGAATTAAGGGAGGATGTTGATTATTAATTCAGATTTTATTATTATTAATTCAGATTTTATTACCCTTAAACTATTTTACCGTTATATTGCATTAATGGTCAATTTACAGGCCTGTTAGTATTTCTGGTTTATAACTTTCAGTAGTTGTAATTATTATATATATGATTGAGTGAATCAAAATGAATAAGATCAGTTTTGCAATTTTGTGCAATTACGTTCAATCAGTTGCTATAACATTTTGTCTTTTCTTATTTCCTCCAATTAGTTCCTACAGAAATTAGCAATAACACGATGGCATGTAAAGAAAAAAAAATTGCAAAAAAATACGAACAAGAAGGATTTACATCTTAGTTCAATCATGTTGAAATATGCTCCTACCCTTCACCTATCATTTTGCATCATTGTCATCTTAATCATCTTTTGTTTAGTTAAATTTAGAAAATAAAAATTGTTTTTATTTAGTTGTTGTAATTAACTTGTACTATCATGTTGTTATGACTCATTGACTTGAATATTTTTTATTATATAACTATTTTTTTTTATATTGAGTGTATTTCTATCTTCAAGTGAATTTAAGTGTCGTATTTCCAACATGTATGTTGAAAACAATATAAAAAAATTGCAAATATACTATAATTATATTATCTTAAACTTTTAAGAATACACATTTGGCTTTTAATAGGTAATAGATCAATAACATTGTTTTCACATTTCAGAACCTAAAATTTAATTTAATCATAAAAAAATCACATCATTTTTATGGATTTTGATAGTCAGACTGATGATCGAGGATGTCAGAATCTTAGAAAAAATGAAAAAAGAAAAATTTTAGACTGAGGGTGATTCTTTTAAAATGTAACATGAATAATTGAATTTTTTATTTATAAATTCTTTTTATTTTAATAACAAAATATTTATGTGTCATTTAAAATATATCACTTTTACTCTAAGGTTATTTTCTAAATCCTTACATTATTTTATATAAATTTTAATCTAATTAATAAAAGTATATTTTGAAGTATTTATAATTTTAGTTTTTGATTACTTTTACTTTCTTATTTTTATTTACACGTCAATAAATTTAATTATATTTTTAACTTTCAATTATTATATTTCTCATATTATCTATCCCATTATTCATCTTAGAATATATTTAAAATATTTCTTGTGAATTTTAAAATAAAATCATTAAAAATATTATAAGTACTATAACAATTAAAATAAATACACCACAAAAATGTTATAAAATTAATTTGTATATATCATTATCAATATCTTAGATAACAAAAAGGTAAAAGTAAGACAAATTTCTCTTATAACTTTTGAAGTAAAACTTTATTATAGGAATGGAAGAAAAGAAACAAAATATACACAAAAACAAAATCTTTGGTGGCGGCAGCGAAACGCCTCCGCATCTTAGGGTTTTCGGTGCAAGGCGGCAGCATTGTGCGTGACGGCAGCGGAATAACTGGAGGTGCGGCGCGGTAGTGCTACAAGACGACATCTGGAACACAGAGCACGGGAGAGACCTAATTAGGGTTTGTTGTGCGTGCGTGACGGCAGTGGAACGCCTCCGCATCTTAGGGTTTCCAGTGCAAGACGACAGCTTTGTGCGTGACGGCAGCGGAATAGCTGGTGCGGCACGGCGGTGCTACAGGACGACGACGAGGTGCGGTGCGGCGGCGTGCGGTTTCCGTTTGTGTGACGACGCCTGGGCGACGGAGCGCGGTGGTTGCTGGGCTGGTGCGCGGCGTCTGCTGAAAGGGGTGGCTCTTGTGGCGACGAAGTGGTTGGCTCGCGCGGTGTTCCGTGTTCTTGTGGAAGTTCTTGGCGGCAACTTATTAGCCTTCTAATATGACAGAGAGTTCTGCGGGTTTTCTCATACCATGGGCTTGCTTGATGGATCGGGAAGTATGTCCTGATAAAAAAATATATTCTATATCCGGTCAAAGGAAGACTTTTGCTCAGGCTTTGGGAAATACATGTGACATTCCTTTGTCCCAGCTACCTACTTCTTGTATTAAGGGTGACATAATTGCTGTCCGGATTGATGAGGCAGATTACTTGGCTGGTCTTGAGGATTGCAAAACCCATCTCCATGGTCGGATTATTCTATCTAAGGGGGATAAACCTCTTACACACCTGGATTTAACTAAAAATTTGCAGCCGGTGAGGAAAGCTCTTGGACCATGGAAAGCAATTCCTCTTGGAAAAGGTTTCTATGAGTTTGAGTTCGCTTCTATAGAAGACATGCAATGGGTCCTCGGGATGGGTTCGCTGAAGTTATCTCCTGGTTTATTGAGATTGTTTGCCTGGACAAAAGACTTTGTCCCAGCTACCATGAAGAGTACCAAAGCTCAGACATGGGTTAGAATCTACCATTTTCCTTTGGAGTATTGGAAACCAAGGACAATATATTCCATCGTTAGAGGCCTTGGTACTCCTTTGTCTTTGGATGAGCATACTATGAGGAAGAATAGGGGTATGTTTGCTAGAGTGTTGGTGGATATTGATCTACTGTCCCCTCTCTCCGATCAACTTTTGGTTGAACGTCCAGACTTTGCTTTTGTAGCTGGTGTGGAATATGAATGGCTCCCTCCATTTTGCTCTCATTGTAAGATGATTGGGCACGAGCTTGCTCAGTGTTGGACGATCCATGACCAGGGTCGTGTTCTTGGGCCTCAACATAAACCTTCTCAGAAGGCATCTTCTGATGAACGGGACCAAGGGAGGACCGTGATTCCTAAACAATGTAAAGAATATAGAAAAATTAATCCGGAGACAAAACTCGTGGAAGGCCTCATTGATAAGTTGAAAGTTGATGAAACAGGTGGAGGAGGGGATGATTTTGCAGATATGCCTCCTTTTGAGGATGCTTCAGATCATGATAGGTCCTCACCCAAGCAGGGGTTGTCCACTCCCACTTTGGATTCACTTGCTGTTATGCAAGCTAAGGACTCAGAGTCAAATTCAACAACTTTTATTGATGATCATCATGTGGAGGTATCTGTTCCTGTGATTGTACCATCTCCGTTGTGCTCTCCTCGGAGGGTTAAATCACACGCAGATACTAATGCACCAGTTCCTAATGTGGAGGTCTCTGCTATTGTGATTGTACCATCTCAGTCGCCTCATACCTCCCCTCGGAAGGCTAAATATCTTGGGGATGTTAAAGCAATATCGTTGGTCTTTCAAAATCACTTTTCTTCTCTTGATGGTTTGGAAACTACAGATGTGGGAGGTGATTCTCATATTGGAGCGTCAACTATTCCGCCTACCATTGTTGGAATTAATTCTGATCATATTGAAAATCATGTTGTTTCAAAATTTTGGGCTGACTCTAATGACATGGAGGAGGATGGCAGTGATAATGGGGAGGAAACAGTTCGCACTAAAAGAAAACCAGGGAGACCACCTAAGGGGACTGGTAAATCCAGAAAAACTGCTAAGGCAGTTCTCTCTACAACGTCGCAATGAAGGTCTCTTCATTTTTTTGGAATGTCAGAGGATTGGGAAACCACAAAATTGTGGAGATGTTGCTTAGTTTACTTAACCTACATAAACCTCTCATGGTTTTTCTTGCTGAACCCATGATGTCGTACACTAATGCTTTCGACGTCCTTTTCAAATCTGTTAATATGCATTTGGTGGCTACGTCTCCTATTGTTAATAAAGTTGCTCAGCTTTGGTGTTTGTCGGTTCCTAATCTTGTCCAAAATTTCTTGGTTAATGATCAATTTATCTCTGTTACTTGTCGTCTGCAAGAGAAAAGTTTTAGCTTTGCAGGTGTTTATGGTGCTAACACATACTTGTCTAGACGATTTTTATGGAGGGATCTTAGTCTCTTCACAGGACCTTGGTGTATTCTGGGAGATTTTAATGTTGTGCTCTCGACGGATGACTGTAAAGGGGGGGTGGCTCCTAATCAGGTTTCTTGTAATGAATTCCTGGACTGGATTAATACTAATGATCTTTCTTGTATGCCTTTTACTGGATCTTGTTATACTTGGTATAATGGAAGGAGAGGGTTGCATAGAATTCACAGAAGACTGGATAGGGCTTTATGTAATGGAGTGTGTCTGGATGAATGGGAATCTTGTACTTATCAGGTTCTTGTTAAAAATTGTTCTGATCATTCCCCTATTCTTGCTAGTCTTGCTAGTAATTCTTTGCAGAAGGTTAGCAATTTTCGTTTCTTTTCGATGTGGCTTCAAGACACTTCGTGTCTAAAGCTTATTCATGATTCTTAGGCTAATAAGGTTGTTGGTTGTCCTATGTTTATCTTGCAACATAAGTTAAAAAGGTTGAAACTTGAGCTCCGAGACTGGAATATAAATTCTTTTGGTAATGTTCATAATGGAGTTCTTCTTAAGCAGGGCATCCTTCTTGGTATTCAAAAAAGCTTAGAGACTGCTAGTTTGTCTGATAGTGATGGACTTCTCTATCAAGAAAAGAAAGGGCTAAGGAGGAGCTTGATCATGCTCTTCACTGTCAATATTTGTTTTGGAAAGAAAGGGCTAGGATGTTATGGTTCAAGGATGGAGATCGAAATACTGCTTTTTTCCATGCGGTGGTCAAAAGGAGAAATAATTCTAGTGGGATTCATCGTCTACGGATTGATAATGAGGTTACGGAGGATCCTAAAATCATTGAGGATCATATTTTGGACTTTTATAAAAATCTTTATGCTGAGTCTATTTCTAATGTTCTGGATACTGATAATATGGAAGATTTTATTGGTACTTATATTCCTGCGATGGTTTCCTCTGAGGAGAATATGATGTTGATTAAATGTCCAGATTTTTCTGAAATTAAAAATGTTGTTTTTAATCTTAACGGTAATAGTGCTCCTGGTCCTGATGGTTTTGGTGGTGTTTTCTATCATTCTTGCTGGGAAATTATTGGGACAGATGCTTGCAATATTGTTCAACAGTTTTTTAAACAAAACTAGGTTCTCCCTGGAATGAACAGTAATGTGGTATCTCTTATTTCAAAGGTTCAGGGTGCTGATTCCATTAAAGATTATAGGCCAATTGCTGTTGC
This sequence comes from Phaseolus vulgaris, assembly GCF_051622355.1. Taxonomy (NCBI): domain Eukaryota; kingdom Viridiplantae; phylum Streptophyta; class Magnoliopsida; order Fabales; family Fabaceae; genus Phaseolus; species Phaseolus vulgaris. The sequence goes on along the minus strand of NC_143500.1, from coordinate 44,659,872 downwards.
TAATTTCAAATTTAAGATTATTTCCAAGATACTGGCAGATAGGCTTGCACTTGTGGCTGCTAGAATCATTTCTCCTAATCAATATGGATTTATGCAGGGTAGACAAATTCAGGACTGCATTGGTATTGCTTCTGAAGCTATTAACATGCTTTCTAAAAAGGTTAGAGGAGGTAATGTGGCTTACAAAGTTGATATTCATAAAGCTTTTCACACTCTGAGTTGGAAGTTCTTATTATTAGTTTTAAAACGCTTTGGTTTTCACCCCTCTTTTATCGGTTGGATTAGTACAACTCTCCGTTCAGCTATGCTTTCTATAAGAATAAGTGGTAGTTTGGTGGGTTTTTTTCCTTGTAGTCGAGGGGTAAGACAAGGTGATCCATTGTCTCCTTTACTTTTCTGTCTTGCAGAGGAAGTTCTTAGTAGAGGTCTCTCTAAGCTTGTGAATGATAAGAAGATTTTAAATATGGCCAGTCCGCAAGGTTATCTCACTCCCTCTCATATTTTGTATGCTGATGATATATTTATTTTTTGTAGGGGGATATTAAGTCTCTTAGAAATTTGAGTTCTTTTCTTAAAACATATGGTGATTTTTCTGGTCAATATATTAATAACTCTAAAAGTAGTTTCTTCACCATGGATAATTCTCCAAGATTTGTCACCAAAATTCAAAATATTATTTCCTGTAGTCATGGTTGTTTGCCTTTCAATTATTTAGGAGTGCCTATCTTTGTTGGTGCTCCAAAGTGTCGGTTTCTTCAGCCTTTGGCTGATAAAGTTAAATTGAAGCTAGCATCTTGGAAAGGTAAATCTCTTAGCATGATGGGTCGAATTCAGCTGGTCAATACAGTGATTACTGGATCTCTAGCTTATTATAGTTTTAATATGTATAAGTGGTCTGTTTCACTTATTAAGCAAGTTGAGCAGTGGTGTCGGAATTTTATTTGGACTGATGATATTCTGAAAAAAGGTATTGTTACCGTTAATTGGGGGAAAATTTGTTCACCTCTTGAGGATGGAAGCTTGAATATTATTAATCTTCATCATGAAAATAATGCATATCTTCTTAAGCTTGCTTGGAACTTTGCTTATAGCGACAAACCTTGGTCTTTACTCTTGAAAGCCAGGGTTCTTAAATCAAAATATGAATTTAGAACGGTTTATAGATCTTCCTCTCTCTAGCCTGGAATTAAGCATTTTTATTCTACCATACTTGATTATACTTCTTGGACTGTTGGTACATGTTCTTTTATTAATTTCTGGAATGATAAATGATGCTCTACTACTTCTTTAGCGAATATTGCAGGGTTATCTGATGGTGTTAGCATTCCGGATACATTCTCTCAATTTTAGACAGGTTGTGATTGGAATATTCCCTTATCTTTACAGCAGATGCCTCATTTTTGTAATCATATCATGATTAGAGAGGAACAGGATATTCCTAATTGGATTCTAAATGAGTCTGGTCGTTTCACTCTTAAATCGGCTAGGACTTTTTTCTTGGAACCAGGAGTTCCAGGTGGTTGGGGTAAATTCATTTGGTCTTCATCTATTCCGCCTTCCAAAACTCTAGTACTCTGGAAAATTTTTCATGGGCGACTTCCTACAGATCAACATATTCAGAATAAGGGTTTGTATATATGTTCTATGTGTTCGCTTTGTGAAAAGCAAGAGGAATCTATTCAACATCTATTTTTTGAATGTTCTAACGCATTGCATATTTGGAGTTGGGTTCGACAACTTTTTCTTACTTCTCATTTCTCTAATAAGGATGATCTACTTTCTTTTATTAAGAGTGATAGTAGTCCTTTGGTTAAATTGATTAAGCTTGCGGTGATAACCTTTTCTATATGGATGATATGGCATATGAGGAATTATGCTAGATTTCATGATAAGATTGGGGTTTCTAAGGCTATTTCGATAATTAAAGATTTAACTTGTCTAGTGGGAAATTCGTCTAAAGCTTCAATGAAGAATTATATGTTGGACTTCAACGTGATTAAGTTTTTCGGTATTAAGAATCGTAGTGGTAAAGTTCTTCGTCCTCTTCCTATTAGATGGGAATTTCCTTCACCAGGCTGGGTCAAAATTAATATTGATGGGGCTGCTAGGGGGTATCCTGGTCTTGCTACTTGTGGATGTATTTTTCGTGAAAGTATGAGAGAATTTATTGGTGCTTTTTCAGCGTTTCTTGAAGTTCAAACTGCTTTGGTTGCTGAGTTTTATGGAGTTATACATGCTATGGAGGAAGCTCAAAAAATGGGGCTTACTAATGTCTGGCTTGAATGTGATTCTGCCTTGGTTTGTGCTGCGTTTACTGCTAGGACTAATGTTCCGTGGATGTTTCAGAATCGATGGAATACTTGTCTTAATTTTTGTGGGACAATCAGGTTTAGGGTAACTCATATTTTTCGTGAAGGGAATGCGTGTGCTGATAAGTTGGCTAATTTAGGATTTATTCATAGAGAATCATTTCATTGGTATAATAGACTCTCAGCTAGTCTGTTCTTAGAATTCTTTATGAATAGGTATAATCTACCTATGTATCGTTTGTGTTAACATATGGGTTTTGGTCTAGTCCCCACATATTTTTGTATTTTCTTTCTTTTTTCTTTTTTTAAATAATATTTTTTTTTCATGTGATGGCAGATGATTGTTGTTACTTGAAGTGTCAGCTCATCTGAGATGTCAAGTTGCATAGTGATGCCTAACACGAAAACTTTATAAAAAAAATTTATTTATACTATAGAAATACAGTATCGCATTTTGAAGTGATTTTATATGATGTAGTTTTAAAATTTAAAAGATAAAAGAATAAAGAAAAAATTAAAAAAAAAATAGATACGTGAGAATCCTCTATAAATAAATATAAATATAAATAAAAGAGAAATTTAATAAATAATTTAAGAATAAAAATAAGATAAGTATAAAAGAAGTAGAAGTGTTTTTTTTTTAAAGTTACTTAATAGCATCGCTCTAAAGAACCCTCCTAATCCAAAGGTGTGTTGGGTGAAGGCTGTGGCGGTGATCGGCATAGCAAAGAAAGTATAGCTTTACGATGGAAGAAGTCACCTTGGATACTGTACAGCCCTAAAACCCTTTCTTCTTCTCTCTTTACACCGCAATTCATCTATGGTTTTCTATATCCCTCACTTCTTCCTTCAAATTGGGTAACAGGATCTCATTCATTCCATTTTGAAGCGCTTTTGGACACTGCGAGCCCTTGGTTCCACACTTCTTCTCTCTTACCCTCCTTTGCTTCCCGTTTATCCCATTCACTAACTTCTTTTTCTTCTGTTCCCATTTTCAGAGCCGGAAAATTTTGAAGTTAAGGACGCTCCGGATTCCGAGGTTCTTCAATTTCTATTTTTTCCTATTCCTCCTAACTCTTTTGTTTGTGTTTGTTTATTCACAGCGATATAATTTCTGAATTCCCCATGTTATTACCTCTGGGACTTTTAAATTTTCGGATCGTTTTTGCGTGGTTCTTTCCAACCACTACTTCACTAGCCTACCTGATCTGCTCATTTATTAGGATTCTGTTATGTTTACTGCATTCGATTTTAATTTTGATACCACGTTTCTATAGCTTTTTAGAAACCTTGCCAATCACATTTATGTCCGTATTAGTGTGAAGTGACGTAACTCGTAAGGTCATTTTTTAGTTATTAGTTTAGGTTATTCCCATGGTCTATTCTATTGCCCTTATTAACAAATATATGGTACAGTTCTATCATTTGTTTTTCCTTTAGTATCAATGCAAACTCACCATTGGTTTATTTCCTTCTATCTTATCCTATGCTTTGTTCATTTGTTGTTTTGAAGTCTTGTTTGTGAGGTCTTTCAATTTCAACCGCTTTATTAGCTCCAACATGCTTACACATCATACTTCAGTCAACAGAGATGATTTGGTACATGCTTGTCACAAAATCTTATTCAATCGTTACTTTTGGTCCCATCCTTGAAGAGAATTCTACTTGAAACTGTGATCATATAACCCTGAATGACAATGAACCCAAAAGTTAAATTTAGATAATGTGCTATCTGGTTAACAAATTTTGGCGGTTTATAAGCGGCTGGAGTTAGTTGCGAAGCTATTTCATATATGCAAGGGAGCTTTTTGTTGGATTTTGTAATACATGAGAGATCTGTGTAGCAAGCATGAAATACCAGGAGTGCGTAATTTTTTCAACATATCACATTGTATATATATTAATCCTTCCCCAAATTTTTGGTAAGGGAAATTGCCCTGATTGTTTCACTATCAATTTCTTGCATTCAGTTTGCTACATTTGTCTTCAGTTTAAGATGTCTATATATCTATTTCAACCAATATCTTGTTTTTCAAAGTATATTTTGTAATCTATATCTGACTGGGTGCCGTCAACAGCAACAATATCCTAAGTAGAATCTGCATTCTCTAATATTTTAGTTATTCTCTTCAACTACGTGATATCCCTTGCTTCACGGTTGCATTGGGGTTTACTGCTACAGGTAGGAGTTGGAACATCCAAGAAGAATCGGACAACTTCTGGTATTTATGTCATGTCTCCATTTTTCATTAAATTGATGGATTTATTCTCTGGTGGGGGTTATGTGATCAAGTCACGCCATGGTTGTGTTGTTATTGCAAATTGAACGTTTGCATGTTTTACTCATTTCTCCATCTTTTCTGATCCAGCTAATGGCAATGCTCTGAAGCTTACTTGTGAACTTCTCCGGATTTTTATCACAGGTGTATACATCTTAAAGAGAAACGCGTTTGTGCCTCCTTGGTCTTGACTATAAGTTTGCTCATAATCTTTATCACCTTGACATAAACCGTTCTCTTGATGCAGAGGCTGTTCAACGTGCTGCTGCTATTGCAGAAGCGGAGGGTGCTAGTCAAATAGAACCAACTCATTTTGAGATTATTCTTCCTCAGTTACTTTTAGATTTCTAAAGCATTTAAAATACTATGTGTAACTTCTACTTCCCCGCATCATAAATTTAGTAGAAAGGACATTAAGAGTTGTTGGTCCGAAGGTATGTCTGATACAACTAATTCTTTCCAGGGACATTGAAAGGGATAAAAGCTGATCATTGAAGTTGTTCCTTCACTCGTTTCATCTAACTATTTTTGAAGTTGAAGCATACAAGTTGATTTTATTTCATTAAGAAGTGCAATTTTTTTTTGTTATGCAGAAGAAAAAAGCGTAAGAAAATTAGTAAAAAATGATTGAAATAGTAAACAAGACAATAAAATGATTAAAATTCAATTGAGATAAAAGTTTTCGTCCAAGACATAATCTTAGCTTTACTTCTTTGGGTGTATCATTGATTTAAGGATATGTATTTCCCCTTGAAAGAAATTGGTTCTAGTTATTAACAAGCTTAATAATCAACCTCTTCATTTAGATTAAATTATATTATATTTCTACAATTATCACTAATGATAAAGACTAATAGAGAATTATAATTCTATCATTCTAATTGATTTTATATTAGATTGGGAAAATGGTCCTTTTTGCACAACCAATGAAATTGTATTATGATAATAACTATAGTAGAAGTGCAAATGTTAAAAAAAAAAATAAGAAAACAATTACACCTCGGCCCTTTTTATAAGGGTCTTAAAAAGAAGGGTTGAAATACTATAAAAACTTAAAATATTTTCAAGTGATATCCAAACTTAATAAAACCTGTAATTATTTCTTAGAGTTTCAGAAGTGTTGCCTATTTCAAAAGATGTAGAGATTTCTTGCTTTTTATTTCCTGCATCTAATTTGAATGGGCCCTCATTTTACTTAAAGATTGAGATTTCTCCTTCCTACATAAAATAACCCAAGAGTACTAGTATGAATTAGAAAAAAAAGTAAATTGCAAAAAAAAAATATATATATATATATATAAAAGTGAACTATGAGTAGATAAAAAATGAAAAATTATGACTAAAGGGAGATGTATGAAAATCGAGAGTAACGAACACAGGGTGTTTCTTCTTGCACCTCAACAAATTTCTGTCTGCACCCCATTATTTTAGAAAAAGACTGTCTAACCTCTTTTAAAATTGACTTCTGAATTCTCTTTTCGAAAACATACCCAGAACATATTTTATGAATTCTGGATTTACTGTTTCAGAAGCAAAAAAATGTGCTTTGAAAATGGTTTTTTGGTCTTTCAAATTTTCTATTCTGGAAACATATTTTGTTTATAGAATATCCCCTACCCTGAAATCATCTAAAATTATCAAGAATAATTTGGGTATTTTAAAGAATGTAGGAGTGCAAAAAGAAAAATGTAGGCGTGCAGGAAGAAATACCCCAACACATTTCATCGTCAAACAACAGAAAGGTCAACGCAAATTATTTAAAGCCCAATAAAAAAAAGCCCACAGACCCTAATGAGTGAAGAGGGAAGCGTGTGAAGGAAAGTGGCAAAAGAAAGATGCCATTATGCCAACTACAAGGAATGCAGCACTACAACTGAACAAGACACCGAAAAACACCAACGTTGTTTAAACACTAAACAATAATCTCAACCTGTTCCATTTACAGCATCAGTATCGCTCTGTAACAAGTAAATCCTTACTGATCCCCGAACCCTAATTTTGCTCCGGGGAACGCTATTTTCTATACGATGGAGGTAACCCCTTTCTCTTTCTTCGTCGTTTATCACTGCGATCGATCGTCAAACATAGTTTTTCACCGACGAAAACACCTCCCTATCTTTTCTTCTCTCATTTACGTCGAATCCTTGTATTGCTCTCAACTTTGATTAAAAGTTAGCAACTAAATACATAAATTATGAATTTGTTTCCACCGTTCAACTACATTACTAGAGGAGAGGCTCTTTGAATTTTATTCTGTTTGAATTTTGAACATGCTCATAAATGGAATTTTATGGTAATTCTCACTTTAGGAGTTTGAACATCGTCTTCCATATCTATAACTTACAGTGGCTATTGTTCTTCCTTTTAGTGTTGACCAATGTTATGCATGTCCAATTACGTTTTATTTGTATGAACCGTTTCTCTCATTTAGAGGCCGAATCACTCCACCTTCAGAATTGATGATTCTGGATTCCTTCTGTTTTATACCATAAATTTAGCCTTCGATTCTCTCTGCTTGCTCACCATATGGGTGCAGTTCAGATAAAAGGAATAACGGGACGCTGCTTGCTTGTGTTTTCTTACTTTGTCCTCTTATTTTCCGTAATATTTAAAACAAAAAGTAATCTAAAGTAAATATAATTTTGCAAAAAAAATATAGCAATACTGGTCTGGGAGTGCCCTCAACGAGAACAAAGGAATGGTAGATAATTTGCAGCGTTGTGGAGTTATTACTTCCAGAAAGGTAGGTGAAGTAATGGAAACCATCGATAGAGCTTTGTTTGTACCTGGTGGACTTCAACCTTATGTTGACAGTCCTATGCCGATAGGCTACAATGCTACTATCTCTGCGCCACATATGCATGCAACGTGCCTTCAGTTGCTGGAGAAGAATTTGCAACCTGGGATGCGTGTTCTGGACGTTGGCTCTGGTATAGTCTATGAACTATTTTCTTGCGAGCTATCTATAATTATATTTTTTCTAATTTATTAAAGAGAAATGAAAAAAAATCCTACTTATTAGGAATCAATTTATTCCACCACTATTGGCGTATTGGATTTGTTGTTTACAAGTCATGGATAGACTACATAAAATGTTTGTGGCGGCTGTACTAACAAGGGTGTGCAGAAAATAGTGGATGCTTTATTTCCTTCCCTTACTGTGAAGTTATAGAAGGATGATGTGGAGACTTTATAATGTAACCTTGACTGTTTTTATTGATAACACCAATACTCTCAGATTTGCGTAATCCCAATTTAATGTGGAAATGTTGTTCGTTCCTTATGTGCAATACAGAATTAAAGGATGTTCTATATAACAGGAACGAATTTCCAATGCTTTCTTTCTGTTTATTCTCTGCATTTGATGCAAATTATTCATACTTTGGCCCCTTTGCAGGTACGGGATACCTCACTGGATGCTTTGCCTTGATGGTAGGACCCCAAGGCCGTGCTGTTGGCGTGGAACATATTCCTGAATTGGTTTCTTTTTCAATTGAGAATATTAAAAAAAGTGCTGCATCTCAATCATTGAAAGATGGTTCCCTTTCTGTGCATGGTGGTGGTACGGTTTCTATATCTCCATTGATACCAAACATTGAAACTCTTTTCCACAACAAAAATACTATTGACTATGAGAGTTTAGTATAGTCCTTTTGTTAGATACGGGTGGTGTCGAAGGCTTAATGTGAGGTAAAGAATTGAATAACTTTGACGAGTCCTTCAGTTAAACAGAAATTCATAACCTGATGATCTGGATTTGGGATTTGTTTGAAATGATTGAGTCAACTCAAGTAATCTGATGGTCAGGATTGGGATTTGTTTAATGTGATTGAGTAAATTTCATCTGGAAGTAGAGTTTATTCATAACCACTTGTGTCATGACACTCCTAGATATTGTGGATTTTGAATGTCCATAGTCACTTTCTTTAACTCTTCCCCTCTGTTCTGTGGTGGTAACTGCATGGTTATTGATGTTTTTTTTTTAGAAGTTAAATAATTTGGTATGTGAAGTTGGCGGATCAATAATTTCAAATATGTAAGTGATTGTTGTGTTGATTGACAGATGGTAGGCAAGGTTGGCCTGATTTTGGTCCTTATGATGCCATTCATGTTGGAGCAGCGGCACCAGAAATTCCCCAACCACTTATTGAGCAGTTGAAGCCGGGTGGTAGAATGGTCATTCCTGTTGGAAACATATTTCAAGATTTAAAGGTCGTGGATAAGAACTCTGATGGTTCTATCAGTATTCGAACTGAGACTTCTGTTCGGTATGTGCCTCTCACTAGCAGAGAAGCTCAGTTGCGTGGTTAGTGAAATGAAAATCTGGAAGGCTTTGGTTGTCTGTACCACGTGCTGTAAGAATTTGTATATTTGAAGCTGCTGTTCTTTTCTTGCCCTAAAACAAATGATTCATGTCGATCATTCAGAAAAGTAGTTATACTAATACCATAAACATTCTCGTTCTTTGTCTGAAATCTGAATCTATTTTATGGCTTTATTTAATATTATATAAAACATTATTTTCTACGTAAGTGGTTGAGTCGAAAACTTGAACAATTGTCTTGTATTTTGCACTTTTTGAGTAAAAAACATTTGACAGTATACAAAGTTTTTATAATGTCTTCCAATCACAAACTGTTGTACATGGTAAGTTTGTTGTAATCTTAAAACTTATTACCACTATTTCTGATGGCTACTTTTGCTGCAACATCAATTGAGTAGATGTTAAATGTTTCTTAGTAGAAAAGATTAAGAAGCTTTTTGTGATTGTTAAAATTGGTAGGGTGTGGGTGTTTAATTTTTATGTCGTGTCGTGTGGCTGTATTGTAATGACACACCTTGTGTTATTTTTTACGCAATAATAGTATTCAGTTTGCGTAAAAAAATCTACACTTTAATTATGAAGTAATATATTAATTAGTTACAAATTATACATATCTTACTAGTTAATTTAATTATTGAAGATAGCAATTATTAATCACTTTAGTCGTTGATGTGAGTGTTAACTAATTTGATCATTAATTCTAGTCATTATAATTTGAACCTAAATTGATCAAGAATCTATTTTAACAATTTTCTTCATAAATACTTCAAGAAAAGAAAGAAAAAAAGTGCTTCTTTCTATTATCCACAAATTAAAAAGAAACATTTAGTAAATATTAATTTTAATTTATAAAAAAAAAAATCATTTTTCTTCTTCGTGTTTTTCTTGTCTAGAAATATTAGTAAATAAGTTTGTTCAAACTATTCAAACTTAAAACTAATTTAATTCAAGGTTTGAAAATGATATAGTAGAACTGATATTTGTGAGCTTATTGACTAGAGAAACAAATTTAAAGGACTATAGTTTGGAGTTTTCTTTTTTAATTTTAAAGTGAAGCAAATTAGTTGACATGTTTTGATTTTTTACACTGTGCTTGTAGTTGAATGAATACTGTTTACCCATATATAAAAGCAAGGTTGGCATGTGTTTTCACAGTAAAAAAGGTGAAAATAATTTTGTATTTTTATCAGCCACTTGTCTTTCTATTTCTTTTCTTTTTTTTACTAAGGCCGTAGGCTCTGATTTTATAAAATCTTTTATTTTTACGTTTCTTTTTTTTAAAAAAAAAAAGCATGCACAGACATGGCAATGTTGTCAAACTCCTAAGGCCCTATCGGTCAACAATACTTATCTTTTAAGTTTAAAGATTAAATCATTGTTACGTGACTTGACTTTCGAGAAAAATCACACGTATCTAGAATTTTTCAGCCAAATTTTGTACTATCGATTCCCTTTCATGAAAACTAATTGTAGGTGTCGATTAACTCTAAATAATTTTTATTCCTTTCTAGAGCAGTGGTACTTACAGATTAGACTAACCTTAGGATTATTGACAAATAGATTTAAGCACGTATTTGATCAGATTCTCTCCAAACAATTTTAGCCAAATTCTTCCTTGGATGCAGATAAAAACTATACTTTTGGTAACCCTTTTCTAGAAGACATTTCTGGATTTAGATTTAGATTTTCAGATGACGTTTCAGGATTTAAATTTTCAGAAGACATTTCTGAATTTCAGAAATTCTTTTCCTAAATATATTTCCAGATTGTTTGTGTTCTAGATTTTCTTTTCCAAAATGTATTTTTTTATATTTCAGATCTATTTTTTGCAGAATGATATTTTAAATTCCAGATTTTTATATCCAATTTTGGAAATTTTGAAAGGTGAGAGGGTGCGGGTTCAAATTGGTATGGTGCAAGAAGAATTTGCCCCAATTTCATTGAGTACAGTCAACATTCAGCTAAATTTGTACCATTGGTTAGTTATTAAGCTGCAAAAGCAGGAGAAGAATCTGGTCCTTCAAATATGAGAATTCCCTCTGCAAAGGAAATGAGAAGCCGATTTATCTGTGCTTGTAATTTCTTTTACACTAAAAAGTGTAACCATTCGAATAAGAAATCTAACAGATGACATGACAAAAGATCACAGCTTTGGCATCTATATAGCATGAAGTCAGTCTTAAATATCCTCGCGTCAATTCTATTTACCAGAAGATTTAAACTAAGGGACATTAACTATATTTTTTTTCTGATAAAAGAAAACTATTTGTATTTTCGAGCATCGATTGCAAACAAAATGGTTGAGAAAAGAAAATGAAGAGTTTTTCCAAAATCCCTAGAGTTGGAATTGTAACTTTTAATCATTTTCATCTGGACAAGGAATTAATAACATTAAGATGCAAATTCAATCTGAAACCAGCTGCCAAAGAAGGTAAAAATTGACACTGTATACTAAACCATTGAAAGGGAACTCAATCCGTGGACATGGAAGATTACTCTCAAGTTACCACTCAAAAGGAGCTGCGTCTAGGCTTTTCCTCTGCAATATTCACTCTGATTGTTCTCCCATCCAACTCCTGCAATAATATCAGAACCACCATATCAGAATTTTACTCCTAAGAATGAAACACAGAAGTAGTCCTTCTAATGTTACAACCAATGATCAAGTAATAAAGTACTTGTGTGTTACCTGACCATCAAGAGCAGCAATTGCATCATTCACATCAGCCTCACTGGACATTGTGACAAAGCCAAAACCACGTGATCGACCACTGTCTCTGTCATAGACCACCCGAGCCTCCTCAACCTTACCATGTTCACTAAAAATTTGCTCCAGCCGAGCTTTGTCAGCATCCCATGGCAAGTTCCCAACGTAGATTGTAGTAGATTTAAAGGTTCGAGGTGGTGGGCGGGATGAGCGGTCAGGCTGTGCCCCTTTTGGAGCGGCCTTATTAACAGTCAACACTCTTCCATTTAGTTCCTGTCACATAAAAGATGGATAAGATTCAAAACAACTCAAGAAACCACAATAAAAATAATTAGAGAAGAGAATCAATGGGCATTCTTGTTCCAGAAAAGGACATGTCACCCAAAAGACATTTCAACTTGGGAAAACTGCTAAGTCGAAACACCTTTGTATGTGCAGAAAAGTGTGAATACTCATACAAAATCTAATGAGAACAAAATTAAAGTATAAAATTCCGTTTTATTTCATTCAGTAAAAGTAACAGTCTATGACTACAGACAATAGTATTTCCAATATAATTGCATGGAGATCCCAATTTTACGATATACGTAGACACTTAGGTAAGAAGATATTCAGATGACGAAGTAAAATCTTTCGATTACAAGTTCAGGTCCAAACATTTGTACCAATTCCTTACAATTTAAATCTCGAACACATTTATTATAATGAGAGCAAAGCATCATTAGAACAAGACCAAACCTCATAGTGTCTTAGGTTAACTACTGTGAAGATTATCAAAGAGAAGCAACAATATTAATAATACTTTCCCCTTCTTGTCTACACAAGTCTATCATCATAGTTTCTCACATTCAACCCAAATTTCATTTCAGTTGGGGAAAATAAAGGGAGAAGGAGGGAGATATTAATGTACAACTAGCATACAATTCAGGATCCATAATTTGCCAACCCTGGACACATTTATTTACACTTTTACACTGGGATCTTAACATTGAGAATTAGAATTGTGTTAACATGTCACATTTGAATGGAGTGACTTGATTCTAGCCTCCTGGGCTCCATTGTTTGGATTGTTTAAAATTAGATGGAACGAAGTATAACACGATGACACATCCCATTCTATCCAATACCACTCTTTCTTCCCCTTCAATTTATTTTTTGTGAACCTAGATTATTTTCTGGCCAAGAGTCAGAAACTAATTCTTCAAAGCATCGAGACTAACATCTCTCAAATGATGTTATTTCATGGACATGGACTTCTGATTACATAATTGGGCGTGACAATCTGAGAATATACCACACCACGCTGATGCGCAATCTTTTTACTGTTCCATCACAAAATTATCCAAACTACAGAATAATAACTTTGTTTCATTCTATAATTATTCACACGACATCCAAATCCTAACACAGTTTTCCACTTGAACATTGGACCATAATCACAACCCATATAACTCAAAAACAAAATATAAACCAACACAACAACTTACATAACCACTGAACTTCTCGACAGCCTTCTCAACCTCTTCAAGCGTACTCATGGTGACAAATCCAAAGCCACGACTCCGGTCAGTAACCCTATTATAAATGACCTGAAACCACCGCCACCCACATTGAAATCAAACGTTTGAAACCTCAAATCAAACAAAACACCAACATAAACAAAGAATCACTCACCTCAGCAACCTCAACGGTGCCAGCCGGCTTAAAAAGCGAAGCCAATTGCTCGCTATCAACATCATAAGGCAAGTTCCCAACAAAGATCTTAACTTCCTCAGGTGGTTGAGCAAAACCCCCTCCCGTAATTTCTTCCACGCCGTCATCGCCTCCTTCTTCAGTTCCCCACGCTTTGTCGTCTTCGTTCTCCCATACGGCGTTTTCTCCCTCTTCTTTGGCCCAATCCGATGTCTGGGCGACGAATGTGAGGAGAGAGGGGAAGCGGGTGGTGTTGGTGGTGAGGGGAAAGAGGGAAGAATTGGAAGATGGAAGCTGGAGGTTGAGGCGCTTAGAGGGAATTGAGAGAGAAAGGGTTTTGGTATTGGCGCGGAAGAGAGAAGGGAGAGAGAGAATGCAGGATTCCGCCATTGTGAGAGTGTTGAAGGAAGGCGTGGTTGTGAGAGAAAAAGGCATAGACATGGATAGAGTTTATGACATCAGAGAAGGACACAGGTGCAACACAGAGAGAGAGATTGAGGAAAAGAAAGGATAAGGGGTATAATTGAACATAAGAAGTGAAGGGTTTTGGTGGCACGTAGGCAGTAGAACCAAAAATAACCCAGATTTTTTGGAATATTTTCTTAAGTAAATATCAAAATTGTTCCTTTAAATATTATTTTCCTGGTTAATAAGTTGCTGAATTTCATGCAAATAGATCTTGAATGTTATAAGTACACATTAGTCTTTTAATTAAGGAGACAATGTTGATTTATTCATTTGTTTTTTAGTTATTTTATAACATAAATTGATTGAACAATTTGAAATAAAGAGAAAAACTTATTGTGATGGAGAGAATCATTATAGAAGAACAAATTTTATTGAAGATATTTGTTTACTAGAAGTAAAGAATGGGAGGTTGAAATTGTCTCCATACTGTTACACTCTCTTTGTTTACGCGAATAGAAAGAGTCTCTCACACTTGTTTAGATATTGTTATTAGCATAAAAATGGGAGTAAAGAAAGGAGGAGACATTGACTAAAGACTTTTTCACATATGTGTGAAGAAACAAGTAGAAAGTCACCTTAGTAGCTTGATTTTACCATCATTTAAGAGTGTTACAAAAATGTAAGAAGTCATGAAAATCCAAGAACGAGTATGAATAGTCGTTTCTTCAAAAACACCATAATCGATTATGTTTGATTTTTTAGTTGATAAATGATGTTCTAAAACTCCAAAGTCGATTATGACTAGTTATTTTACGCATTCCTTTTATTTAGTTCCAAGATTGGTCATGGCTCTTTTTTTTTTAAGTGATAATCAATTATGGCTTAGCTATGGGTGTGGTTAGTTGCTTTTGTAGGAGTTTGTAGTGTGGTTAGTTGTTAATGGAGATGTGATTAGTAGCTGATGCTGGTGTGATTAGTATAAATAACAATAATAAAATTATATTTATAATATGAAGAATAAATATAATTATTTATAATAAAAATAAAGTTATATAATAATAATATTAATTTAAAAAATAAATATAAAAATAATATTATTTAATTATTTCTTGATTAAAAAATTTATAATTATAAATATTTTATAATTTTTTATATATGAATAATGTATTTTTTCAAAAAAAAAAATATTTACAAAATTTTAATTAACTCAAATCTACACAAAAAAATACCCCATTTCATTATTCAAATATTTTTTATATACAAGGGTAAATTTGTAAAATTATATTTTACACATTATTAAAAAATTAAAAAAATTCTCACAACCATCACATTACTCATAAACTTACTAATTTTCCTCACCAATTCACCTTAACATAGTACAATCCAAACAACATCACTTTCTTCACACTTTCCTCTTAAATCCTCATACATCAAATCCTCGCACATCCCCTTCTTAATCCAAACATAACATTAATGAAATTCACTCATTTGTAAGTTGGTGAAACTTGTACTTATCTTTGTTTTGTGCATATATTTATTTAGTATATTTGGTTTGTTGTATGTTGTTATTGATAATTGTTGTTAAGTAACATTATTTATAAATTGTTCCTTTATTTTGATCTTATTCATTTATATAATGTATGGTTTGTGAGTCTGATTAGAAGAATGTATTTAGGTTAATAAAGGGGTAGTCTAATTTGTGTTGTATACATAATGATTTTATTTTTTTTGAACCATAAGGTTCGTCCAGAATAATATTGACACTACAATTAGGGTAGTTTTGTGTGTTGAAAAATTCAGGTGAGGATTACGTCAATACTTTATTACTAATTCCTAAAGGACTTGATTGGTTGTTGTAAAAATTACAATGAGGGTGGATGCGTGTACAACAAAGAATGTAAATGATGAGTTGCACTGTACTGTGGATAATATTGATATTATTGTCTTCTTGAATAATATCTAGCCAATCCAAGAAGAGATATCAATAATTATTTTAATCATAAACACGATTCAATGTCAATATTTTATGATGGACTTGTTGATGTTGAGCCTCATTTACCAACTATATTGAAAGTAGATGGTAGAAAGAACATGGTGCAAAACCTGCTCCAAAATAACTAGTCAACAAGAAGAAATTAATGTAAAATAACCTATTGAAAAACATGTAGTAAAACATACTAAGGAGAATGACAGATATGACCAACAAGAAGAAAATTTGCATAGCCTAATTAAGCACATGTTCTAGAATATATTGAAAGTACATATTGTAGGACTCAATTGATGAAGGAGTGGATGGTGATAGGGGAACACATCGATGACAAATACTTTAGTTCTTATGAGTATGTTGTAAATAGTTTGTAGAAGTCACTGCCTATTGGTTATGGCAAGGACATACTAATTATGAGGTTGTTAGTGACTCTGATTCAGAGACAAAAAAAAGTATGGTTTTGAATCTAATCCAATCAAATCTTTACAATTTCAAGTTTGAGGGCTTATATACCTACCTGTTTTCGAGATATGTGGAAATAAGCACAATAATATAAAATTTAATTAAATCAAGTATAATCTAGTAAAATTGAACATAATCCAACAAATCATATGCAACCATATAACTAGGATATTTATATAATAATAATTGATTGAATGACATATATATTTCATAATCAAATGTATCCTTACATATCTTTTGAGCATCTTAGTACAAATTCAAAAAAAGTCTATAAATACGTATCAATTTCATAAGAAAAACTGACTTAATTCTAAAATTCATTTATGTATTTAGAGCTCTCAACGTTTTTACTGGTTCGAACATTAAGAATCTTCTCATTGTTATCTTTGACAAATTGGACAATTTTTAAAAAATCAAAACTCAACTCACAAAACAAACTACATTCATCTCAAGATCTCAAGATATTAGTGTTATTTTCTGAAAAGAATATTGAGTAATTTGCAAACTAAATTTGTTGATTTCACATTATACCAATACTTTATGAATTTTAAGGAAAAACTATGTAGGCTATCTCTTTCTCAATTTTTAAATATGAAAGATGAATTCAACATTCATTATTTTTAAAAAAATGTTTGTAACATTTTAATACTAAAGAAATACAGAATTTTCTTGTTTCAATTAAGAGTATTATTTTTTTTCTTTATGTTCGAATTGTATATTCGTTATGTATCCATCTTTAAAATACTTAGAGCTATAAGTAATATGGTAATAGGCAAATGGACAATTTATATTACTTTTCACTATAAAAATTAAGGAATATTTATTTGTAGAAAGTAAAAGTAAGTTATAAATTAACAATGATAAATGATAAGAAATAAAAAAAAGGCCACTATTTCTTTTTAAGAAACATCGTATTATTATTGTCTCTTTGGAACAAACTAGAAAAATAATAACTGAAATATAGTAGAATGTCAACTTTTTTTTCTCTCCCTTTCCTATACTTGTCTTCAGGTCCACAATAACATCACTCTTATGGGAAAAAAAATATTAAAAATATGAATGGTCAAAAAGAATTATTATGGAATTATTATACGACTGCATGTTTATGTTATATGTATGGACAGATATAAAAGAATTAAGGAATGCATACATAATAAGGATATTTATATTTTAGTGGAGTAATTAAGTTTAGTCATAATATTGATTTGTTAATTGTACCTGGTCGTTAAAGTGTGCAAAGGTTTTCCTATAAAAATGTGCCAAGATTACGTCATAACAAGCTAGCTAAGAATAATGACGGTTTTAAATGAGGTTTGATTTACATAAAAAAAAGTGTGTTTTTCAAGAGGTGTTTATCGAGACATCTTACCTTTATGGTCATGCTAAGATTAAAAATTTACAAAATATATATTGAAGAAATTTCAACTATTTACCACATTTATTTACATTCCTTGACTAATTAATTTGAAACTAGTTTCTACAATGAACTTAATTTTAAAATAAATTACTAATACACTAAAAAAATGGTAATTGAATCTGTGTTTAAAGAAGTAAATTCAGTCATTAATCAATTGATTTAATAATAAATTTGTATTCATCATTATAATAATAACTTTTTTATAAAGCTCTTGTTAAACACGTACCATGAAAAAATAACATAAAATTAAAAAATATATATAAAAAATTAGACAAAAAAACATGATAGTCTTAGTTATTGATATGGTCTATTTGATATATATTTATTAAACACATATTTTTTTCTTCTTATCAAATCATATATTCTATAAGTCTATAATTTTTTTTTTTATTTCATTTTAGGTATATATGGAGTGTTGATGAATATTTTGAAAACACATATATCATTTTTCTATTAATATATAGTGATTGACTCGGTTATAGATTCTAATAACCAATCACTTTAGTATCAATTTTAATGACCAATTTAATAAACAATTTTATTGATCAATTTTAATTTTCTTTTACTTTCCTATCTTGTTTGAATTAGAATACATGTGATCTACTATGTCCCTTCATGATTAGCTCTTAAAAACTCAATTTTATTACTTAAAATTATTGTTTTAAACATGGAATAAGAAAGTTTAATTACAAAAAATATTCACAAAATAAAAAATAAGTCGTATTTGTTTACTTGTACCTTTTTCTTAGTATTTTATCCTTATATTAATTTTAATATCGATATTAAAAAAATTGACAAAAAGAGATTAATTCCATTGGATATAATTACAACAACATCATCACAAATGATATATTAAAGAAAAAAGATTAACACTTTTTCTATAACACAGTATTATTTAAATCATATAATTATAAAACAAAATTGGGAATCAGATGCCCACTCAACTTGGTCAACTCTTAAAAGAATAAAATCACTTTGTGTTTGGCTAAAATCACTATTAGTTGTATTTATTGGAAATAAAACAAAAGCTATGTAAAAAATATGTTTTAAATAAAATATTACATTTTATTAAAAATAAAATCACTTTGTCTTTAACTCAATCTTACAAAATTAAAATTAATTAATAAGATTGATACTTATTTATATATTATCAAATATTTTTATTTAAAATCAATATGTCGAACTCCTCTCACTTGTATTATGTGATACTATATATTTGTTTGATAGTTTAATAATGATTTGATAGGGAGTGTTTCCAGTAAATTCTCATCATGACAGTTTAAAAAAAATTATACTATAATACAAATTTAACTAGTTTAATTCAATCTTACAAAATTAATTTATAAGATTATATTTTCATTTATTTATTTATTATAAAATGTATTAATATAGAATATCTGATATTGTTAGGACTAAAATCAAACTTTTGTGGATATCAAAATTAAATTTTAAAATTTTATGATGAATAAAATCAAACTTTACGGAAAAAACAAAACAAAAAATGGTCACAGGAAAAAAAAGAGAATAAAGAAAAAAAATGTCAGAGTGACGAAAAATCTGGTTTTCCGCAAAATATGTTTAGTAAGTGAATCTATAGAAGGAGGTTGAGTGGGTCTATAGTATAAAATAAAATATTCTGACTAGATTAGAAGTTTTAAATAATAATTTACATTTGTTTAGGTAACGTCTATCCAAAGGAACTAGTTAATTAGAATATAATTGACATGTGTATATGCAACAATTGTGTCATTGCGTTTTAGTTTATTTTTATCAACAATTGTGCCATTGCGTAATCTTTCAAACTGTTTCTACGCCATCTTCTAGATTCTCAACACTGGCTTGGTCATAGCTATTTAGTTCTATAATTTAATCTCTATCAAAACAACTCTCATCCATTTAGCTGTAGATAGTCAAAGCTGAAGTCACCTCACACTATTATCATCTTCATCATATTCATTCCACAAATTAATTTAGTCATATATATCACTTTTATTACTAGAAACAACATCAAGAATTCATGTATATCTTATAACCAATATGTTGACTCTAAGTCGATAATGGACGAAAAAAATATGATTATAAAGATATTAAATATAATTAATCTAGCGTTTATGTGAAAAAAATAATTATTAATAAAACTAAAAGATACTCCACTAGTATTTGTTGTATCAATGATTAAAAAAAGGGCTTCCTTGTTTACGAACGGAGTCTCCCTTACCATTCATAAAAATATTCTTGCTAATAGTATAATAGAATGATCATATTTATAAAATGATTTCATTCCTCTTCTATAAACTTTATTACCAAGTTGTAATCTTTTAAGGAGCAAAATCTTGGTTTCTTTACAGAGATCTAGAATTCGCCATGGATGTAGAAGGAAGAGCGACCCAGAAGATTGAAGAAGGTGAAGAAAAGGGTAGCCAAAACGATGATTCTGGCCTCGCTACTGCTCATACTATTGACCGCGGTAATTCACTGTATAACTAGTGAATTGACTTTCTGGGGTGTTTAAGTTTCTGAAACTATATCTAGTGCCTACATGTGCATCATTCATTCACTCTTCTTGTACCCTCTGGAATTGAGATTTGTGTTTTCTTTTTTTTTTTCACGATGAAATTGGTTACGAGATGCAGATTCGTGGAAACAAGTGGGGTTGATGCTGGTGACAAGCTTCAACTGTGGGTGGATAGTGAGTTTTTCCAATCTGATCATGTGGCCACTGGGTTGGACTTGGGGTATCATATGCCTTCTTGTTGTGGGTCTCTACACTGCCTATGCAAACTGGCTCTTGGCAGCATTTCATTTCGTTGATAATCGCAGATTCATTAGATACAGAGACCTTATGGGATATGTTTATGGTAAAATTTTCATATTTCTTTGCATCATATAATATTACACATTTTAACTCATCTATATATTCTTACTTTGTGAAGGCAATAGTATGTACCACATCACCTGGGTTTTCCAGTTTTTGACCCTTCTTCTTGGAAATATGGGTTTCATCCTCCTTGGAGGCAAGGCACTTAAGGTAAACTTATATATATTATGAACACGTTTATTTATGACAGACAAAAAATGTACAAACAATGTCTTTTTTAGTTTTAAGTTTTGTTATTTTATTCGGTTTCTATTAAAAGCTGTCCTTCTACTAGATATTTTTAGTCATTGTCAAATATTTTTCAGAAAGTAGTTGAAAATATTAATTTTTTTAAAAAAAGGACATTGTTGATTCTTCTGTTCAGGAAATAAACTCGGAATTTAGCGATTCTCCCTTGAGGCTCCAGTACTACATAGTGATAACAGGAGTAGCTTACTTCTTTTATTCCTTCTCCATCCCAACAATATCGGCCATGAAAAATTGGTTGGGAGTTTCTGCCATGCTCACCTTCACATATATAATATTTCTTCTCTTTGTTTTAGTCAAAGATGGTATGGTAACTAAGCACCAGAGTTTCGCATTTAAAATGTATTGTTCTCCTCAAAAACCATAATGTTAAATTGTTCTCGCCCCACCAATGTTTTTGGTTGGTAGGGAAATCAAATTCCAACAGGGATTTCGATATCAGTGGCAGTGAAGTGAGCAAGGTGTTTAATTCCTTTGGTGCCATTTCTGCTATCATTGTCTCCAACACCAGTGGCTTGCTCCCAGAGATACAGGTCATATTTCTAGAAATTCAACCTAATCATTTATTACCATTTCAACCCAAAAATATTATTCCCTATTTTTTTATATATCTTTTAAGATGTATTTGAGAATTATATTAAGTTTTCTTTGCTCTAAATAGTTGTGCACTTTACTCTTTTACTAAATTACTAGATTAGAAGATATGTAAATATCTAGTTAATAATCATTTATATTTTTAATGATATTATTTTTGTTAAATGCACGCCAACCCGCTAAATCCGTGGAGAACGTGGAACTGATATGAATTTAGTAAAACTAAACTTATTTAGAATGTTTTACGGCGAGTCTTACGGGGCAAACTTATATCACCTATAGCTATCTCTGGCACACACATATATTATACTACTAGTTTTGACTAATAAGCAAATAAGATTTAGGTTTCGTCAGATGATGGATCCACATATTAGATTTAGTAATAAAACAATTTCATACATTCATTCAATCATTGTTTAAAAAGCAACAAAACTTTTGATATATCATCTAAAATATGAGTGATTATTTAAAAGTAATATTATTTAAAGTACCATAAATACTTTTGTCTTTATTGTCTAATGCAAGTAATAGAAAAACAGGGTTTGGTATATGTATGTGTACATGTTATAAATGAATAGTTTGATTATAATTATTTTTTTTGCAACAATGTGTATGCAGTCGACTCTTCGTAAGCCAGCGGTGAAGAACATGAAGAAGGCCCTGTGTTTACAATATACAGTGGGAGTTCTGTTCTATTATGGTGTTATCGTAATGGGATACTGGGCTTATGGATCAGCGGTGTCGGCATACCTTCCTGAAAACCTTAGTGGTCCCAAATGGATTAATGTTCTCATCAATGCCATCGTCTTTCTGCAGTCCATAATCTCCCAACATGTGCGTAACATATATTTTACCATAGGTGGTTTTTTTTTTTTAGTTTGAGTACGTTAAGAAAAATAAAATACGTGAGAAATTGAAGTGTGTCTTCCTTTGATGTTTTAAAAAAATGCAGATGTTTGTGGCACCAATTTTGGAGGCGTTGGACACAAAGTTCCTTGAAATCGACAAGGCCATGCATTCAGGGGAGAACTTAAAGCGGTTATTTCTCCTGCGTGCGTCTTTCTTTACTGGGAACACCTTCGTTGCTGCAGCATTTCCTTTTATGGGTGATTTTGTAAACTTTCTGGGCTCATTTTCACTTGTTCCTCTCACCTTCATGTTCCCCAGCATGCTCTTCATCAAGGTTATTTTATAGTTTAAACGTACAACGCACAAAACCAAGCTTTAGCTAACGAATTAGTCAAACTTGGACATTGGCTTAATTTTGCTTCAATTTTAGGTGAAGGGACGAACAGCTAGCATAGAGAAGAAGGCGTGGCACTGGTTCAACATTATTTTTTCTTTTGTGCTCACAATAGCAACCACCATTTCAGCAGTTCGGTTGATAGTTGACAACATCCAAAAGTACCATTTCTTTGCAGATGCATGATGGCTGCTCTCAGTCTGACGTATGCCTTCATTTCAGTTTAAATTAAGTCTGCAAAAAAAAAAAATATAAATAATCAGTCAGCTTCAATAGTTAAAAATAATAATAATAAAAAAATTAAATAATTATATTATTTTCTGACCAAGCCCCAGTTTTGTCACTTGTAGGAAGTGTTATATATATACTCAATGATTCAAGCACCGTTGCACCTCGGTAGCTTTTTGTGATTTTTTTTTTTAATTTCGAAACGTAGGATTCGAAAAAAAATTAAATTATAAAATTCGAAACGTATTTTCACAGGATCCTTTCATAATTATATTTATTATATTTCGAATTATAAAATCTAAAAATATTTTCGAATGTATTTTTGTTTAAAAAATAATTGTTTTAGACAGGTCAATAGGAGACTTAAACCCAGAACATTCAACATAATAAAAAACAAGTATGTTGTTAACTTGATCTGTCTATCTGTGAGGTTTTACCTAATATATATGGAGTCAGTCTTAATCCGTTGTTATGATTCTTTCATTACTGTCTGGTTAATACTAATTAATCAACATCCCTTTTCCTATATTATTTTCTTTATATTATCCATTTACATGGGTCTCTTACTTTGATCAAAAGCCCATAACCTAACAATAATATTTTAATATTTTAGATTGTAAAATTTAGAAATTGGTGAATGGTCAGAGTAGTAATATGAAAATTTGGGTAAGAAAATTGGTGGGAATTAATGAAAATTATTGTGGAAAAAGAAGATCGTGAAAATTAAAGGTGAAAGGTTTAAAGTCCTAAGAGACGAGGAATAAAAAACAATCATCTTTCTAAAGGTTGATCAGTACGACATAATGGAGGTATTGATTTGACTGCTAATTCATATGATTTAGAATTTTTTAGGTCCATCAGTTAGTTAAGGTAGCTCAAAAAGCCCATAATACAATTGTTGAAAAATAGGACTGTTTGGATTTCTCAACAAAATTTGCAAACTAACAACAACATATAAGTCATGCACTGTTGTTCCTTAC
This sequence comes from Phaseolus vulgaris, assembly GCF_051622355.1. Classification (NCBI taxonomy): domain Eukaryota; kingdom Viridiplantae; phylum Streptophyta; class Magnoliopsida; order Fabales; family Fabaceae; genus Phaseolus; species Phaseolus vulgaris. Next base: position 44,636,118 of record NC_143500.1, on the reverse strand, counting down.
TATATGGTATATTTTAGTAAATAATCATCGATTGATATATTTTTCTTTAGTACACAACTTGTTTGATGTTTTATTCTTATAATAGTTCATAGAAAACATAGGTACAAACTTTATTTCTTCATATTTATTGATTTATATTTTTCTTTCTTTGGGGCAGAGGTGTGGTGTTTTTTTTTTTTTGGTTAGCAGAGAGATGTGGTGTTGCTAATGCTGTAAGTGATTGTGAGACGGTGAGACCCTGAGGCATTTTTATCTAATTTTGATCTATTATTACACCTTTGTTTGTAATATTATTATTAACTATTCATGTTTTTGACATTTGGGATCCTGTATTTAACTTTTTTTGCTTTTACTTTTGATTTTTGTTTGTGACAAAGTATGATTCAAAAATACTACTCCTATTACTTTTAAATTTGATTGTTAGTCTGTGTTATATGTTTTATAGGAGAAAACGAGAGACTGATGAAAAAGAAATTAAGATTTATTTATTTAGTTATGTCTAGTTTTTATCCGGATTTTTAAAGGCAATGACTCTAGTCAAAGGAGGCAGTTGAGTTTGATTTTGAAGAGTACAGCTAATAATAATTGTGATTCCTAACAATGTTCGATTAATAGTAACTGTGCAACTTCTTCCTGCACCATGTAAATTTTAATCTGCACCTAATATCTTTTAAAGTTTTCAAAATTATTCTTTATTTTAGATTTGAAAATGCAAAATTTAATAAATATAATTTAAAAAAATGCATTTTAGAAGAAAAAAAAAACAGAACACAAAATCTAAAAATGCATTCTAGATAAGAATTTTTAGAATTTAAAAATGTGTTCCAAAAATCTAAATCCATAATATTTTAAAAAAAGGATTTTAGAAGTAATTTTTTATCTACACCCTCTTTCCATTTAAATTTGTTTTCATTATTTTCAATGATAGATTGGGTGTAAATTGAAATATAATTTAAAAATTAAAAAAAAATACATTTTAGAAGAAAAAATTTCATAACACAAAATCTAAAAAAGCATTCTTGATAAAAATTTATAGAATTTAAAAATGTGTTACAAAAATCTAAATCTATAATATTTTCAGAAAAAGGATTTTGGAAGTAATTTTTTATCCACACTCTCTTTTCATTTATGTTTTGTTTGGATCAGGGAATGAAAATGAGAAAGTGAATTTGAGATGATTTGAAGGAAAAATGTAAAAAAAGAGTACTTGGATTAAGGTAAATAAAGTAAAAAAATGTAGTAGATAAAGTTTATGAAACTTTGTGAGTGTAGATAAAGTTTATGAAATTTTGTGAGTGATGTGATGGGTATGATTGAAATTATATATTTTTTGATTCATAAACATGTAAATTTACAAATTTATCCTTCTATTTAAAAATTATTAAAAATTTAATTTGATTGATTTATTTATAAATTTTTAATTAAAATATTATTTAAATATTTATAATTATAAAATACTTGATAAAAACTTATTTTTATATTAAACAACATTATTATTTTTATCTCTTTTGTAATTAATATAATTATTATATAAATTTATTTATTTATTATTAAAAATATTTTATTATTATTTATATATATAATTTAGTATATATATAATATGATTAATTATGTTATTTTATAATAAAAATATATTTTTTAATTATATTTTTTAATTATATTTTTTATATTTAAATTATAATTATTTTTTAAATAAAAATAATAACAATTTGAGTTTAAAATAAATGGGTTAAAAAGTAAATTAATATTAATTAATTAAATATATATATATATATAACTTTCTTCGTACATCTGCAAAAGAAAGTTTTGAATGGAAAAAATTGTTGATTTTTGTATTTTTTAAAATATTTTCTTTGATTTTTCAACTTTCCTAGAACACAGTAAATATGCATTTTTCATTCTTAGAAACAAACTGAACCTTAAAGTTATTTTCATTGACAGATTGGGTGTAAATTGAAATAGATATAGTGCAGGAGAATTGCCTAATAATTATTACATTTCATTCCTTTAATTTTGGTCCTCCTAGTATTAGCAGGACTATCTATACTAGATATTTCTTCTTGCACTCCAACAAATTTTTTCATACACCCATATTTTTTTAAAAGATTGTTTTCCCTTTTAAAATGGTTTTTGGACTATCTTTTAAAATATTTTTGGAACATATTTGTTGAAACACATTTTATGAATTCTAAATTTATTATTCTGAAAATAAAAATGTGTTTCATAAAAATTATTTTGAAATATTTTTTTCTTCTGAAATTCCTATTTCAAAAACATTTTTTACTTAAAAACATATTCTATTTTAAAATCACCTAAAATTGTCAAGATAATTTAAGTATTTCAATTAATGTAGGGGTGAGGATGAAAATCCTTCTATACTATCAATACTATAGCTCAAGCTTTTAGCTGAAGTCATTTCCTGGTAATTTCTGATTGTTGATTAAGTTCTGCTGGTTCCATATGTTTCTAATAAAGTATTTGTTTTTTTTCATAATATCCTTTATATAACAGAATTCAAGTTTTTTTTCAAAACCAAACCTTTAATAACCTCTTTATCTATGTCTCTTTGTCATAATAATGAAATTCTTTAAGAATTAAGATGCATTTATCATGTTTTGAACTTGGAATAGGATTAATTAAAAATAATTCAAATATATATATATATATACATATATTAATTCATTATTGAAGTGGGCGTCAGAGCTGACAAGACCGTGAAGGGACCAACCTAAGCCACTCACTCACCGAAACGTAATTCTCGATCCTTTTTATTGCACATGCTAAATATTTTATTTTATTTTATCCTTTTACATATATTAAATGGAGTATTTGTTTTATTTAATAGTAGCGGGAACACAAAGTTATACCCTTCGTCGTCTTTGGGGAAAATTATTAGGTATCAATATGTTAGATATTGTAACTGTGTATCCGCATTTTTTATTTATTTTTCAAAAATAATTTCTCTTAATAACATTAAAATGAGAAGTTAAAGATTATACAGTTAAATAGTATTTAAAACTACAAACTCAATCGAAAAAATAATTAAATAGAATTTGAGTTTCATTTTTCTTTTAATAATTTTTAATATTTTATTATTATAGGAATTAAACCAATATTTTTCATTAGGTCTATAAACAACCAATAATATATGACAATCATTACAATACATATGACACCATTAAACAATAAACCAAAAATTCATCCTCAATTGTTTGAAAAATATTATATACAAAAGAAGAAAATGCAATGAAATCTGTTTCTCGTTTCTTCACCTTGGACCCTTAGACCTGTATAGAGACTCGTTTAAATTGTTCTCATCTTTCGCACCTAAATCTAATGTTCCTTCGTGTTAGAACCTTACGATTGGGGGAGTGAGCGCGACAATCCTTCTCTGATTCCTCTATTTTGCTATGAATATTAACTCTCTACAATTAACAAATAGAAAACAAAACAAAATATTAGTATAACATGTAAAACATAGATTTAAGAATACGATGACATACATTCTCTACATAATGTTTTCTCTACATAATGCTCTCCAGTGAGAGAACCTATTTTGAAGGTGGTATCTAAAATCACAACTTTATGAAAAGTTAAGATGATTTCAAAAATCAAAACCTAAAAGAAGAAAATATAGAGGAAGAGCAAAGATAAAGAAATGGTGATGACAAAAAACTTAAAAATCAAATTGGAAGTAACTTTTCCGTAAAGAAATGAGAATATAGTTTAGTTAATGCTCTGTATGATTTCATTTAAATCCATAAAATTGTTACCAAAAAGGGTCTTATGATGACTTTCATCATGTACCTCTTTCTCCTCTTGTTGAGTCATTCTTATCCCTCTAGTCTCATGTTTCAATCACAATCTCAGAAGACAAATTAGTGTATTATAAATTGAAATGCGCGCAACTTTTGAGTCTTTTCGTTCCCTCTAGTCACAAACTTCAATTACAATTTCATGAAACAAATGTCAAATTGGGGTTTCAGAAAGATTAATCAAAGAAATGAAAGTATGATTTTACATGGTGAAAAGGAAAGAGAAAAGAAAGTGAGAAGTATGGTAAAAAAAGAATGTGTTATGTGTAGTGGAGAGAGAAAGTGAGAAGTAGGTACCTATATTGGAGAGAGAAAGTGGGAAGTAGGATAAGTGGGTTATGTGTAGTAGAGAATCATAAAATATCAGTTTAATTCAGAAAAGTAACGTACCAAATATCCACTCTCCTGCTAAATAATAACAAATAAAATAAATTTTAAAATTAAAAAATTATTTTATTAATTTTTGAAATTATAAAATGTCAAAATAACCAAAATAAATTAATACAATAAATTATTAAGTAAAAAAATGAAAAAAAAAATTAAGAGCAATTAAGAGGAAAATAATAAATGACACAATGATCATAATACAATAATAAAATTAAATATTAATATAAAAATAAAATAAATAAAAAAAAAAGTTAAAAAGGGAATCCTCTATATATAGATATATATAGATAAATTCCCTATATAGATAGATATAGAAGATACGGATTATCTCTAAGATTTTGAAAAACATTTAGAAGAGAAGTCGAATTTGATTTTGGATTTTGGATCGAGTGTGAAATTATTACTTTACACAAGACAAACACACTCCGCATAATGCATGCACCGTCAGTCGTGCATATTCTTTGGGTCACAATCAAATGATTCTTTAGCATGCCAATCACACTATTATTCACTCACTTTCTAACCACTAAAATAATCATCATCATTCCTTTTTTTACAATATTAATAATATATATGAATACACTATCAATTTTAGGATGTGTCTCAAAATAATGGGATAAATTCAGTAATCAACTTAAAATAATTGCTATCATTGATTTTATTCTTAAATTAGCTTTATATCTTTTACTATTTTAAATATATATAATGACTTTTAGGCATCAATGTATACCTTTCTTATTTATTTTGATACTTTTCTCAATTATTTTACTTATAATTTAATGCTATGAGGCGTTTTCGGTTCGTTGAGTATCAAAATTCTTCATCGTTTGAATAAAGTCAACGATACATGTAATTATAACTATATAAAAAAAGTGTAGACTAAGTAAAAATGACGTAAAATTAATAACGAATAATGAAATTGATTACAACTTCACACAGGAATAGGAACCACTGTGCTTTGTTTTCTTTTAAATTTTGTTTTGTAGGTAAGATGTTATGGATTCTAATGTTGTAAGATGTAAATTATTATGTTTATATCAATTTTATTTTTATTTTTTTTTATGTTTATTTTTCATTCTTTGAATTTATCACTTTTTTTTACCCTTTTTTAAATATTGTTCTCTTGTAATGATATATACTATATATACTATGATTTTTAAATACACTAGTATCCATACAATTAAAATAATTATTAGGTTTCATATTTGTATTAATAAATTTATAAATATATATTTATATACGTTGTGTTATGTTAGAGAACATAAAAATGGATCGGAGTTGAATCAATTACAAACACATAACAAATGAATATGTGAATGGAATACAACATTTTTTTTGAATTTAGAAAGGTGAATGTTTCGAATAATAATGGAAGATTCTATTGTCCCCGGGTGTGAATTGTTTGAATGAGTGAAGACATTGATGATCTCTCGAGTAATTTGTGGTCTTGGATAATTTTTATTTTAATGATATTGTTTAACACATATGTTTTAGCCTAATTGTATTGTTTATTTTCTTTCAATTACATTATTCGGTTGTTAAGTAAAATGTATACGTTATGATCAATCATCCACCACTTGACAATTGCACATGATATGATAAAAGTGGTGGTTGTAAATATTTGAGATGTTGTTGCTCGAATCCCTCTACCCACTGAAGAGGTTGAGACAGTGGAATAGGCCCCTGAGAATTTTATTCTTTGGGCAGTTAGATTATTGTTTGTATTGAGAGTAATTTTCTTTACTTGTTTTAATTATGCACATGTCTTTTATAGGTATTATAATTAATTAAATTGATATTTACAAATGTTATTTAATTTTTTTATATATGCATGGAATAATACTAAAAAAGAAAAAGAAGTTGTAGGCAAAAACTAAAAGCATACATTTTTTTTTGTGTTAAAGGGATGTCTTTGATATTCTGACCGATACTGATATGATATGTGTATTAGTAATATTTTGTATTACAAGAAGTTTAAGGAGAGTGAACATCATTTATATTAAGAATTTATTGTAAATGATTATGTTAAAACTAGTTAACAGTATAAATTTCAACATATTAACTCTTAGTAAAATTAATAATTATTTATGTAATAGATTGTTAAGATTTTATTTTAAAAATATTATTTGTTATGAATAGTTTCCCTGTAAGTATTATAAAAAGTAATATATATTATGACAGTAAAACATTGTCTATCATAAAAATAATATTTTCTTAACTTTTTAATGGGTTTAGTATAACGATTGTTTTATATTTAACATACAAAATATTTTTTTATAATAGTTATAAAATCGTCATAAAAAAATATATTTTATGTCATTTATATCTAAGACATTTTTAAAATAATATAAAAATATATATTCTAACTGTCATAAAAAATATTTATTAGATTGATGTAGAATTAATGTACATATTATTTCATTAAAAAAAAATATTCTTACCCAACGCACCAAGTTTATTTATACAGATTTTTCCTATAGACACCTATCACCAATCTATTATAGTGTTACCTATGAAAAAATAAGTACATATCACAAACTTACGTATAAAAATAAATCCATATCTAATATTCATATATAAATCGCATTTTATCTATGTGTGGAATCCGTAAATAAAGTTCAGCAAGTAACAAATTTCTTGTAGTAACCATTTTAATAAATTTTGAATACAAAATTATTTTTCACATTTACTTAAGTTTCTATTCCAAAAAATAACATTATTATTTTACTTTAAATCCATATTAGATTACAAAAGCACATTTTTATTGGTCACAATTTTAGTAAATTGACACCGAATGGATTTAAAATGTAAAACTTCTACAATTTTAAAATTCAATTGGTAAAATTGGCAACATCGAAAACTCAATGGTAAAATTTGAAAAACTAAAAGTTCAGTAAAATTGAAATATTGAACTTGTGAAATTTGTAAAATTGGAAGTTCAATGGTGAAATTTGTAAGATTATAAAAGTTCAATGATAAATGTTTAATTTAAAATATAATGAATATTTAACTTTATTTGGATATCACCTTACATTAGAAATATTATAAAATCATTAGTAATTTTATAATCAATTCAAGAAAATGTCAAATATATATAATTTTATATGGTAAAACTAACAAAATAAAAAATGTAATACATTTTATAAAAATATAAACATTTAGCAATAAAATATGTAATTAAGATATTTAATCTCAGATAAATAAAGTTAGCCCAATAGTAGGTAGGCAATAGTAGGTAGGGTAGGTAATTTGCTCCTTTCAATGTGTACTTTATCAATAGGCAAACCACCCACTATTTTTATTTTTTTTATGTGAATATCATTATTAATTTTACTTTCTTAAAAAATATAGAAGCACAAAGTGTCTTTTTCAATGTTCCATAATCATATTCTTATTGTTTCTAGGTAAGAGGAGTTGGGGAGAAAGGTGCATTTTTTCAGTTTGTTTTAGTGGTTTTGAGATTGAGAGAGAATGTGAGACTGTTCTTTTAATATTTACACAAATGAGAAACTTGTGTTGATTTTAGGTAGGATTATTACATTTTACTCAAAATAACGTTTCTACATGTATTTTATTATAATATATAAAATTAAATATTACATAAATTTATTTGATAATTTTAAAAATATTTAATTATACTATTAATAAAAATATATAATTATAAATAATAAAAATAATGAAATAAAATTATAACATCAACAACACATATATAGTTACATAAAATAATAAATATATATAATAATTTTTTTTTTTAATTTTTAATATATTTAATAAATTTATTTCAATTTAACACAAAAATATTTTTTTTATTAAAAAATACAATAAATTATGGATATTATATATTAAAAAAATTTAATTAATTCAAATTTTAAAAAATATATCATAATTCATTATTCAAATATTTTTTAATAAGAAAGATAAATTTGTAAATATACATTTTACATCTTTAAAATAATTTAAAGATTATCTCTCAAGTATTACATCAATCACAAATTTCAATAAAATATCTTCATAAATTTACTCTATCCACCCTCAATCAAAACAATCTCACATATTCTCACATATGTTCTTTAATCCTCACAAATCCACTATTTCTCTTCCCTACAAATCGTCTCCTCAATAGTAAAAATATTTTGGAAGCTAGTTTGAACAATTTAAGAGTGTTTGATACATACTTCAAAGTAGTTTTAGCTAACTTTAATGTATTTATACTATCTCCTATATTTTACATATTTTCATTATTTGGTTTTACTTTTATTACAAATTTTTTTAATTTTGTAAAAACAATTAATTACTACAATATTTTTCATTGTATTTTTTGGATTACTTTTTAAATTTCATGCAGTTAAAATTAAAAGATTAACATTTTAAAATAAATAAATAAACATTTCATTATATAAAGTTGTTATGTGAAAATTAGACATAATAAAAATTATACAAAAATATACAACTCACTTAAATAAAACAACTTGTTATAAAAAATAATACACAGCTTTTAAAAATTAAATAGAAGTCTTAAATTTTTTAATAAAAATATAATTATTTTAAAAAAATTATAATATAGTAAGTTGATTCATTAACTTAAAATTTATAAACTAAAAGTCTAATAATTATCTACTAATTAATTTATAAACTAGCTTAAGCATGAAATCTCTTTTTCTTTTCTACCATACTCCCATAAATAAGTAAAAATAAAGAAATAGTTTAATACATATGATTCTCACATAACAAGTTGTCGGTTCTAAAGTGATTTATTCTTAAGATGAATTGAAGTGAGTTATTCTTACTGTTGTGGTTCCATTTGTGGATGTTAAGGGAAAACAACAAAAGCAGATGGCATAAAACCCTCTACCCTAAGAGAAAACGATTTATAGAATTATTTTTACAGATGATGTGTTTGCAGAAATAGGCATAGAAAATAGTAGCAGACATGAAAACAAAAAATCTTAAAGGATGGTCCTGGGTGATGGTTGAAGGGCATGAGGCATGTAAGGTTTCTTACCGCAATCGAAAGGAGCACGATTTCCTTGCATTAACAAGAAATTTCCTCCAAAGAGATCATTCACGTGACTCTGTCCATTCTTCAATCTCTTCAAGGCCTTGCGCCACGGCACCCTGAAATTAGAGAGAAATTTGATTCTTTTTCTAAGAAATCTTCTCAATGCTGCAACACGAATTCTTGGCCTTCTTCTACCCGCTAGAGCCCTAAACTTAAGCCACGCCCTTGCTTTTTTCACTTGGTCCAATTCTTCTTCATTTTTCAGTCTTCTGTAAGATTTTTTGCCTAATGAAGCCATTGCGAGCTGCCATGGATGAGAATGGTTTTATTGTTTGTTAATAATCACGGGAATATAAATGTTTCTTGGATAATTTTGGAAACTAAAAGCAATTGCATGTGCAAATTAGTTGGGTGCAATTAATTGGACTAATGGTGCTGGAATTTATTGGTAAAATCCATTTAATGGAATCATTGCAAACCGATATACTTTTTCAACAGGTTTTTTTTTTTTTCAATATTTTTCTAATGGTGTGTTTGGATTGAGAAGATGATTTGAGAAAGTAGATTTAAATAAGTGATTTGATAGGAAAATGTGAAGAAAGTGAGACCATTTGAATTTGAGTATATTAGACTAAATTTATGAAATTTTATAATAGTTTATTAAAATTTTTAAGTAATGTGATAGTTGTGACCTAATTTTTCCTAGCATGTGCTCAATCAGACTAGCACGACTTTGGTCAAATTTAACTTGATTTTTTTGAGTAAAGTATAAAAAAAATTAGGCATTTTTTTATTTTTTTTTAAATAAATTTTTTTTCTTTAAAAATTATTTGATGAGTTAGACCTAACCTATGAGACTTTTAAGTGAGTTTTTTTTATCTCGACCCATGTAAGTTACATGTAAGTTAGTATGAGAAACCATAGCCACGACATCCCAAGAATATCCTCATCTGTGATAAATAAAGCTCTACTTCAACTCTATTTACACCTGTACCGGTACGGGGGAGAGATCGGGACCCACCCCGGCTGCCCGATGCCGTGTCAGCCTGACCGAGACCATGAGAACCTGGTACGACCGTCCGGGGGGCCGAAACCTTTGAAGATTTGGCCAACCGGCCGGGGCCGAAACCTTTGAAGACTTGGCCGAACGGCCGGGGCCGAAACCTTTGAAGACTTTGCCGAACGGCCGGAGCAGAAACCTTTGAAGACTTGTGCCGAGAGGCCGAAGCCTTTGAAGACTTGTGCCGAGAGGCCGAAGCCTTTGAGGACTTATGCTGAGAGGCCGAGGCCTTAGAAGGCTTGGCCGAAACCGCCAAAGACCACAGGAATTTGGCCGATGGCCGAACCCCATTACAATTAACGCTCAGACCGAGATCAGTGAAGCTAATCCATCATCAAGAATTAGGTAATGCAACCCTAAGCAGTATCCACCTCGATAAACGGGCCCAACAAGGTAGGCCCACTAGAATAATATAAATAGCACGCATTTCAAGGAGTAAGGTATGTCATTATTACTGTTCACCTACCTGAGAGCTAACCGCCCGCTTTACTGACTTGAGCGTCGGAGTGCCTTCGCAGGTACCCCCACCATCCGGTGTACACCCGACGACCGAGTCCCGAGTGCTGAAAGATAAGCAGAAGGAAGAGAAGGATCCCAGTTCATCACTCAGCCACCTGCCCGACTGAAGGAAGGAGAAGAAGACTTCAACAGTTCTCTAGGTCCCATCTCCCTAGCAGGAACAACACCTTTAGGCATAATCTATTCACTTTCCCCCCACATCAACAACAAGAGCATTCTTGTATTTCAAAAATCATAAACAACCTACAAAACACTTGTAGGAGTAAGAGAGTATAACCTATCAAACAGTCCAACCAAAACTTGGTCAGATCACCACTCTTAACAATCCTCCGAATATTTAAGAGACAAGAAGGATGAAAATCATAATCAACCTCAATTAACCATATATATCTTTACTTGACAAGCTGTTTCAACAAACATACATGTTTACACCCATATATGATCAAGAGAGTCACATCTAAATGTTAACTTTTCCACATTACACTGTCTTCCACCTAAACTCTTCCATCCACTTTTCAACAAACTTACGCTAAAAAGTTTATCATACTTCTTAACGATAAATTCAAATTTATTAATTTCCTAAATTGTAACATAAACATCACACCTTTTTTAAAGCTGAACATCGAACGAAAAGAAGAAAAGCGCTACTCGTGAAAGGGAGTGGCGTTCAGCCAAAGATGTTCTTTCTTGTGTATGGTTATGCCAATAGCTTCATCCATATTCAAGTCTTCTATTTCAATTCCATGAGGCAGTTTCCAGTCAAAACGAAACAGAAGATTTGCAAGTGCTAACTCAACAAGAGGCATGGCAAAGTTGACTCCAGGGCAACCCCTTCGCCCTACTCCAAATGGCAACATCTCAAAGTGTTGTCCTTTATTATAATCTATTGAGCTATCCAAGAACCTCTCTGGTAAGAATTCATTTGGATTCTCCCAACAAGTTGGATCCATTGCTATTGATTTTGCATTAACAAGCACCCTCGTTTTGGCAGGGATTTCAAACCCTTTGATCATGCAGGACTCTGTAGTCTCTCTTGGCACAAGCAATGGCGCAGGTGGATGGAGTCTCATTGCCTCCTTCACAGCTGACTTGAGGTACACGAGCTTTGAGAGGTCAATCTCTTTTACCATTTCCTTTCCCTTCATAATCTCTCTTACTTCTTCTTGTGCTCTTTTCATTGCTTTCGGGTTCCTAATCAACTCAGACATTATCCATATCATTGTTGCGGCAGAAGTGTCAGTTCCTGCTACAAAGATGTCCTACACACATTTCCAATCAGAAAAATCATCATTTATATCATATCAATGAGTAATGAGTAATCTTCTTTCTCAATTCTAATTAGAGAAATGATATTTTGACAAATATTTAAAATTAACTTAAGTCAACTTGATTTGATGGCTAGAATGTGAAAACCGACTCAATTATTGAAACTGTTTTACAAAAAACAGCGCCCACTCTAGGAAAGGACAGACAAAATCACAAAAAGAGTGGAGTCAAATCTTTCCACAGCATTCCTTTGAAAGAGAAGGAGGCATAAATATCAACGCCGACACTTTCGTATTTTTCTTTTAGATGAGAGAAAAGGTTAGATGAAAATAAATTAGTAAAATAAAAATTGAGGTCAGCTGATGAGGTAAAAAAAATGAATAATACAATGATGCTATTATTTTTTTTTAAGTTATTTGCCTCTTACCTCTCTTCTATTGATCATATATTATTGATTCTTTCTCCACTTGTACTTTCAAATGGAGAAAATAAAGTTGATTTTGTACAATGAAAATAAGTAATTATTTTTTTAATATTTTACAGATATATTATATTCCTTTTTTATTGCAAGGAAAATATTTTATTTTTCATTATTCAATAATCTAAAATTTCTTTTATGTTTTTTTTTAAATCATATATCCCTTAATATTCCTAGTTTTGTTGCACCTACCAACAAATATCTATTTAATAATAACTCTGATAATGACAGGTGAACATCATCATTTTCACATGTAAAAAATAAGTACTTAATTCCTCTTTTAGAATTCCATCCTCTATATTTTAAAAAAGTTTATTGTTAGTAAAAGAAAATTAAACGTTCAACTTGATTTCAATTTTAAAAACTAACTCTTTTAAAACAATTAAATATGGAGATATCAGCTTTTTTTATAAAAAACTATTCAAATATAGGGCAATGGATTGAGATTGTTTCTTCCATTAGTTCTATAATAATAATTAAAAAACGCACCACTAGTACACCCTTGATTTGGCGGTCAGTGATGGCAATGGGTTGACTCGAATCCTTCTGAAGTTGAAGTAGCACATCCACAACATCTTCATGATCTGCTCTTGCTCTGTCAGAAGACTCATCTATATGCTCCTTAATCACTTGGTCATAAAAGCTATCCATGTCTCTGAAATTCTTCTCTAGTCTGCTTTGAAAGCCAGTGAACTTGTTGAGCCACCCCAACCGTGGAAAGAAGTCATCCACAAAGAACCCTCCCAACATCTGCTGCGTTTCTTTAAGCGTTTTGTAAACTTTATTTGTACCCCTGTCCCTTTTTCCGAGAGCAACCCGACATACAACGTTGTTGGTCAACAAAAGCGTCAGTTCAGTAAGATTGACAGGACCAGGAGACAGAGCAACAGCCTCAAGCATGAGTTTTACCTCGTCAGATCTCACACCTTCAAACGATTCAACCCTTTTCGGACTCAGCAACCGTGACACCATGATTTTCCTCATTTCCCTCCAGTACTCACCGTACGGTGAAAAACTCACGCCTGAACCGTATCCTAAGCGGTTCGCAGCGTGCAGTAGAGGCCTCCCGGAGAAAACTGAGTCATAGTTTGTGAAGATCTCTTTAGCCATGTCAGCAGAAGAGACTACCAAGGTGGGTATGGAACCCAACTGCAACAACATGAGAGGTCCATGCTCACGTGAAAGTCGTTGAAGGGATTGATGGGGCAACGTTCCGAGCTGGTGGAGGTTGCCAATGAAGGGTAGTTTCCTTGGTCCTGGAGGTAGCCGCCGTCGCTTTTCTGCAGACGGCTTTCTCAAATGTTTGACAAATGAGAAGGTGAAGAGAAGGGTGAGGAACACAAACACTATGAAAAACATCATTGTTTTTGCTACTGCAAGTTGCCACCAACGCTTATATATATATATAGCGAAGCCAAGACTCGCTATAGAAATAATATTTATTAAGACGGAAAACCAATTTTTTATATAATGAAGTTTCAACTCTCAACACTATTATTTTAATATTTTTTTATATCATTTAATTATAAATTTATTTTTTATTATATATTTATTTTTAAATCTATTATATAAATAGTTGTTTACAACTTTTAAGAGTTGTAAAATTATTATTTTCCTATTTATTAAAACAGATGACTATATGTAAACTTGAAGCAAAAGATTATTTTTTAAAACACAGTTCATAAATTATTTCTATCTTACAACTATTTTCTAATAAGATATTATATTATAATAAAGAATATCTTCTATAGTAATCTTACAACTTTTTTCTAATAAAATAATATCTTCTATCGATCGTTATCTTACAAATGCTTTTTCTAATTAAATATTATATTGTAATAAAATAATATCTTCTATATAGTTGGAAAGTGAATGTAAATTAGAAAAGGAAATCTGAAGATCCAGTAACCCTGTAAGAAAATATCACAGCAGCATAAAAGTAGGACCCGTTTATCTATTGTTTTAAATTATCATATGTACTTGGTCAGTTCTTGACATATAAATGTATTATTGTAAGGAAAACAGTATCATAGCGCCACAAAAGTACGACCCGTTTATCTATTTTTTTTTAAATTATGTACTTGTTCAGTTCTTGACATTAAAAATAAAAATAAAAATAATTAAAATATTAATTTATTTGTTTGTTAAAGGATATATTTCTACTGTTTACAGTGTCAAGGTATCTTAGCCCTGAATCATATGTACTTGTTCAGTTCTTGACACTATCAATGTATTATTTTAAAGGAAAATTATCCTTTAACAGTATCACAGCAGTACAGACCAGTTTATCTAATTTTGTACAGTTCTATGATGGATTTAAATATATATATATATAATAAAGATAATAGTTATAATTAAATAATATGAAAAATATTAAAAATGGTGCCTTTGGATTAGGGATGTAATGCCCACCACAAATGTGAGAGTGCATTTACATCAACTGAGTATGAGGAAGAAGGGTGCGGAAAAAAATATTAATTTTTTGTGCTTTACATTATTAAAGAGAGACATTGAAAGAAGAAAAAGTCAAATAAACACTTACAAACTTTCGTTTTCACTACAATATATAATAAAATTAATTTAAATTACTTAATTTTATTCTTAATAAACTGTACATGTCCAAAAGTTATTTAATATATTGAAGAAATTATTATTTTTTCTAAAATATAATTGATTCGGAACAGTTGTAAAAATAATTAGTTGAGAAAGTATAGAATATAATAACTTAGACAAGTGAATATTTAAAAGTTAATTATTTAGAAATACATATATTTAGAGGAATTATATATTAGAAAATATGTAAATAAAAGGTTTTATGGAAAAAGAAGAAAGAAAGAATTGTAAAAAGTTAATCGAAAGTTTTTTTTATTTATTTGAAATTATTGAGTTCTGAATAATGGATATTATAAATAATATATTCATAAATTAAAAATGTATATTTTAAATAATTATGCAAACGAAAAAAAATAATTTATAGAAATAAATTTTTGAATTAACATTATTCTTATTTTTTATCACTTATTTTTACTATCATCATTGTATGAATAAGTAAATAAAAAATTAATTTATGTCTAACTAAAAAAAATCAATATTTAGTGAAGCATAATTGAAATTTTATTTTATGTTTAGAAAGTAAATACACCACATTGGATAATATAAACATTGATGAAATTAAATGGATAAACACTTAGTCAAATGTGGATCTTGTGATGACATACAAAGTAGAGTATGATGTAAATAGAAATGTAAGAGTATGATATAAATAGAAATGTAGGCAAAGAACATGTCTTCTCATTGGAGAGGAATTTACTCCAATGAAGTCATATCACTTGTCACTCTCTCAATAGAGAGGATTTACACCAATAAGGTGGTGACACTTGTCACACTTTCATTTGAGAGATTTTGAGAGACTTTCTCCTACAAATATAAAATGTTGTCCAATTCTTGAGACATTTTTATTTGTTTAAAGTTCTCTTTAGAGTTGTCTTCTTAATAGATAAATTTATAGACTCTTCCAAGTAGTATTGACTCAACCTCACTTTAGAAACTAAATGTTGATCTAACTTCACTTAGATTCACCATCATAATTTTTACCTCTTTCAAAATATTTACAATTCTTTAAGCTTCGGCTATCAATCATCTTCTGTTGAAGAAATTCAAATAAAAAAAAATGAAAAGGGATATCTACAAATGAATATGCAAGCTAGGATTACATCGTTTGATATCAAGAGTTTTGATTTAACATCTAAGTACCTTCTTCTTCGATTTTTTTTTCTAATTTCCGTGTTATTCATATTTTTTCTTAATTGTCTCAAATGTTTATTGGTTGATTTTGTGGTTTTCTTTTTATTTTTTGTTTGATTCAAATTCATTATGTTTTCAGGTATTATTATGTTTATGTTCGTATGTTCTTTTCAATTTTTTTTGAGTTTTCTTCAAATTTATTTTGTGAAATTTTCTTATAATTTAATCATTTTAATTTTATAATCATAAGTATTTTATGTTTAGTAAAAAATTGTCATAAACTTCATTAGTTAATTATTTTTTATTTTTTCTCAAATTTTTTCATAGATGTGTTTTTGTTTTTCATTTTTTAGTTCATAAATTAATAATAGATCATTAGATTTTTTTAAAATCTGGTTTCCATTATTAATCTTCTTTCTAAATTCTTTTTCGAAAATTCTTGAAAATTTTCCTAAAAATTTCCGTGGAGCAGAAAAAAATTTCAGTGTGTGAACAGTAATCCGTATTTGTTTTTGAAATTTCATGAAATTTTTGTTGCGCCTTCATGAAAGAATTCTATGACGAAATCAATAACAGTTTCGGTGAAATTGGTGAATGGTGAAATTTTCACGTTGAATTCTGTTGAGTTTGTTGTGCGTTTTCATCTGTGTTCTTCATACTGTTCTTCATTCTTTTTGGAGTGATATTGAAAACGTGTGACCTGAGTTTGGTGCGAAACTGAAAACTGAAGATGAAAAACGAGTTTGATCGAAAAAGGTGACTGTGCGAATCGTGTAGTTACTTCAGAAATTTCTTTGTAATTTCAGAAAATGATGTGTACTGCTGTTATGTAAATTTGTTTTAAATAGTTGAAACAGCTCTTGCTGATTTGTCGAAGCAGCTACAGATTCAGTTTGGAAAGCAATTACTAGAGAATTTTTTTTTTCTTTTGGTGCAGAATTTTATTGGTTGGCATTGATTTTTCTTCTCTTATTGCAAGTCTTGGTGCAGATTTTATTTGAAGTCAATTAAAGTTGGTGTTTTACATTCATTTATTAACTGTGTCTTTGAGGTACTCTTTGTTTGAATTAGAGAAGAAAGTTACATGTCCAAAGTATCACATATGTTTCTAATAGGGAACTTGATGTATAGTATGTACTAAATCCACATAGCACATGCAAAATGAGACTTGTGAGCATGTTTCTATGGAATTATGTAGACAAACATTGTGAATGTGTAAAATGAATATTAAGATATCTGAATGACACTTCAAGGATGTGTTTGTCTTTTAAAAGAAGCAACATCACTTGATAAGGGTTTTATAATGTATATTTGGGAATAGATGTGGATAGTACAATGAACACAACATGTTACACTTTTTCATTGAGTAATATTGTTGTGAGTTGGAACTATATAAACTCCAAGGTAGAGTTTCCTCTTAACCACTAAAGTTTAATATGTATCTATCTCAAAACCATACCACTAAATTATATAATTGAAAAACTGTTCCAAAGAGTTATAGGAAAGAAACATTAGTTAGTGATAATCACAATGTTATGTGTCTTACAAAAATTCTAATATTTTATTCTAAATCCAAGCACATTAAATTAAAGTATCATTTATTATAAATTTCATAAGTGATAGAGATTTATTCTTATTGAAAATCTAACTAGTATATTGACCAAAATGGTCACAAATAATAAGTTGAAGTTTTGCATTACTCAATTAATTGATAAGAGTGAAAATCACAATTTAATTGGTCATTTAATATCTTTTACAAACAATTTCTATAAATATGATATTTCTATTCCAGAATTTTTTATTTTTAATATTAAGATAAAATAATATATATATATATATATATTCCAAATTTTAAAATTACATTATTTTAATTATAAACTTTATTATTAATACTAATATTAATAATTATGTAATTTGTATTATTTAAAATATAAATATAAATTGAAAATATTAATTTAACTAAAAAATATGCACTCAATATTTGTAGTTATTTATTTTAATCTGTTGAACCGAGTCTGTATGATACTATTAGGGTATGTTTGCTTATGTGGATGTACGGTTCACAAGTAAAGAAGTGAGATGATATATAGTAAATATTATCTTCGATGTAGAGAGAAAATCACGTCTCTATTATTTTCAAATTTACCATCATTTATTCTAGTGTTATAGTATTTTTTTTTATTTTCCATTATTGAAGGTTTTTTAATATTAAAAAATATTATTTTTATTTATTTATATAAGATGTGATTTATTTTTCGATTTTACAATATATGTTTAATATTTTAAGAAATTGAAGTTATATTTTTATTTAATTTGTTGTTGTGTTTATACTAATATATTTTTATGTATAATTATTATGTTTATGAGTTATAATTTGTTATAAAATTATTTTATATTATTCATTATGTTATATTTTTATTATTGTAATATTTTTTATTTTTTATTGGGTTTTTAATATTAAAAAGTAATATTTTATTTATTTATATAAGATCTAATTTCTTTTCCAATTTTATAGTATATGTTTAATATTTTAATATATTACTTGAAGTTTTGTTATTATTTAATTTATTAAATACATATATTTTTTTAAATTATACCTATTTATATTTAGTATATATGTATTTTTTAATTTTAATTTTTAGATCTACTATGTAAAAATTGTTTATTTCTAAACAAAAATAACTCAATTTTATTATTAAATTTTTTAATAGACAAAGACAAATTTGTAAAGTAACATTTTACAAACTCACATAACTCACAAATTTTCATAAACTTTATTCATACATTCACTTTAAAATACCTTAATCCAAACATTCTTACTTTCCTCTCACATTCTTGTCTTAAATCATCATACATTCTCTTCCCAAATTAAAACACACCCTTAAAATTTTCTTATAAAAATAATTATTAATTATACTTTATTTAAGTTTTCTGCTATTTTGAGATAAAGTATTGAAGTAGTGAATTATTGGAAAAAAGAATCCACCTATCCATACTAAATCATGGTTAAAAGTCTGTCTCATATTTAACTGTAGTGTATAGTTGGCAACAGAACCCCCCTTTACCCAAATGCGTTGGACACGTGGAAGGTGAGATTTCATCCCAACCTCCTCCATGGACGTTATTTTTAGGCTATCATCAAGATTAGGGTTGCTGAAGATGAGGCTCTCTGTCTTCACAAAAACATTTATTTCTCCTTCATCTTAATTTTCAGCTTCTTTGAACTTTTCATAGTTCTCTGAATTATGGAGATGGAACGCGTCTTCGAATTTCCTCACACTCACATGGATCGACGCCCGAGAAAGAGAGCACGATTGGGCTGGGACATCCCTGAGGCTCCTAAGGTACCTTCTTCTTCGTAAAATCTCGGATCTGATAACGCTCTTTCTTTTTATCGTGCTTCAATCTCTCTGCCTGTTGATCTAGTGGAATATGTGCAGATTAGGTATGTTTGGGTCGGTAACGTTTTCATTTGTCTCATAGGATTTCTGTGAGGATTTGTTTTGTTTTGCCCCCTTTATTGTTTCCATTTGTTCTTGTTCTGTGACTTTTGTTGACGTGAATCATTTTTCGTATTTACACATGTATCTATAATTTGTCATCAATTTACATTTTTTTTATTTATATCATTGGATCGTTCGTTTTCTTAATAATTCATTAACTTTTTGATGTTATTATTTATAAAGAGGGAATCCTTTATGTAAGATCCAATCTTGTGAATTGCTCGTCTTATTTTGTTTCGATACTAAACTGATTGTATTTTTTGTAATATTCTAAGGTGGTTGTGAGAGCTTAGTTGAATTGATAACAACGGAATGAAGTTTTGTTTTTTTAAGTATTAAGTGGTGCATGAATGGATGACTGTGTGTAGGCTCAGGTAGAATTGTTTTGTGGACAAGATGTTGAGACTATTTCCAGCTATGCTCCTTCAAGTGGTCCCTCAGAACATACCACTAGTTCTCTAATTGTTAAGGCAGTTGCTCAAAATGGTTCTCCCTCTTGGCGAGACGATGACAAAGATGGACATTACATGTTTGCGCTTGGAGAAAATTTAACTTCTCGCTGTAATTACACTTTTACCATCATTAAGAAATTTACATTCATATATACCATGGTCAAATGATAGTTTATGTATTTCGTAGCTGTAATAATTTGCTTGAAAAACTTAGCATTCTAATATTCACATCTTTAACTTTTAAATGTGGATTTAATTTATTTTATATCTAATACCTTAACTAATCAAGTTTCTGTAAGATTTTTATATCTTGGTGGTCCAAGGTGGGAAAATATTTTGAAATTATATGTTCAAATTGATGAAGGAACATTTTATTTCATGGACATTTTGGAAGAAAAAAAACTACTTTATGTCCTAAGGCTTTCACTATTGATACTACTTTATTATGTTTGCAGATAGGATCCATAGCAAAATGGGTGAAGGAACTTTTGGGAAGGTCTTAGAATGTTGGGACAGAGAAAGGAAGGAAATGGTTGCAATAAAAATAATCCGAGGGATAAAGAAGTATCGAGAAGCTGCCATGATAGAAATTGAGGTGTTGCAACAGCTTGGTAAACATGACAAAGGAGGCAATCGGTAAGTATATTTCATCTAATCTGTCTTCTATGCTAGTCCAAGCAAACCAAATGTAAAGTCCTTGAATACATTGAGATGGTTAAATGCGTTTATTCCTTGCAGTTGTGTGCAAATACGGAACTGGTTTGACTATCGTAATCATATCTGTATTGTAAGTATTTAATTTGTGATGGAATGATTTCCCCAATTTACAAATAATTTGGGGGTTAAGACAATGGTGAATTTAAATGGTTTTAACAGGTGTTTGAGAAACTTGGACCAAGCTTATACGATTTTCTTCGGAAAAACAATTATCGCTCATTTCCCATTGATCTTGTCCGTGAGATTGGCAGACAACTATTGGAATGTATAGCATGTTTGTAGTATTTACTTGAACTAGCTTCGTTTTGAGCTTTTTCTTCCACATCTTTCACTTTGTACATACTATTACGTTATATCTTTTAACTTGTAATGGCAATACATACTGTAGATTTAGTATACTCGTGGAATGTAATGTTTGTGTCGCTTGAATAACTTTCTAATAGAATCATTTTATGAATTGCAGTCATGCATGACTTGCGGATGATTCATACTGACCTGAAGCCGGAAAACATACTACTAGTGTCGCCAGAGTATGTTAAAGTTCCCGACTACAAGGTATTTTCCTTTTCCATACATGTGATTCTTTTTTGTTTTAGACTTCCTGCACCTTTTGTTCCTGGAACTGTTTGCACTATAAGGGTGCATTTCATGCATGTCTGTGTACCTTGGAAATTTTGATTTTTACAAGATCGAATCTTTAATTTCGGTCTGGAACGAGTTGGACCTTGAGAACATAGTTTTTCTTGTTTAGATTGGTTGGCGAATCATTGACATCCATTGTTCTATTAACAGAGCTCATCTAGATCTCCGGGTTCCTATTTCAAGAAGGTTCCCAAATCAAGTGCTATAAAGGTTATTGATTTTGGCAGCACCACTTATGAGCGAGAAGATCAGAATTACATTGTATCAACTCGTCATTATAGAGCTCCTGAAGTTATCCTTGGTATAACACACACACACACAAATGCATATACATAGTGTAACGTTGTGGAAATAATGCTTTCCTAAATTGCGTGTTTGTATGTTGACCACAACTGTGATTATGGCTTTGTATCTGCTAAATAGTTGATTTTTGTAATTTTGATTTAGGACTTGGCTGGAGCTACCCATGTGATATTTGGAGTGCGGGATGTATATTGGTTGAGTTATGCACGGTATGTTTGTCTCTTTCAAAACCTTTACACTTGTTGCACCTATCCATCTCTATAGTTTCTATTTTTAAATTGTGACTTTCTTTTACAGGGCGAAGCTTTATTTCAGACTCATGAAAATTTAGAACATCTTGCAATGATGGAAAGGGTACTTGGTCCATTACCACTGCACATGTTGAAGAGAGTCGAGTAAGTGACTTACCATGTGAACTTTCAATTGGTTGATACTTAAATTTTGATTATTGAGTTTGTATTTTGTTTTCCACATGATTAGCCGACATGCTGAGAAGTATGTTAGAAGGGGTAGATTACACTGGCCTGATGGTGCGACTTCAAGGGAGAGTATCAAAGCTGTAATGAAGCTACCAAGGCTACAGGTTTGTTTAATTTTTAAGTTTTTGATTTAACTGTATAAAGCAGTTTGAATTATTTATATTGACGTTAATCAGCAATTTTTCTCTGCAAATATATGCAGAACCTTATAATGCATCATGTAGATCATTCAGCCGGCGATCTCATACATCTCTTGCAGGGGTTACTTAGATTTGACCCTTCTGAAAGACTTACAGCCAAGGAAGCTCTTAGACACTCCTTCTTTATGAGAGATCACTTTAGGAGATAATTCACTTTCTAACAGCATCATTCACCTTCTCAAGGATGTGCACAAAGGAACTCACATCTGTGTGATGGCTGGTTTTTCTACAGCCTTCCTCACTCCAAGGCTATGCTGAAAAATCCTAATTTAGGGAATTTGGAAAGAATCTGAATTCAATGTACAGAAGAAAAATATGCATATTATGGGGGATGAAGTTATATTATTCCTGACCTCTGCGCGACTTAAAAGTTTTCATACGAGGGGAAATAACTTGTTTCTTTCTTCCCGCGTCACCCTGGTTGTGAAGGTTTGCGGACTTTGAAACACCGAAAGCAGGCTGTGATTTTCGATTCTAATTAAGCTTTAATGGCAAGATCAGGATAAGACTTGAGTTGATTATATCGTAAACTGAGTTCGTGATGGTGTTTGTAGATATCATTATTGCTAATTGGGAATAATCAAAATTAAAAATTCAATGCAGTAATAAAATTACTAGCTGAATGATTTAATTAAAAATAAAAGTTCAAATATGAGGAAACCTTCTGGACGTGTTCAAGGTTACGGAGTATAACGTCTTGCTATTAAATATGAATTTGTGACCGTGACATTAATCTATCTGCTATTTTTTCTGTTATACTTGTTTAAAAACTGAATACATAATAAAAGTAATTATGTCTACAAGAGTACATAATTATGATTTCAAAAATTATAAGTATTTTTAAGGATAGATTTTATATAATAATAATAATAAAAATAAAAACAGAACTGGTAAACCTTTTCCTTGAATTTAACAATGACAAAGGAAAAAGTTCAGAATATCGTCATCTGCCAAACTAATTTCTAGTTTCCTAAAATTAAAGGCGGGAATGTTGCCCCTTTTAATGAGTAATATTTTTTGAAGATAAGTTTTTCGTGAAAAAGCTTGCTTAGATAAAAGAATTTAACTTTCACGAGTTGAATTTTTAAATGCTGAAAGTACTGATTACTCTTATTATTTAATGAGACAAATAATCAATTTTATGATAAATATATCCTGTTACCATTTTATTTTGCAAATAATTTTATATAAATATTTTTATGAATACTTTTTGTCAATCAAATTTGAGTCAAGCTTTATATATCTCAAATTTGTGATTTTTTATTCACAATAATTACTTGATAGATATGAAATAGTTTATGTGTTTCTCCTAAATTTAGAATCACATAATCATATCTCTAACTTTTTTTACAGGTCAATTTTGGATCGTATACCTTAATTCATAATGTAATTTATTTAAAGTTGGTTATAGTGCTCATTAATATTAATGAGAGATTTAATAAAGTTATATAAAATTTTAAGAAAAACAAATAAATATTTATTAGTGGTATTTAAAATTGGTTGAAGAAGATTTAAACTCTAACATTAGACAAATTTGTTAAGATTTAGAAAATATTAGATAATCAACACAAAATCTAATAATTAAATAATATTATTTAAAATTTAAAGAATATTAGATAACACACAAATTTTAAGAATTATATAATATTAATTAAGATTTAGATAATACTAGACAACTAAGTAGGACATGTACAAATTTTAAAAATTAAATAATATTAATTAAAATTTAGAACATACCAAACAACTAAGATATGTAAAATATATCTCATTATAATAAAGATGACTCAAAAATCCTTTTTTTATTAAAAATATCTTCATTTGTAGGTAGAATTTAACTTTAGAAGAAAAAAAAGTAATTGGAAAAATGCAACACTACTTCCTAACTATGGTAGACAAATCCCTTCATTTTATTTTTGGCAGCTCAATAATAATAACTTATTTCACCGTTGTAATATATATATATATATTTTTATCAGTTTATAGATATAAACGATATAAAAAATTCTATTTTTTATATTGATTAAACAACTATTTTTAAAAAAAGTCAATTTTCTATGTGAGTTCTAGAGACTTATTATAGAAAAGCCTTAAAAAGATGTCAAGTACACATTTTTCAAGTTTCTATGTGCATTAGGCTATTGACATAGAAGTTGTTTTTTTTTAAGAAAAAATTGGTTGATTTAATCACTTCACTACTCTTCCTTGCATATGACAAATAAAAATTTGAATTAGATATTTTCAAATAAAATCTTAATATTGTATACATATAATTCTATACTTTACTAAAAAGTTACTGTGTTTAATTACATAAAAATTCCTATTTATATAAAATTAGTAATCCTAATATAATCATCATTGTAATAAACACTTAAAAAGAATAGCATTCATTTTTTAAACTTTTTGCAACAATTCATCATCGGAAGAGAATATTTATACAAAGAAATATTTACTTGACCAATACAAAATAAAATTAATATTTATACATTTAATTTAATTATATATTACCTTCTTACAAGAGTCACCAATATTTATAAATACTATTACTTATTTGTCTTATCTCAAAATTCCCAATACAATTTAAATAAAATAATATATATAATAAAATTAATATAAAAGTATTTTTAAATTTAATAATATTAATTTTACTGATTTTTATTAATTTTAATACAACATTAAAATTGTTATTAATATTTTACACCTATTAATTGTATACTAACATAAATTTACATCAATAACAAAATAATTTAAGTCTTATTTCAATTATAATAAAGGATTTTAGTGCTAGTAAAATTAACATAATAAAAAAATAATTAATATATTTTAAATATATTTTTCGTAAAAAAAGATAAATGTGGTCAAAATTTAGTCCTTGAAAGTTCGAATTTTAACTAATTTCTAAAGAGGGTGTGCAAAAACAAAGTTGGATTTAGAACTCAAAACAAAAATAGTAATACTTTTGTAAATATTTCATCTTAAGCCCTAAACAAATTTTTGAGTTTTGTAAATTTTTTTATACCTAAATGTTTGCAATTATTTATATTTATTCCATTCCACAGGTCCACCAATCCTGACCAAATCATGGTTAAAAGGCTGACCCTAGTTCAACCATAGTTTACTTTGATAGCCCGATCCAACCCTTTAATCAAGATGCTCAATTGGGTGGACACGTGGACGGTAAGATTTCGTCTGAACCGCCTCCACGGTCGTTATTATTGGGCTAACATCGAGATTAGGGTTTCACAAGCCGAGGCTCTATCTTCACACAAGCATATTTTCTCTTTCATCTTAGTTTTTCTCTTCTTTGAAGTTTTCGTACTGCTTCGAATCATGGAGATGGAACGCGTCTTCGAATTTCCTCACTCTCACATGGATCGGCGACCGAGAAAGAGAGCGAGGTTGGGCTGGGACATTCCTGAGGTCCCTAAGGTAGCTTGTTCATCCTAAAATTTCGGATCTGATAATTCCTTTTCTTTTCTTGTTCTTTTATCTTTTCTGCTTGTAGATCTGGTGGAATATGTGTAGATTAGGTATGTTTGGACCAGGTGATGTTTCCTTTTGTCTCACAGGGTTGTGTGACGATTTTTTCTGTTTTATTTAATGGATCTATGAGGTTTTGCCCTTATTCTCAATATTACGTGACTCTGTATCGGTAAACAAGTTGATCTTTGTTATTTTAATCCTTTGACTTTATTTCCGTTTGATTAAGTAATGTTATGTGGTCTCTGTGGCAAATCGGTTTTATTTATGATTTATATGCGCATAGATCTGGTATTGATAAATAGAGATGTTCATTATCGCTTTTAAGAACGGAGGTTGATATCCTTTTTATAGTTTCTGTTCTTGCTGTATGACTTTTATTGACGCAATTATCTGTTTGTGTTCACATATTTCTCTAGATTTGATATATGTTGTGATTTACATCATCAGATCATTCGTTTTCGGGTAATGTAAAATAGTTTTGGAAATTATCTTTTGTAAATAGGGTTTCTGTCATTTAAGATCTTATATTTGAAACCTTACACCAGGGGATTTTGTATAATTAATTACTTGTCTATTTTGTTCTATAGTGAGTTATAGAAATGTTTTTCAGTACTTGTCTCTTCTTTTTTAATTGCCCTGGATAATTAATTTTGCGTGTACTGGTTCTCCATTGCTTATTTGAATAATGTCATATTTTTTTTGGTTATATTCAGTTGGTGGTGAGAGTGTAGGTTGCGTTGATTGCAGTGGGATGAACTTTTTTTTTTAACTATTGAGTGGTGCATGAATGGATGGCTGTGTGTAGGCTCAGGTAGGATTGTTTTGTGGACAAGATGTTGGGGCTATTTCAAGCTATGCTCCTTCAAGGGGTCCCTCAGAACATACCACTTGTTCCCTATTTGTTAAGGCTGTTGCTCAAAATGGTTCTCCCCCTTGGCGAGATGATGACAAAGATGGACATTACATGTTTGCGCTTGGAGAAAATTTAACTTCTCGCTGTAATTACACTTACCACCATTAAGAAATTTACATTCATATATATATGGGTCAAGTCTTAGTTAATATTTTCAGAGATGTGTTAATTTGATTGCGAAATTCAGCATTGCATATTACCTTTTAATTGTGGACATCTTTTATGTTTTTTTTAATACATTAACCAATTATTCCTGTTTCAACTTTAACTTTTTATCTTGTTAAGTTTTTATTTCCTAGGGTGGATAAACATTTGGGCGGTATATGTTCAAATGGATGTTACAGGTCACTGCATTGGCTAGGCTTGCATTGTTTATATTTTTATGTAATATGTTTGCAGATAAGATCCATAGCAAAATGGGCGAAGGAACTTTTGGGCAGGTCTTAGAATGCTGGGACCGAGAAAGGAAGGAAATGGTTGCAATTAAAATTGTTCGTGGGATAAAGAAGTATCGAGAAGCAGCCATGATAGAAATTGAGGTGTTGCAGCAGCTTGGTAAACATGACAAAGGGGGCAATCGGTAAGTAGATTTAATTTAATTTGTCATCTATGCTAGTACAAGCAAAATACAGTGTAAAATCCTTGATTCCAATGCTTTGGTTAAATGAGCTTATTCCTTGCAGTTGTGTGCAAATACGGAACTGGTTTGACTATCGTAATCATATCTGTATTGTAAGTATTTAATTTGTGATGGAATGATTTCCCCAATTTACAAATAATTTGGGGGTTAAGACAACGATGAATTTAAATGGTTTTAACAGGTGTTTGAGAAACTTGGACCAAGCTTATACGATTTTCTTCGGAAAAACAATTATCGCTCATTTCCCATTGATCTTGTCCGCGAGATTGGCAGACAACTATTGGAATGTATAGCATGTGTGTAGTTTACTTGAACTAGCTTCCTTTTGAGCTATTTTTTTCCCATGTTTCGCATTGCTTTCTTATTATTATTATATTTTTAACTTCTAATGATCTTTATTTTTTTATATATAATTAACTGCTAATGACAATATATTTTGTAATTTTGAATATTCGTAGACTGTGTTGTTTTTGTTGCCCTGTTAACTTTCTAATCATATAATTTTATGACTTTGCAGTCATGCATGATTTGCGTATGATTCATACTGATCTGAAGCCTGAAAACATATTACTAGTTTCACCAGAGTATGTCAAAGTGCCTGACTACAAGGTACTTTTCTTTTTCACGCACGTGGTTCTTAATTGTTTTCACTTACACAAATCTTGGACACGTAACCTTGCAATTGTTAATTTATATTGGATATTGGACTTAATCTTAATAATGACCTTCAAAGTGCACTGCGTAACATTACTTTAAAAGAGAAGCATCTGGTTGAAATGGGATTTAGTAGAAGTATTCGTGATAGTTGGTAATTTGTAATAACGATTGTTTGTTTTATGGTTAAGATATTGTAGTGCCGTATTTCCTTGCTTATATCGGTTGATCAGTCAATGGAATTCCATTTTTTTTACAGAGTTCATCTAGATCACCAAGTACCTATTTCAAGAGGGTTCCCAAATCTAGTGCCATAAAGGTTATTGATTTTGGCAGCACCACTTACGAGCGAGAAGATCAGACTTACATTGTATCAACTCGTCATTATAGAGCTCCTGAAGTTATCCTCGGTATGTTATATTGAAAGCTGTGGAAAGAATGCCTGCCTTAACTGTGTGTTTGGTATAACACTATTATGTCTTAAAAATAGTTAATTTTTTCATTGGTGTTTTAGGACTTGGCTGGAGCTATCCATGTGATATATGGAGTGTAGGATGTATATTGGTTGAATTATGCACGGTATGTTTGGACCTTTCAAAACCATTTATACGTAGATTGATTATCCTTTTATTTTATACTATAACTTGTAAATTTCTTTTACAGGGCGAAGCTTTATTTCAGACTCATGAAAATTTAGAACATCTTGCTATGATGGAAAGGGTACTTGGCCCTTTACCACAGCACATGTTGAAGAGAGTCGAGTAAGTGACTTACCATTGTAACTTTCAATTGATCCCCAATCTTAATTTAATTATTTATGTGTATTTTGTTGCGCAAATGTTTAGCCGAAATGCCGACAAGTATGTTAGGAGGGGTAGATTAGACTGGCCCGAGGGTGCAACCTCGAGGGAGAGTATCAAAGCTGTAATGAAGCTTCCTAGGCTTCAGGTTTGTTTAATTGTTCATTATCTCGTTCTACTATATAAAAAGCATTTTGAACAATTTATACTGATACTAGTCAACACTTTTTTGTCCACAAATATTTGCAGAACCTTGTAATGCAACATGTAGATCATTCAGCAGGCGATCTCATACATCTGTTGCAAGGATTACTTAGATTTGATCCCTCTGAAAGACTTACAGCCAAGGAAGCCCTTAGATATCCCTTCTTTATGAGAGATCACTTTAGGAGATAATACTTCTCCTAAGATATTGTTTCATTGACCTTCCTAAGGAATGTACATTTGTGTGATGTTTGGTTATTCTGCAGCTGTGATCTCCTTATTAAGGGATTTTTGAATCAATTTGAATTCAATGTACAGAAGAAAAAAATGTTCTAATATTATGGTGAAAAGTTGGAGATGTATTGGTACCTTGACCTGTGTTCGTGAATTTAACTTGTCCTTACATTATTAGATGTTACTGTCAAACTTCATCGGTCACCGATTTGTATTATAGTCAGGATGGTGTTTTTGGACATGAAGTTACTTGGATCTCCTGAAACTTAGGAAAGGCAGGAAGTTTAGGTAATGACAGGTGATTGGAGGCGAGGTTTTTTTTATATCGTGAACTGAGCACTTGATTATTATGGCTATGTATAACAGAAACAAAATTTAGACTTAGGATATTATTATCATTAATTTTAAAGAATTAATTTAAATTCCATCTTTTTTAGTTTTTTATGAATTAAATGTTTAAACTATTTTATATTGTGTTGTTTTATTATTTCGTGATGAATTAGGTATCAGTTTGCGGAAAATTTAGACTTACTAGAATTTATAAGAGTACGGTAAAATAGTTTTAAACATAAAATAAAGTAGAAAGAATAGAAAGTATATTTGATAGTTTGTTTTAAATTGATGTTTTATATATTCAATGCAACGCACAATAATAGAAGTGATTGTTTACAATGTAACAATGATACCTGTCTTTAAATATGTATAATTTTTTGCCGTTACGGTTTTATATTTCCAATAAATATTTTTTGAAATTCAATAAATAGTTATTTTTTGAGTTTACATTTTAATAATTTGAATTCAACACACGAATGTGTGATATTTATCAGTTGTAAATTTTTTAATAATAAACAAGTTATAAAAATTTAAGAAAATTTAATGTGCTTGAGATATTATTAATGAAAATAAATTAAGCCAATAAGGTAGTCTAAATTTTTAAAATCTATTTTGACTTTGCTCTTAAAAAAATTTGGTTGGATTAGATCCATTATGGTAAGTTTAGGTTTGAATTTTCATAACTTAACCGTGTATCATGTTATTATGTTGTTGACTTGTTTAATTTTGTCATTTCAAATTTATCGTATTACCTCTTTCATGTTCTAGAGATTATTAAATGGATTCTTGCTGCTGATTAAAATAAAAAAATGGTTCGTGCACCATTTTTTAAAAATATACGAAGTATTATTTTAAGAAAGAAAATTTTATCAGAAGGATTAATTATCATATTTCATTCTTTAATCAGAAGTACTTGTTATTTCACGCGTGTTTTTTTTCTTTACTTTCATTTTATATCTAACGAATTTAGAAGAAATATTTTTTTACGTTTATGTGTGATAAACTCGTTGTTTTGTTTGTATTTTTTCTCTTTAGGTCTGCTTATTTTCTGTTTTTTTTTCTTTGCTTAATTTTACAGGGATCTTCTATATTTCAAGATATATCGTATTGAACAATTTTTTCGACCTTTTTCTTTTTCAGTGTGGCTATGTTTCTTTCAGATATATCGTAATGCGGGCTGCACGTCCCACATTAGCCTGACCCACATTGGTCTACAAAAGGACGATTGGATTGGTTTGCTCTCCTTAAATAATACGAATAATACGAACTTAATGTATTGGTCAATGCTTCAATAAGGAATGGTTCGTGGTTCAATGAATCAACATGCATAGAAATTAAACTATTAAAAATGACATAATATTAATTTATGTAATATATATATATATATATATAGAAAATAAAAGTTAAAAAATATATTTTATTTTTATTTTTTAATAGGATATTTCTTTCTGCACTCCTTAAATAATTTATTTTTGCAACTCACTAATTTCTATAACATAAAAGTCAATTTTAAAAATAAAAATTAAAAGAAAAAAAATCAAAATGATTTTGGAGTGAAAAAAAATCTTTTTATTTTATATGGGTTTGTTGGCTGATCCAATTTCTCCTGTGTGGGTTGTAAGTTATATGGGACGAGCCTAAACAGGTCATTATACCAAAGAACCAACTTTGTGTTTTTAATAAGTGGTTACGAGTCAATTCACATGGTTCATTCCACATTGTCACCATTTCTTCTACACTATTCTTTTAGAGTTTTTAATTATAGATTGTTCTTCTCTTGCTATGGTTGTCTCTTTTACAAGCTTTCATTGTGGTGTCATCTCGATCTTGTTTTTGTTTGTCTATTGTAGTAGAAGAGCATTGAAATCATTATAACAACGTAGTAGTCTTGTGGTTGGTCACTTGGTCTTTGTCTTGATCCGACAAAGTATAATATATGGACAATGCTTTGGATATCTAGAAAATCTTAATACAAGATACTCACGAGTCAACTCGTGACCTTCAGTGGACTCTTAAACTCGTAAGGATTTACGAGTTAACCCTAGGATTTGAAAACCTTGATTGTATCGAATAATGATTTCAATAATAACTTTTTTGTCTAACTTATCTATTTTAACATGTGGAATATAAGTAAAACAAAGACAACTAAACACTTTATGAAAATACATTTAATGCTTCTATCTATGTCATGTTTAATATTTTATCACCTTTGTAGGAAGTCTATTTTGTAAGAGTACAATTGTATTTTCTAACTTTGCTTAAAACTCTTATGACAAATTCTTTTCATATAACACATATGATCATCTCTATAATATATATATTCCTTCTTTCACTGATTTATTTTGTTTTGGCATATAAGGTAAATTGATGTCCAATTCAAGCCTCAACAAAAAATGAATTAAAATGGTGTGAGGTATGCTTCTTGTCATCACTAGACCTTAAAGTCTAAATTTTACACTAATTTCCATTTTCCGCCCTTGCTTTAAACTTCTAGAAAATGCTTCAAACTTCTTATTTGAAGTTTAGAAATTAAATCCAATACATTCAGATCAAATAATTTATAAGTAATATAATAATGACTACCTTTAAGAGAAAATTTGAGGTCCTTTTACAACATGTGAATTAACTACAACATCTTTTTGGCTTTTCAAGTGGTTGTTGGGAGTGAAAGTACATTTTGATTTCTATATTGACAAATAGGAAAATATACATAAATTACATCAAAATTTGGTAAATCTCTGATGATTTTATATTTATTCATTTAGAGAAACACTTGATAGTGATAATTCTTTTGTAATAACAAAAAGAAATTTTTTGAAAAAATTACTTGCTCTTCCTCCTCATGAGTTGGATTGAATGAAAATCTTTTTGTCCGCCAATTTCACCTTGAAAAAAAAAATATTGACATATTGATTAAGGAACAACTATTCAAAAAAACATCTCAAAGCCTTTTTCTAATACTTGATTGACACTAAAAAACTTTTGGTCTAGGTTGGGTACATTAGAAATTGATTTAGTACTCGCATGTGTTGTTATGTCGATGATTCCTATTTCTTTTAGTAATGTATAATTGCCATGACCAACCTTGACTTTTGAAATTTTTGAAAGCTTAAATTTCTTTATTACGAGTCATGTGGTTGGTGCATGCCCTATTAATTAGCTTGGATTCACTTGAAACATTGCTTAAAAAATAAGTTGCAATAAAAAAGTTGGTATTTTTTTTTTTCATTTGCAATTCTAGCATTTTATTTTCTTCTTGTTGGGTTGGGTTTTGTAATGAAAACTTGATGCCTAAGTTTATTGCATTTAGTACACTTAACATCAGGCCTTCTCCATTGGATGACTCATCTTATTTCAATGCTTGCAAAGAGGATACCTTCCCTTAAAACTTCCAACTTTGTTTTTTTGTTTTTGAAGTTTTTATTTCCTTGTTGCTTATTCATGTTCTTTTTTAATATCTTTCACATTCTTCATGTTTGGTTGACAATGCTTCCTTAACAAAGATTTATTCTCTTAAGCCTTTCGTCGTTTTTGTGGATGCAAAGAATTCAACACCTGTACAAAGGTCATCTCGGATAGGTCCTTGGTGTTCCC
The DNA here is from genome assembly GCF_051622355.1 of Phaseolus vulgaris. Classification (NCBI taxonomy): domain Eukaryota; kingdom Viridiplantae; phylum Streptophyta; class Magnoliopsida; order Fabales; family Fabaceae; genus Phaseolus; species Phaseolus vulgaris. Next base: position 44,602,702 of record NC_143500.1, on the reverse strand, counting down.
AACGTGGTTATGGCAGTCTAAAATCTTTCATGTATAATAATCATTTATTTTCAATAATAAGAGCATTTAGTACCAAACAATCTTACTTTGTTTGTTATGCTTAAAAGTCTTTTAGAATACTTTTTGATCCTTTATCTCTTGTAATTAAAATCTCTAATAAGATTCAACACTTGCATGCCTTTAATTTGATATTTTTATCATATTTCTTTTTGAGAAATTCCTAGATAGTTTTTCAAAGACATGAAGAAAAGATAACACATGTGAATTTATAAAGGAACCTTGTAATAGTCAGTATCGCTTGAGTCACAACTTTTATCATGACCTCCCTTCGTGATGAGATAGGAACCTGCAAGAGTTAACAACCCCTAATTTTAATACAACTACATTACAACTCCTAATACTATTATTTTAATATTTTTCATATCATTTAATTACAAATTTATCATTTATTATATATATTTATTTCTAGATCCATCACATCAAGAGTTGTATATAATTTCTAAATGGCTAGAACAAACCACTTTTTGTCACCTTAGGAAAATGGACATTAGTTAGAATAGACTTTAAATGGTTCTGATATCATATCAAGAAATGAATTTTAAATTTAACTCAATCTCATAAAATCGACTTATAAGATGAGATTTGCATCCAGTTATAAAGTATGAAATGTCCTAATATCTAGTTTGAGATCTCTAACAAATAATTTTTTAATTTAAAAAATAATATCTAATTTAATTAATATATTAACTAATTATTTTTAATCTATAAAATTATTTTTTATTTAATGATTAAATGAGTTTGTTAACGAGTATATGTCGGCACATGTGATGTTTATCTGTGATTAGTTATATTCTATTTTTCTTATATATTTTTATAATCTGCCTGGAACTGTTTCGTTTTTTTTTTGTTTTGTTTAAGTTGAACATCTTGGTAAGTGAATGTAATTTTGGTGAACAAGAAAATATTATGGGTGAAGAAAACTTAAAGTATCCGTTTTTTATTCTATGAAATGTTCTGACCCTGAGACTCAATGATTATTTATTTCTTCATTTAAATTTTTTATTATATATTTATTATTGAGAATTTGTAAATATTATTTGAATCCTTAAATTTTTTTATTTTTGAGAGTTTTATATAAAGAAGTGGTATATGTTTTTTCAAAAAAGAAAACAATAAAGTAAAATTACACCGATCGACAAATTAAAATAAAGAAGAAGGATGCAGATGCTTTACGTGATAGAACACATTTAAGTAAATTGGAAATTTAAACTCAAGACGTATTCGTTTGACTGTAGGAAGTTGAGTCACTCAGAATCGACAGTTTTACGCACAGAAATATATTTAAAAATAAGTATCAGAGCTAAAATGTTGAAATTGAAACCAAGATATAACCAAATAGTTGAGACTCTAGAATCTTAATGAATGACGGAATGTACGCAACCATGTGATGATAAGACTAAAACAATAAAGAAGCATCTTAAAAACACATAATAGTCAATATTGTTTTGTTAAATAGACCTAAAGTAATATTAAATATATATATGTATGTAGTTTGCGAATTGAAAAGATCATCAATTATTGAAATACAATTCAAACTAACTTTTGAGTTGCGTCTTGACTCATGCTTACAAGGATTTATTTCAATGCTCTTAACTATGAAGAGGGAAATGATGAAAAAACGTTTTTAAAATTTAGTAAAGTAGATGAATAAATCCAAAATATAATCTCTTAAAAATCAATTTTCTAAGTTTAATTTATGAAAATATTTAAAATCCAAGGCAATCAATTATCATGTGTGAAAAGGGAAGAGGATGGAATGGGAGGATTTACAGTACATATGTCACATGGTCTCAATCTCATGTAGGTGATGGTGATAAAGATTTTTGTGTCAAATAGTCATTATGTAGGTGATGCCACAATTATGTGATGAAGAAATGGTCTCTATCTCATGTAGGTGATGCCACATTTATGTGATGAAGATTTTTTATCTCAAATGGCCTCTATCTCTATCTCAGGTAGGTAATGCCACATTTATTATGTGATGAAGATTTTTATGTCAAATGCCATATTGATCTACAGTAAACTTAAAAATGATCCATTCCTATAATGTTTTAATCAAATTTATACTTTAACTAAAAACCTTCAATTATTTTTTAATAAAATTAAATTATTATTAATTCATGTAAAAGTAAGAAAGATATTTAAGAAACATCTTCAATAAATTTGTTGCACCAATTTTTTATAAGAAAATATTTTAATATAAATCTTGTGAACATAATTTTTCTTTAAATTATTTATACAAATAATTGAATTGATTTTACAAAATTTATATTAAAATATTATTTTAATTAATGAAAAAAGTCAAAGTATATGTCTGTAAGAATAGTTTTAAAATAAATTATCTTTCTAGCTAACGTTTGGTCTAGAATATCTAGTGATCACTAACAAAATTCAAACATTGCACGTCCACCGGACAAAAACTCTACCCTCCAACCTTATCACTGAGCCTTGATTTTTATCAGAATATTTATTTAAGCCACTTATATAAATTTGGTTTATAAATTTTACATCCATTTATATATTAGAAAATACTTTATCTTTTAATGATTTATAGAGTTAAAAAAAAAAGTAATGGTTCAATCACATTATTTCTAATATTATTATTTTAATATATTTTTTTATATTATTTAAATTTAAATTTATCCTTTATTATTATACGTATTTATTACAAACCTATCACATCAATAATAATCGTATATAATTGTATAGCAATTCATTTCTTAGTTTGTGAAAGTATCATATCCCAGTGAAAATATGTTCCATGTATGCTATAAATGTAGCCTGACAAGAGCAGATATTGTGAGAAAAAGAGATGGGTCTCAAACAATGGCCTTTGGACAAAATGGAAGGATCCTTCTATCTTTCTCTTTCCTTTTTCATGAGTGTTCTGTTACTGTTTAAGCTCGCAAGAAGGTCGAAACCCAAAACCAATCTGAATCTGCCTCCATCTCCCCCAAAGCTCCCATTCATAGGCAATCTGCATCAGTTTGGCACACTGCCACACCGATCTCTTCGAGACCTCTCTCTCAAATATGGTGATATATTGATGTTTAGGATTTAGGGTTTAGGCACACTGGCACCATATTGATATATTATCCATATTGATATATTATGGCACACTGGCACCATAATATATATAAAATAATACCTTAAATCTAATTTAAAACAAGAGTTAAAGTATCTTTACATCATTACATCTAATTAACAAAGTTAATTATACATTAAAATAATTTTTTCTCAATTAAAGAACTTTTAGATATTTATAATAAAAAAATTGTTGGAATAAATTGTTAATTTTTTTTATTTCATTAGTATGGATTAAAATGTTAAAATATTTTTTTTACATCTCATTATCGTGTAATATTATAATACAATTTATACTGAAAATTCATTTAAAAATAAATATATATAATAACTTATTTCAATAGTAAAAATATTGAAAAATTTTATAGTTTGAATCAATAACAAAAATTAATTTTGTTATATAAAAAAGACGAAGAATATATTTAGTTCTATAATAATATATTATATTTAAAAGAAAATTGTCTACTCTAACATATATGTCTATAATTTGATAGGTTTATTGTGATCCAACAATATTTAATTTTCGTGGACTCACTTCTAGCATTTAATAAATATATATAGTTACAAAGCCAGTTGAAACTATATCAGTCCATTTTCTCTGTCATTTTCATTGTCACTTTCATTGTCTTTATCATATAGGCCTTCAACTTTTATATTAATCATGACATATTTTAGATCTTTGTTCATCAAGTGAATACTTTTCATTTTTCTTTTAATGAAAAGTTAATTATAATTTTAGTCTTTAAAATTTAAGATAATATGATTTATATAATTAAAAGATAGATTTTATTAGGATTAAAAACGGTTAAGCATTATTTTAAATTTAGTCATTGTAAGTGTTAAAAGATAAAAGTTATGGTAATTTTCAAGTTGATAAATAAAAAGAGGCTTTTAGTTTACAATTGAAAATATTTATTTCTTCCTTGACAGATAAATGGGTTGTTAAAAGTTAGATGAAAATTTGATTTGTTATTTTTAGGACATGTTTCTGGGAGGCACTGACACAACTTCATCGGCGTTAGAATGGGCTATGTGTGAGCTTGTGAGAAATCCAATGATAATGAAAAAAGCACAAGAAGAAGTGAGAACAGTTGTAGGCCATAAATCAAAGGTTGAAGAAAGTGATGTTAATAAAATGCAGTACTTAAAGTGCGTGATGAAAGAAACTCTAAGAATACACCCTCCAACTCCTCTTTTGGCTCCTCGAGTAACAAGGTCTGGTGTAAAAGTAAATGGGTACGATATTCCTGAGAAAACAAATGTATATATCAATGCATGGGCAATGCAAATGGATCCTAAATTATGGGAACGTCCTCAAGAGTTTCTGCCAGAGAGATTTGAAAATATTGAAGTTGATTTTAAAATCCAAGAAAACTTCCTGTTTATTCCATTTGGTTTTGGAAGAAGAGGGTGTCCTGGAACGAACTTTGCAATTACTTCAATTGAGTATGTGCTTGCTAATCTTCTTTATTGGTTCGATTGGAAGTTGCCTGGAACTGCTACCGACATTGATATGACCGAGATATTTGGACTTGTTGTCTCAAAGAAACTACCACTGCTCCTTAAACCGACAACCTTTTCATCTTAAGTCAACTTCTACTATATATGATTTTGTTTTCTTCAACTCATTATTGTAACCCATGATTGTTATTCTAGCTACGTATATACGTGTATGTATAATTTGTTATACTCAAGTCTTCATTAGAAACATAATGAAAATCAGTATCAAACAAAAAATAGAATGTTTTAGGAGTTTATACAAATAGTATCAAACAAATAAGAGAAACTAGCCACTAAAAAATAAATGTTGACAAAAAAAATCTAGAACAACATCAATAAATAAAAAAGAATATTAAATGACATATAACGACCTATTTTGCTACTTTTAACCAAAATTCTGGTAAATTCTTCCTATACATTGTTCCCGCACATCTATATTTTTTTTAATTCTTTAAAATTAACAAAATCTCTAATGTACATTAACTTATTTTTAATAAACATACATATAAATAAAAAGATATTAAAAACTCAAGATGAATCAGATAAAATTTTCTATAAAACAAAGTTAGTAAAATGTTACGTTTAAATCACTAAAAAACAAATTCGTATTATCTACAAATTTTTATCCACGGATCTGAGTCCGTAGGTAAATTCAGCATTACCTACGAACAACATTACCTACAGACATTACCCACAGATTCTGAATCCGTAGGTAAATTCAACATTACCTACCAACTATTACCGATAGATCTTATTACCTATCAACTTTTACCTACGAACTCTATTACCTACCAACTTTTACCTACGGATCTCTATTACCTACCAACTATTACCCACGAATCTCTATTACCTACGAACTATCATCTACGAATCTCATTTATCAACCACCTATTATCATAATAATTATATACATAATATTAAAAATATTAATATAATATGAAGAATTATAAAATCATAATTCATAATATTTAATAAAATTAATAATATTTAATAATATTAATAATATTTAATAATATTAATAATATTTAATAATAATTAATAATACTAAGAATATATTATAATTTTAAGAATAATAATTAAAATTTTAAAAATAAAATATATTAACATGACCTACGGACTTGGAGTCAGTGGGTATTACCTATGGACCACAATAGGTGGGTAACTACTGTTTTTCGTAGGTAAATTACTGACGCCCACATTACATACATATTTTTTTCCGTAGGTAATCCGTAGATAATGTTAATTTACTTACGGATTTTGGCTGTTATCTACGGATTTCTTCCGTAGATAAATTGAATATTTCTTGTAGTGAATTGATTTTTATTTTATTTTAAAAGATCTCTTTGATGTTGTTTATTTTTAAATGTTAAAAAAATTTAAATAAGAGTATTAATTTTTTTGAACTAATTTGTGTCACCAAAATATAAGTTAACAATTATTAAATTATTCATCTTTAAATAATGAAAAAGTTGTATAAAATAAAATATAAATATATTTAAAAAATATATTTATTTTTATTATTAGTTTGAGTGAAAATAACGTTTTTTTTAAAAAACATTTAATCATTCTGGAAACCATAAAATCAAGAAAAAAAATCAGCGTAGTACAAAATTAAAAAAAATATCATGTCAACCCTCATGCACACTAAAATGATGCAATTATTCTCTTAAACTGTTCGAAAAAATAAAAGTTTTGTGACTAAGAAAAAAAGTATGTGAGTGAGAATACAACTGAAATTATTAAAAAAAGTGAAATTACATTCTTTTCTAAAATTATTTAAATTTTTAAAAAAAGTTAAAATTGACTTTCCATTATTAATATGGAGGAGCATGATAAGAAGAACTTACTTAGTTTTTGCTACATTCATATAATTATATTTAATTAAACACTGAACAGGTCACGTTTATGTTAGGTAATCGATTAACTTGGATGCTTAATTAAAAAATGAATTTGAATCCTTCGAATATGAAACTCTATAATTTTATAAATAAAGGTCACGTAATTAGTAAACTACTCTTATGGTGACAGCTCATAAAATGGATCCAGTTCGGCAAATTAGTTTGTGTGACTTTATGATTTAGGTCTGATTAAGTTAAAAATAGTGATTAAAATAAAAATATGTTTTTAGTCTGATCCATTCTATCGAATTTTCATATACATTAAGAGGTTTCTTCTTCCTGCACCCTCGTTTTTCTTCTTGTATCCTAACAATTTTGTAAATTCCAAAACTGGTCTTGACCTTTTATTTAAAAAAGGAACTGTGGTGAAGTTTGTTTGACACTGTTCATCTTCTTCATTCATCTTAGATACTAATAGAGGGTCATTTTAGCTGTACGGAACAAGGTGGAGGAGTAGGTCGTTGGCGAAGTGTTGCTTGGTTTCTAGAGGAAAGAATTAATTTTTTTTATGAGCACTGGTGGTTGTGGAGTTTTTATGGTTACTGAAAATTGGGATCCAGGAATGTATTACAGATTCATCAATCGGGAAGTGAATCATTTTGTTTTTTGGATGAGGGGGGTGTTCCGAAAACAATTTTTTCATAAATTGTTGATTTCTAGATTGCTGAATCTAGAAGCCTAGTTTTTGTTACGTATTGGTGGATCCATAATGATTTTTTTGAATTATGGATTGTTGGATCCATAATGAATTGTTTGACTTATGGATTCATGGATTTGAAATTTTTGTGGATTTCATAATCTGGGATTTTTGCGGATTTCATAATCTAGAATGCGAAAAAATAAATATGGATTCTTTATTCCATAAAACTATCAGATTGCATTGTTTGGAATAATACATATGAATTGTGGAAACAAAAATCTGAAGAAAAAGCGGAACTAGAGATTTGAAATTAAAAAATATTACTTACCTTCTTATCCAGGGAACTATAAAGAGAAACCATCATTCTCCCACCAAGTTGTCAAGACACCACCCTAAATCACCAACAAAAACGCAAAATGGAACGACGCTAGGGATGGCAAAGCGGGCCAGCCCGCCCCGCATAAGAGCTGGCCCGCAGGTTTGCGGGCCAGCTCGCGTTCTTTTTTTTAAAAATTAAATATTTATTTTTTTTACATTTTGTTATTAAAAAATTGTCAAATTAAACCTATATATTTATTATTATCAAACCTAATTTTTTTTCCTTCCTTTTCAAATATAGTCAAACATCAAAACATTAAGATAAATATCAAATATCACTATTCTTCCACTTCCAAAACATTAAAAATACCTAATTCCAAAACATTAAACATAAACATTAATTCAAAAACATTAAACATAAACATTATTGACATTCTTCCATTTCAATACCATTGGATGCCACCTTAGTAGAACCTTCATCCACTTATTCATAATTATAATCTTCCCCGTCATTTGCATATATTAAAACAATGACAATTAATTAATTAATTTTTCATAAAAATAATACAATAAAAATAAGATAACTTTTGGCTCAATTGATGGTTTGGTCATGGGTAACTTCTAAAATACCCTCTGCTTACTTCTCCTTCTCTAACTGGTGTCTTGCTCATTTATCGTGTTTGAAATTGATTTAATTGGCATGACCCAGTTTAGGTTGCCCTGCTGCTACTAAGTGTCAATATTTTTTTTGCGGGTTTGTGGGCCAGCCCGCCCCGCCCCGCAACTGGCCCGAGCGGGTTGCGGGCTAATGCGGAGCGGGCTAATGCGGGTTAGCAGGTTGAAAAGATCATTCCGCCCCGCGTTTTTTACCTGCGGACCGCGGGCCGACCCGCACGGCCGGCCCCGCTTTGCCATCCCTAAACGATGCTGCCAAGAGAGGAATGAAGTCCGTGAAGTGTGGCTGTGCAATCTATGCGCAAAGAAAGAATAAAGAAAGAATAAAAGAATAGTGTAGGGCTTAAGTGTATTTAGAGTTTTTAAAAAATAGTAGGGACCGTTTTGTCTTTACAAAACATGATGGGGGTGCAGGAAAAAACATAGGGTGCAGGAAGAACTGCAACATTAAGATTGGGTTGGCCAATAAAATATTGAATTGACCCATTTATCTAAATTAAGATGTATATTGTTATATCATGCATCTAGTTATCAGATAATAAACTTAACATTTTTTTTAATAATGATATACTATAATATTTTTATAAAAATGCTGTAACTCTTCTTTTAATTTTCAATTAGATTAAAGATGGTTGATAGGTCTAATATAGAATCAAATTATGACAAAAAAAATATGATATCATCGCGTTTTATTATTTAATGTGTTTGTTCATGATATCATCACATTGAATTTGATTTTTACAACTTATATAATTAAAAATAGAGTAGCACTTTACAACTTCAGAATCAACTTAAACTTCACAATCTGAATATAGAGACAGTTCTATTAGAAGCAGATTTAACAACAACAACCACAAAAAAAATAACATCATTCACTAGTGCAGAAATGTAAAACAAATGCGGTTATTTTAAATTTACAAATGCGGTCATAGAACTGCATTTGATCAGCACGTATTCGTAAATCTGGCATTTACAAATGCGGTCATAGGACCGCATTCATAAATCACATTTACAAATGCGGTTATTTTAAGTAACCGCATTTGTATATTATTCTGAATGAGGGATGTGGGCTTGGAGTTTAGGATTTATGAATGCGGTCTTGGTAAAACCGCACCGCATTTGTAAATAGTGTTTTTTTTTTTAAGTGCAGTTTGTTTTGTGCAGAAACCATATATTTTAATAACCTGCATAATGATCAAACCCAGCCAGACAAATACAGAAATATAGTAATCAATTGAAATCATCAAAATGTACATTTACAAGTGATCAAATTACATATAATAAAACCACTATTGTTTACCTATGCTAGAGTTATAAAAATTAATGAAATATGTGGACCAAGAATCTCTAACATATGAAATGCCTTCCTCATTCATTGGTGTTTCTTCTGTGAATAACTGCATTGCAAAGTTGACATAAATTAGTTTTTAGATATATATATGTTCAAGAATTATAAAAATGATTTAACATATATAGTACCTCTTTCCAACCAGTTTTAATGTAGTAGCCACACTCATAGCTTCCTGGTTGTTTATTACACTATAATTCAATAAAAAGTAACATGTTAGTATATTGATAAACAATGATAATAGAGAAAGAAAAAAAATTACAAACCTTTACTCTTATGTAGTTCAAATTATTTGAATTGGATTGACCTTTTAGGATGTTATATCCACGCCATGAACTGGTTAATACAAAAAACCTCGTTAGTAGATGGTTAATTAGTAACATACAAAGTTAAGTTTATACTATACTTACGTATCAATGATATCCTTAAATTTTGTGGGAATCTTCTTGTGTAGGGAACAGAACCACACAGCAGTCTTATCAACCATTGATAAGACAAGTAACTGCCAATGATGCCTATATGATCAATGAAAAGAGTTAGTAAATATTTAAAACATGAAATAATAATAATTGATGACATATAATTAAACTTACTCATTAATATAAGGGCATAAATAAATTTGTTTTCCCTCTTTTTCCAGGGTGTTAGTGATGTGATGTATGCTTGAGTCTCAGTTGAGTTTGGTCCAACGGGATTAGTATATGCAGGATCTAAGAATCCATACATATTTTCCTTCCCCTCAGTGATACAGACTCTATGCAAAAACCTACAAGTTTTTAGTTAAAGCATAATCAATAATAATTTAACATAAAGTAAATTGAATAATAGGTAAAGATACTTACATCATAAAAAATTGAATTATACTTATATTGACCTCCTATTTCCCAGATATAAATTCTGATAAATCTGTGTTGTAAATCATCAGTGACAGTTCAGTGTTTATTTGAAAAAATGTATTATCCCACGGAACTGGAAAAGGATCATTGCCAATCTGACTAGCAATGAGACGTAGGGAAGCTATAGGATCGTCAACTGGAACCTCACGCTTCTTTTCCGGACTTGGTGGCTGAAAAGGTTTCTACAAGATAAATGATGACTTTTTACGGCAAGTGCACCGTGTTTGTCAAAAGTAATAATTGTCCCTAAGGACGGATATCGATCCCACAAGGAACAGTGAATTATCGAGTACAATAATCGCTAAATATAAAAACAGAACAATTAAAAGAGTTTTGAATTAATTGTGTTGGCACTGATCAATAAGAAAACAAACAAAGAATTAGTTGTTTCAATTGGAAAAATAAGGATTAGTTTCATCTCTCTCACTCTCAAGTATTTTGATTAGCATGTTAATATTAAGTTCTTTGATTGAAATTGATGCCCGTATAAAAATCATTTATATCGATTCCTCGCATATAAAATCCTTAAGAATGTCCCCTAACTATCGATCCCTCGCATAATTATAAGAACAACTTAGAACGAAGCTCAGACGTTTAATAGCAATTAACATTTCAAGTCTATTCCTAGCACTAAAATATGTTAAGTATTGTTGTTTAGGTCCGAACCCTAAAAATACCTCCCGGTCATATTTAAGATTCTCAATTTGTCACGGAAAATTAAAAGTAAAACAACAATACCAATAATCAATCAAGAACTGAATATTAATATATAAAATATCACCTCAATACATAAGAGTTTGAGTAGATTACTCTCAATCCCAAAGGGTAGAATTAGCCACGCATACTTCTATCACCTTCCATTCTCCCAATTGGGTTACAACTCACTCTATGGTGTTTTCCTCTCAATCTGGCACACTAAGGTTGAGCCTCTAGCCCTCTATTTATCCTAATTTTCTAGGGTTAGGTTGTTTATTGTGTCGCGCTAATGGGCTAAATGATAAAACATAAAAAAAAGGTCCAATCTTCCTTTGCATCTTTTTCCATTCTGGGACCTTCTATCTTTATCTTTTTAGCTCAAATCATTCATCTTTAATCCAAATCTCCAATCTTCCTTAGAAATCTGCAATTAACACCAAATTTGGGAATAAAATACTCTTATTCAAATAAAGATCATAAAAAATGTAAAAATGTATAAATTCATAAATTAGGGATTATTTTATATGTAAATTAGCAATAAATCCTCATAAGTGCCTATATTTTAATATGAAATATTACTGAAATTAGACACTTATCAATAAACAACATTTGTATTAAATTATATGTAATATATAAATATAAATAAAAAATAATATAATGAAACGAAATTATTACATGAGGTTCGGGCATAGATCGAATGAGCTCTCTGGGCCAGGCAACGAATGTCTGAAATGCATCGGCCACAGTGGTTACCTCATCTGAAGGTAGTGGAACACGAGCATCAGGAAATCGTACTATTTCAACTGTTACCTTCGCCACATCAGGGGAGAGAGGAACGTTATGTAAGGTGGTGACGTTTTTATAGACTTTTCCAAGTGCCACCACCCAAGGAAGTTTGCCGCCCACTACCAGTAGCTCACAATCCTCTGTCTGCCCATTGATATCATCCCCTGATGTTGGAAGAGCCGCACAACTCCCCTTTGTGCTCTTGGGAGTGGGACTAACAAGGGGTTCAATCGGCTCAGCACAAACTTGTTGCGATAGAAACTCTTGTCGCATTCGATCATTCTCCTTTTTCATCTCCAGCCACATCAAATCAGTCTCCTTTCTCATCTCCTCCATTATTTCTTCACGTAACTTAGTCTTCAGTTGAGTTTCGTTCTTGGAGGAGGAGGATGGCTGTCGTTTAATTCCGACCCCTTGTCCCGCTGCACGAACACGAACAGAGTGTTCAGGTCGTCCAATTGCTTCAACCAAGATATCGTGACGACCTTCAGCAACAAATTTACCGTCGGATTCCAAAGAATCCTGCAAGAGTACACAAAAATCATATTTTCAATCATTAATATAATTAATGCTTTAAAAAAATGAAAATAACAAAAATAACTTACAATTTTTTCGATTATAACCCCGGATTGCTCAGAACTTGGTGCACTCGACTTTTTAATTCAGGCCCTCTTCCATTTTACATGGCGAAAAGGTGGTGATGGAGGAGAAGTAACCCCTGTTTCCACATTCTCAGCGTCCCCTGTTGAGATTTCTCCTTTTCCACCATCAGTGTTTGCTCAAGTTTTCGATACCCCGAACGAGACATAACGTGCGGGGTAAGATTCTTCAAAGCTATCTCTTGAGCTTTCTTCTGACTATCCTGTCATAATTGAAATAAACAAACTGAAGTAAATAAGATAAACTTATTAATGTTATATAAACAAAAAAGTTACTTCACTTACCATCCAAGCCTCATTTTCACGGCTTTCTCTAAAAAGACGCCATGTCTCTTCATCAATATGTTGGTACTTTAAACATGGATTTTTGTCTTTAAGGTCGCCAAAAATGTATCTCGAAGTCAGTCTTGACTTAAAGGTATGAAATTTGAGTCCGATATTGGATATAATCTTTGATCGAAGCGGTTCCACATCAGGAATTTCAAAGTTTGCCTGCAAAATAACATCAGCAAATTAAAATTAATCAATGAATATTAAAAAGCATTATATCAAAATGTAAAGCTTACCAGAACATCCTCCCAGATCATGTTCCGGTCGACCTCTGACACCTCATCCCATGAATTAATCAGAATGGAGAGCCTCTCACGAGAAACAACTCCAAGATAGCTCATAAACTCATATGCCTTAGGACCAAAAGCCACTCCAGTGTTGACGTCAATGTCAACACGTGTCTTCTCACCAGCAGCACGTCTCAAAGCGAGACGCTTCAATCTAGTAGGTCCTCTGCTGCCTCGTCCGGATCGAGGTTTGATTGGGGTCTGATCGTCATCCATGTCTCTGTTAAAAAAATTAGGTAACAAACATTAGTTAATCTGCATCGAATTAAAATCTTATAAAAATAATACATAAAAATGTAAATAAAAAATGCTTATTTACAGGTTGCATGGAGGTTGAAAGTTCATATGTAAATTCCTTCACTGTGGTCTTTACGGGTTGCATGTACATCATCAACTACATCGTCATCTTTATTAATTATCTTTGGTGTGAATGAACAAGGGTCACCATTTTCAATATCATCTATGGTTTCCCCTTGTTTTTTGCCGTGTAAAACGACATACCAATGTTCTGACGTAGGATCTTTCACGTAGAAAACTTGAGATGCTTGTTGAACCATTATAAATGGCTCATCTCGATACCCTATCTTTCGAAAGTCCACTAGTGTGAATCCTGAATCATCAATTTTAACCCCACTTTTATTGTCAACCCATTTACACTTGAAAACTGGAACGAAAAACTTAGTGTAGTCAATCTCCCATATCTCTTCTATAAACCCATAGTATGCCATTGATCCAAGTACTGGATTTGTATCTTTCGAAGTCGAAAACTGCATTGACTCGGCTTCAAGAGTAACACCATAATTTTGAACTGTACTCTTTTCATCCATGGACTTCGTGTAAAATATACAATTATTCACTTCGTACGCTGTACATGAGATGACATCAAACTTCAATCCAGCAGCCAACCAGGTCAAGGTCTTTGATGCCGTTGAATCCTTGAACACCTCGTCTTTAAACCAAGGCATGAAAGTTCTATTATGTTCCATCAAGACCCATTTATCTGCTTGTCTTGGGTTATTTGCCTTCACAATGGCTTTATGAGCTTCTATGTATGGTACAACTTTATCTGTGTTATTCAATATGTACAAATGTGCTTGCAAGACTTCTGATCGAGATTTGCTTACAATATTCACACCATGTAAACATTTACTTGTAGAACGCCTGTGGTGCCATGAATTAGCTGGAACACCTATTGGATTTGCTTTTGTCATGTACTCTGAACAAAATTCAATACTTTCTTCAGCTATGTACCTTTCAATCATTGAAGCCTCTGGACGATAATGATTTTTCACATAACCTTTCAAAATTTTCATATACCGCTCAACAGGATACATCCATCTTAAGTACACTGGTCCACGCAATCTAACCTCTCTTACTAGATGCACAACTAGATGAACCATGATGTCAAAAAAAGACGGAGGAAAAAACATCTCCAATTCACACAAGATAACAACAATTTCATTTTGAAGTTCATCTAGTTTTGAGGGATCAATGACTTTACAATAGATGGAAGAGAAGAATGAGCACAAACGGGTTATGGTATGTCTAACATTTTTTGGTAAGATCCCACGGATAGCTACCGGCAACAACTGTTGCATCAAGATGTGACAATCATGAGACTTCAACCCAATTAACTTCAAATCTTGCATTGGCACTAGGCTCTTCACATTTGAGGAATGTCCTTGTGGCACTTTCACACCTTTTAGACATTGACAAAAACTAATTTTTTCATCTTTTGACATTGTGTAACAGGCTGGGAGCAAATATGTACGCTTACCCATTTCTATGAGTGCCAACTCGTCGCGTATGTTCATCTCAATCAAATCTAAACGAGCATTTAGACCATCCTTCGTCTTCCCGTTAATGTTAAGAAGTGTACCAATTAAGCTATCACACACATTCTTCTCAACATGCATTACATCTATACAATGTCTGACTTCTAACCTCGACCAGTACGGAAGATCAAAGAAGATTGATTTCTTCTTCCAAATATTTGTCACAGATGACTTTTTTTTTTACTTACCGAAGGTGTGGTCTATGTTATTTACCTTTTCGTAAACCTAAACACCGGTTAATGGAGTTGGTGGACCACTACCCTCTTGGTGTCCATTAAAGGCTTTTTTCAACATCCGGTAAGGATGATGACTTCTAAGAAACCTTCGATGCCGAAGATATATTGTTTTCCTTCCATGTTTCAATTGTTGAGAAGCAGTGTCTTCTTCGCATATTGGACACGCTTTGTGACCCTTAACACTATAACCTGATAAGTTACCATATGCCAGAAAGTCATTGATGGTGCAAAATAACATGGCATGAAGCTTGAAAGTTTCATTAGCAAATCCGTCTAATACTTCGACACCCTGGTCCCACATTAACTTCAAATCTTCAATTAGGGGACTTAGATAAACATCAATATCATTCCCTGGTTGTTTCGGACCGGATATCATCATAGACAACATCATGTATTTTCGCTTCAAGCACAATCCAGGAGGTAAGTTGTAAATAACTAGTAATACAGGCCATGAACTGTGATTTGTACTCATATTACCAAACGGATCCATTCCGTCGGTAGCTAAACCAAGTCGGATATTTCTTGATTCTTTACCAAATTCTGGAAAGTCATCATCAAATTTCTTCCATTGAATAGAATCAGCTGGATGTCGGTACATGCCATCGCATTTCCTCTCATCTGCATGCCATCTAAGATTCTTAGCATCGTTTGGGTTTGCAAACAAACGCTTCATCCTTGGAATGATGAGAAGATACCACATAACCTTCATTGGGGGTCCATGCTTTTCCATGTCATCAATAGAATCATCATCTTTTTGTTTCAACTTATAACGTGATAACCCACACCTCGGACAACTTTTCAACAATTCAAAATCTTTCCGGTATAATATACAATCATTAGGACATGCATGTATCTTTTTGTACTCCATACCCATTGGACAAAGAATCTTTTTGGCCTCCTAATCGTAATTAGGTAGACTATTTCCCTCTGGAAGCATATCCTTCAACAACTGGAGCATTTCCGTGAAGTTTTTATCAATCCATCCGTTTATTGCCTTCAAATTCATCAATCTTAACACCGTCAACAACCGTGTGAAGTTAGTTGATCCAGGATACAAAGGAGTCTCTGCATCTTTTGACATACTTTCATATCCATGCGCTTTTGCAAAACACTCAGCTCCCACATCACGAATCATGTCCTCCAATCGATCATCATCTCCATCATCGTGTACTGCTTCATCCATGGTAGAACCCACATATTCTTCAGTTACGGAAACACGTGGTAAATTTAATAATTCACCATGCCATGTCCAAGTTGTATAAGATCGAAGAAACCCATCACATAGCAGGTGTTCCCTCATGATATTCACATCCAGTATCCTTCCATTCAAACAGTTAACGCACGGACACCTGATCTTTGCTCCATCATGACCACTAATAATCGCGTTACGCTGCGCAAATTGTATAAATTCCTCTACTCCCCTTTCGTACTCATCACTTATACGAACAACATTAATCCAACCTCGATCCATTATATATTCTGGAATAGTTAGGATTTTCTAATAATTAGTATTCTATTCTATCTCACACATTTGCCGAGGGTCGAACACCCCCGGACTCAATCCAAACACGATAATTCTATTCTAAAAGTAACAATAACTAACATAACATAAAAATTTTATTAAAATGTAATTAACAACTAACTAAATATATATAATATAAATTTAAGAAAATACAAATTATATAATACAAATTATATAATACAAATTTATATATAATAATATATAAATTAATTGTTTCCGTAACTAATTTATTAAATTATATATAAATTATAATAAACAAAAATTCAAAATACACAGAAATATATAAACTATTAGTTATTAGCTATAAATTCCAAGTTGTATTAGTTATTAATTAAATATATATTATAATACAAAAAATTCAAAATTCAAAATACTAAATAAAAATTCAAAATATTAAATATAAATTCAAAATATTAAATACAAAACCAACCTTTCCGTCGTCAAGAAGATTGATGGTGATCGGAGTGGAAGACAATGGCGAAGGCGGCGGCGGAAGCTGTGGCGGTGGCGGAGCAGGAAAACAGCACCGAAAACAGTAACTTAAGTGCCACAAACAAAGTAAGGAAACGAAAATGACAATGGCAACGAAGTGAATAATGAATAATGCGAAAACGAAAACGAATGAGTGATGAAACTTACAAAACACAGAGAGAAGAAACTGAACTGAGCGGAAAACGTTGAAACGAAGAGCGGAGAAGAGGAAAGTGAAAGTGAAAGTGAAACTAGTGGCGCGCTTCAAATTTTTAGGGTAAAATTATTTTACAAATGCGGTTGTAGGGTAAGACCGCATTTGTAAATCATTCAAATGATTTACAAATGCGGTCTTACCCTACAACCGCATTTGTAAAACAATTTAATTTCAAAAATGTCACCGCGTTTTTTATAAATACGTTTAAACACTAAGCCGCACTAAATAAAGGATCATTGTTTTACATTTCTGTACTAGTGACTTTAAATAAATTTTCACATAAATTTCACTCTAAATTCACATTGGATTTCATGCGTCTCCACTAAATTATTGTTGTTTTGCTTGCACTATTTTACACAACTGAATATTGTCATTATATGTCACTACACCATCATGCACTTTTCACAACACACACCATTCACCATTATTTTAAGGCTAATGTCTTATTTCTTAAAGCGATAATTTAGCATGTAAAATGTTGCATATCTCTTTAATATGTAATTATATATCTTTATGAGGTGACACTTTATTTGTCAGGTTATCATTTAACAATGAAATCTCAATACAAAAAATTAAATAGTAAATTTTACATTATAATAATAAAAAATTAGAAACTAAAATAATAAAATAAATATATTATAGTAATCGATAATGTAGTGCGTGTTTAGAAGTTGGAAGCACGTTGCAACGCAGGTTCCCTTTCTTTTAAGAGGTGTCTGTATTTGTCAGTATCTACAAACCAATATCTGCCAACAATCATGCTCTGCATGCACTACACTATTTACCATTGCAATTAATTAAAATTTCATCTCAATTAATTTAGATCAAGTCATAAATTTAAATTCAAATTAAGTTCTAATTTCATCCGGTGTAATCCCACAATATTGGATACATGTGGTCTGTAACATTTTTCTTGTTTACATTAACATCTTTGCCAGAGTTGAAAGATAAATTAATCTAATATTACTTGTTGTTTACCTGATGTTTGATTAGAGAGCAAATAAACCTAAAATTCTGTTATGAGTTAAAATTATATTAAAAAAAATCAATATAGAAAATTATTCTACCTTTTATATCCAAAACCTAAAAACTATAAAGCTTCATTTAATATGGTTTAAAGTGTAAGTTTTAAAAGATTGTAGTGCCTATAAATACTTTTAGTTTTCAAAAATATATTAAATACTAAAAAAAAATTATGAAATAGAAATCAATTTTTATTGATCAAAATAATTAGTTATAATAGAAATTAAAATAGAGACCATTTTAAAAAAAAATTGATTTCTAAATTAATTTATATTATTTTGTATTATTATTAAATAGTTTCTAAATTGGTATCTAATTAGTAACTAAGGTTTAACTACCAATTATTTAGTTTCTAAATTTGGTAGCAAAAATCTTGGTTGCTAATTAGATACCAACTTAGAAACTATTTAATAATAATAGAAAATAACATAAACTAATTTAGAAACTAATTTTTTTTTTAGTTTCTAAAATGGTCTCTAATTTAGTTACTATTGAAACTAATTATTTTGGTTTCTACAAATTGATTTCTATTTCATGATTTTCTTGTAGTGAAAACATATTTTTGGGTAATTTTTAATTTTGAAAACTACATTTTTCTAATTTTTAGTTTTAAAATAAACCAATTTAAAATATTTATATCTTGTTAAGATTAGTTTAAGAGAATGTTTATGTGGTGACAATAATAGTAATAATAATATTAAGCTGTTGATAATAATAGAAGTGAAAACAATAGAGTGTAACAATGAGGAAAGAGGAAATATGAAATAGTAGTAGTACTAAAACTAATAATAAATCTGATAACAGGGATAACTATACAAATAATAGTGTTATGACTATGACAGTGTTTGTACAAATTAGATTAATAATAATAATAATAATAATAATAAGAAGAAGAAGAAGAAGAAGAAGAAGAATATAAATAATTACAACAATGGTAGTGTTGATATTATGGTAATGATAATGATATAAACAAAAATTGTGATGATAATGGTAGAAACATCCTTATCAAAGATAATGAAATTATAATTTTTAATTCAAAATGAAATTAAAAAATTTTCCTTTATTTTTAAAATAAATATAATTTAAAAAATAATTTATTTTCATTTTTATTGGATGTATCCTATTTTGAAAATTTTATTTGAAAAAATGATGGTGAAAAATTGGCAACTACCTTTTCAAGACACTCTAAGTAAATATAGGTAATTAATTAGAGGGATATACAGTATTATTTATTTACATGAATAAAATAAATAAACTAGGAAAATAGGTTGTTGTGAAATCCTGACGAGAAATTGTTTTATTAACACAACTATTATGTTTTTATTTAAAAAAATATAAATATGTCGAAGTTATAATTTATAAATGAAACACATTTTGTAGTTTTATAATTAAAAAAGAAATATTTAAAAATTGAGTTTTGAATGTGATAAACGTGATAATATATAATATGTGAGTTGAAGAATAGGTAACAATAGGTTTTAGGAACTATAATTAGAAATAAAATAATGTAAGTATTTGGTAATATTAGATTTTATAGTTAGGAGGAGAGGTGGCATGAATGGGTTGGGAGAGAAGAAGAGAGAGAGAGGTGGAAACGGTGGCAGTCCCGTGTTTGTGACAACTGCAAACGACAATTGTAGCCCTTATATTGCATTAACTTTCCGATTTCCAATAACGCGAGTTCTTGACTCTGTCTCTCTCTTTTCACACCCCAGAGAGTTAGGACTTCCGATCTTCTTCCTTCATTTCACTTCCAAACAATCTCTCCAACCTCCACATTCCATCCTACTACCTCTCTTTCACTTTTTCCCCTTCCTATCTCAAGTACGCTCCCTCTCTTCTCTTCTCTTCATTTCAAACCATTTCTTTCGCTCTTATTTTCTTCTTCTAATGCATATTTCTCATCTTCTTCACGTATCTTACCTGCAAAATGGGCTATTTATACAAAGTTAACATCAAAATATTTCGGGGGCTCCATTCCATTTTGGTCATTTCTTCTGTTACATTGCCTGTTGTATTCATATACATACAATTACAATTCTTTAGGTGACTATATGGAATCTGTAATGTGAGATCATAAAAACCGAGTGTGTTATCGGGTTAAACCAATTTCTCTGTTTGTTTTTTTTTTTTAGCTTCTACACTATGATCTGTTTAGACCATATCTCTTCTTCTTTTTCTATGGTTCTGAAACTTGTTGCCAGAGGGTGCATCTGTACTTATTATGCCTGAATTTGAGATTGCATTTGCTCTTGTCTCAAACCGGTGGGCTTGTATAGAGGGAATGATGAAAAATGATATTTTTTTCAGGCTCTTTAGACTGTATACACCTTGTGACAAAACAGAGAGAGAGAGAGAGAGAAAATAGGATGAAGGGTGATAGATTTTAAAATTCGAGTGTGAACATATAGAGTTGAGGAATCTTGTTTTTTCCTTTTAGGAAATTCCAGACCCTTTTAAGGCAGGTCATGTTAGCAAATCAAGATTTATGGTTGATTGTGTTTCTTTCTATAGTTTCACTCCATCATTGCGAATTTTCTGACACTGATATAATATCTAATACCAAGAAAATTTGAAACTTAAAGGGCTAATCATAGACCAGTTTACTAACAGGTTGAGATGATTGGTTTCTGTATCCCCTTTGACACTTGATTTGCAAATCCTATCAAAAGTAGTATCTTGTAAATGATTAAAGTTGTTAAATTAATATCATTTCAAAAAGGTTTTGCATATGAAATGAATTTTCTATTTGAGATTATGCATACTCATTACTTCATCGTATACTGTGGATCGAAAATCCTATTTTGATGAAATTATTTATGCTGTATCTTCGATAGGAGCCTGTGGTGGAGAGTATAAACATACACTATGGGTTCTACTAACGGACTGGTTGCCGCAAAGGGGAAACAGCCTCTATTTTCTTTTGGATTGATATCTGACGTGCAGTATGCTGACATTCCTGATGGTAGGTCATTTCTTGGTGTTCCACGTTACTATAGGCACAGCATTCTTGTGTTACAGAGAGCAGTAAAAGAATGGAATGCTAATAAGAAACACAAGTTTGTGATAAATTTGGGAGATATTGTTGATGGATACTGTCCAAAAGATCAATCTCTTAGCACTGTAAAGAAAATTGTGGATGAATTTGAGATGTTCAATGGACCGGTGTATCATTTGATTGGCAATCACTGCCTTTACAATCTGCCTCGGAGTAAGTTGCTTCCATTATTGAAGATCCAGAGTTTTGGAAGCCATGCTTACTATGACTTCTCGCCAGTTCCAGAATATAGATTTGTAGTCCTTGATGGCTATGACATAAGTGCAATTGGCTGGCCTCAAGATCATCCAAAAACGTTGGAGGCCTTGAAATTCCTGCGGCAAAAGAATCCGAACGATGACAAGAACAGTCCAACAGGTTTGGTGGGCCTTGAAAGAAGGTTTCTTATGTTCAATGGGGCTGTTGGAAAGGAACAAATGGAATGGTTGAGTAGTGTTCTTCAGGAAGCAACAAAATTGGAACAGAAGGTAGTGATATGTTGCCATATGCCTCTAGATCCTGTTGCATCATCCAATGAGGCATTGTTATGGAATTATGATGAAGTGATGAATTTG
The DNA here is from genome assembly GCF_051622355.1 of Phaseolus vulgaris. Classification (NCBI taxonomy): domain Eukaryota; kingdom Viridiplantae; phylum Streptophyta; class Magnoliopsida; order Fabales; family Fabaceae; genus Phaseolus; species Phaseolus vulgaris. The sequence continues at coordinate 44,580,609 of NC_143500.1, read as the reverse complement.
ATACACAGATACACTTGTGTGAAGTTGTGTCTATCTGGACATGATCACAAAGGAGGATATTCCATCGATTCCCATGGAATTCACCATAGAGTTATTGAAGCTGCCCTGGAATGTCCAGCTGGAACGGACGCGTTTGGATATGCTGAAGTTTTTGACGACAGAATATCACTTTATGGTACGGGCAGAATGCTAAGTACAGACATTTATTTTCACTCTTCAGCAGATTTGAGATGACAAGATGTTGATGTTTGTGAGACACCTAATCATTTATTGATAGTGGAGAATACTGTGGTCCTCGCGCAAATCCAATTCAATCCACGTGGAATTAACTTTCTAAGTAACGGAAGTGGAATTACTTGGCTGAGTTAGCTAACCTCATAGAAAGTTCACCCATCAACCACGTTCTACTTGAGTGTTTCCCTCCCTTCTGGAACAGACAAAGATTCTAAAAGCATGAACAAACGCTGGAGCTTTCCTCATAAATGATTTATCTATGAAATTTTTTATTGCTTTTGTATAACTATTAGGATGTTTTTCTCGATGAAGTAAAGTGAAAATCCCTTTAACTTACTGTAATAGTTATACTTTTTTAGTACTTTTGTACAATGAAACTGCAAATTTGACTGCTTCCTATGTAACTTCTCACCCTACTTACTTCACATAATACTTAAAAAAAAAGAGTAAAGTCTAACTCTGGGGCCATGTAATTTGACTTTCATTATTTTTTTTACTTTGGTAGTATGCTACTAAAATGACCATATCCTAATCACATACATAAAATGATCATGCCCTCTTCTTCATATTACAAGCTTAGGGGGAATCACGCTCCTCATTGTGGTGAAACTTAGTTGCACTAAAGATAACTGACTATTGAGAGGGAAAAACAGGTCCCTCACGATTTATTAATGACCACGATGAAATATGTAAACCTGACACGTTTTTCTCGTGTGTGTGTGTTGACTCAATCACTTCCGGGAAGAAGCCTTTCCCTGTCGCTTCTCAATATAGAAGAACACAAAGAGAGACACGACGGAGAAAGCACTGAAGCAAATGGAGCAGATATCAAGGGACGCGTGGCGCCCGCTGATTGAGTTGATATCAAACAAGTTGCTGCTCTTCTTCGCGTCCGTCGTCTGCCCAAAAGCCACTTCCTCGTCGTTAGAGTTAAACGCGTAGGCGCGTACGAAGTACGTGGCTTTGGGTATGTCCTTCTCGATCACCCACTCGAACCTCTGCACGGTTTTGTTGGAAGCGTCGTAGGGTTTGGCCACGATCTTGTGCTGGCATGTCTTGTCCCTGGAGAGCTCCTCCTCGGTCTTTCTCCACGCGCGGTCCTTTTGGCTAATGGGCGCGTAGCACAGCTTCACCTTAATGGTTTTGTAGGCAGAGTCTGCTCCAGTTGATACGGTCTTGTTCAGAGCCCATGTCACGGTGATTTTGTCTGTTCCAGCCTCCAGAACTGTATAATGATTAACACCGTCAGATTGAGTTTAACATAAAGGAGAGTGAATTTCACAACCCAATTCGTAAAATCCATAAAGGAATGAAATTTAACAATTTGAAAGTTTTTCTTGATAAAAACATATAGTTTGATGGTGGGGGGTATCTGAGAAGGGATGATTTTACTGACCTTGTCCCTGCTTGGGGGAAGCTGTGACATCAAGGGTGTTTTTGAGGGAAGAAAAGTGAACCTTTCCATAGCAACTTCCAGCCAAACAGAAAATTAGAAGTGATGCTACCACAAGCCCATGTGCTGCCATTTTTTTCTGAGTTTCCACAAACAAGCTTTTCTGATAGTGTAGAGAGTTGGGACTTGAGAGAAGAGCTAAGAAATATTGGAGAGATATTCTTAGAATGTGTGGGGATGAACTGACTTGAAAGCCTTTATATAAAACCCAATTCCATAAAATAATGGGAAATCAAAACAAGTTGAATTTTGATAAATGGTGAGGACAAGTCAAACTATAGCATAAAAACAATAGGGGAAACAAGCAAGTGGTGAAGATATCATTTGAATTTTCAAAAAAAATAATATCCTTTGAACAGTTTGAAAGGCCATTGAGATGCTGCAGCAGGTGATCGTACTGATATAGTTGGTTAAGACGAGTGTATTTGGCCATTAGCAAAATTTAGTATGCCTTTTATTAGTTGACTTTGTCATTTATCTTTTATTTTTTCTTCTACTACCCAACTACTTGGAGTTTATGATGAACACACGGAAGTACATAATATAATGCATTTACATCTCAAAACTAGGAATATATTGTATAAAAGTTTTGCCCTATATTCCCAGCATGTTCAGTTCCAACTTCTTACAAAAACCAAATATCAGTGCCCACCACATTATCTGATATCACTTTTTCTTCTTGAAAAATCCTCTGTGAACTTCGAACTGCTCTTTATATTTAAATTTTTAAAAATATAAAAAATACCTAAATCTAGTATTATTTAAGAAAGAAAAACAACTAATTTGACTTATTATAATTCATGTTAGCGATGAATGAATATAAAATATTTTAATCTACATTAAAAATTTGTTTTAACACGTAAAAATTCTCACAAAGTCCATTTCAACCATTTTATTTATTACAAATATTAGAAAATCTAAAATTTAAATTAAAAATAAAAACAAATTTTACATTTAAATAAGACGAAAAATATATTTAAGAAGAAAAACTATTGCTCCTTTAGAATGAGAATAATGTTTAATATTTGTGTTTGTCCCCTAACGTGTGAGAAGGGGCATGCAAAAATAAGAAGTTGGTATTGAATATTGGGATTGCGAACTTAACGTAAGCAAAGTGAGAGCTATTCACCTATGGAAAAGCCAATAGAATACCCAGAATTAACAATTTGTACAATTATTTCTCCAACTCTCTCTCTTTTACTTATATCTGAGAAGGTTGACATTTCACTTTGATTCATAGCTTTACATGAATTGAGCGAATTGAAAAAATCCCAATCAGGCTACGTCCTATTCCCATCCTTTTAAATTCAAAATACATTCTTTTTTACTCAAATCTTTATATCTTTACAATAATACTTTAGTTTTTCAAATATAAATTAATACAATTTTTATTTTTTTTATATCTTATGTACCACATACATATATTGAGATACATAATTCTAAAAAGAAAAAAATTAAACAAGATATAAAAAAGAAAACTCATAAATTCATTAGGTTGAAATTAAAGTTTTCGATAGAAAGTGGTATTATGATATTTATATAAGTTGTAAATTGGAGAAGGGCGAGGAATGAGTTACATGGGTTGTTTTTTTATGGAAGGTGGTGCGAGGATAAGGTTGTAATCAAGGACAAAGTCAGGGATTACTTCGAAGACAGGTTCGTCAGGAACGAAGCTTGTACGGTTAGATTGGACAATGTAATGTTTAATTCTATTTCTGAAGCTGATAACGAGTTGTTGGTTGGTGACTTCACTGAAGAAGAAATAAGAGTTGCGGTGTGGAATTGTGACAGTTCAAAGAGTCCTGGTCCTGACGGATTCAATTTTGGTTTCTTAAAGTTCTGCTGGGAAATTTTAAAGTTGGATGTGGTGTCAGCAGTGAAGGATTTCGCCTCCAAAAGTCATTGGCCTAGGGGTTCAAACGCTTCTTTTCTCTGTCTTGTCCCGAAAGTAGAAAACCCTCAGCAACTCGGCGAATTCAGACCTATCTCGTTAGTGGGTTGTCTGTATAAAATTATCTCAAAAGCATTGTCTCTACGCTTGAAAAAGGTAATTAGTAAAGTTATCGATATGAGACAGTCGGCTTTCCTTGAAGGTAGGGGTTTGTTGGACAGTGTGTTAGTAGCTAATGAGGTGCTGGAGAAATATAAAAGAAAGAGGAAGAGTTGTGTGTTCTTCAAAGTCGACTATGAGAAGGCGTATGACTCGGTTAGTTGGGATTTTATTTATTATATGCTTGATTGGTTGGGTTTCTGTGCTAAATGGATTCGGTGGATAAAATGTTGCTTAGAATCCGCTTCAGTTTCTGTGTTGGTGAATGGTAGCCCAACTAGGGAATTTACTCCTAGGAAGGGACTTCGCCAGGGTGATCCGCTAGCTCCGTTTCTCTTCCTTTTAGTAGCAGAAGGGTTGGCTGGAGTCTCTAGGATGGCAGAGGAGAAGAGTTTGATTGATAGTTTGGAGGTCGGAAGAGCTAGAGTGAAGGTGAATATGTTGCAATATGCTGATGATACTTTATTCTTTTGTGAAGCTAACACCAAAAGTATCTTCAACATTAAGGCGATTTTGCTCTGTTTTGAGCTTGCTTCTGGGCTTAAGGTGAATTTCTTGAAAAGCAGATTGGGCTGATTGGGGTTGGATTCGAGCTCGCTACAACGTTTCGCGGCTATTCTTAATTGTAATGTGATGGTAACTCCCTTTGTTTACTTGGGTTTACTAGTAGGAGGGTGTCATAAGCGCGGCGCTTGTTGGAACGGGGTGGTTGAGAAAGTCCAGAGTAAACTAGCTAGGTGGTAAGGCAGGTGCTTGTCGATTGCAGGGAGAATTTGTTTGATCAAATTCTTTGGTGGTTGACAAGTTAGTTCAGATCCAAAGGAATTTCCTTTGGGGGTGGGGCTCTGATGGAAGGAAGATTGCTTGGGCTTCTTGGGATAAGGAGTGCGAGCCTCGGGATTTTGGAGGTCTTGGAATCATTGCTCTTAGGATTTTTAACTTGGCGTTGTTAGGAAAGTGGATTTGGAGACTGGGGACGGATAATGGAGGTTTGTGGAAAGAGATCCTCGTTTCTAAGTACGGAGGTTGGAGAAGTCTGAGAGAAGATAGTAGGTCTAATAGGGGTTCTCTCTGGTGGAAAGATCTGAAGGAGGTGTGGAATTCAGAGGGTTGGGGCGGAAGTTTTGAAGATGGGGTTAAGTGGAAAGTGGGGGACGGTAAGGAGATATCTTTCTGGGAGGAAAATTGGTTGGGTTGCGGTAATTTGAAGGGAGTTTTTCCAAGACTTTTCTCTATAAGTTCAGCCAAAGACGCAAAAGTGGCTGAGCTTGGTTATTGGTATAATAGTGTTTGGGTGTGGAATCTGGAATGGTGCAGATCCTTTTTCGACCGGGAGAAGTCTTTGGTGGAACAACTAGTTCAGTTATTGCAAGAGGTGAAGTTGACTCTGGGGGAGGCAGACTGTTGGGTTAGGAAGGTTGGGGAAAGTCAAATTTTCTCAGTCAACTGTGCCTATGTTCAGGTAAGGCGGGGTAGAGGAGGGGAATTTTCTCCTAAGCACAGTAAGTTGTGGAGGTGTAAAGTCTTGTCTTCTGCTTTGTTCACTGCTTGGAGGGTGGTGGAGAATAAGATTACCTCAAGGGTTAATTTGGTAAGGCGTGGAGTGACGGTGGAAAATTCCTTGTGTTGTTTGTGCGGGGAGGAGGAGGAGTCGTCGTGTCACTTGTTCTTTGTTTGCAGGTTTGCTTGGCGTATCTGGTGTTTGTGCTTTGAGTGGCTTGGAGTGTCGTTTGTTTTTCACAAGGACCCTAAGTCAAATTTGGCACAATTCAGGATGAGTCAGACTTCTGTTTCGGTTAACGACGTTTGGGGTTCAATTTGGGTTGGCATTGTGAGCGAAATTTGGAATATTAGGAACTCGGTCATCTTTAAAAGTGGAGTGGCAGATGTGTCTGAGGTGTTCACTTCAGTGCAAGTTAAGGTATGGTCTTGGATTCATGCGAAATCTCGTTTTTCTTATTTCCCATATTCTAGTTGGGTTTTAAATCCTTTGGATTGTATGAGGTTGATTATGTAATGTTGGGTAGTGTTGGTCTGGTAGTCCATTTGACAAACTGGTAGACAGGCGTTCTAATAGGAGTTATTGTCAGGTATTTATGTATAAGGGTTGGACCACCCCTGAAGTGGTCCCTATTTATTTATTTATTTATTTTATTGCTGATAAAAAAAAAGTTTCTGAATATAATTTTATTATGTAAGGAGAGACAAATATTTAAATTCATCTCTTTTTTATTATTCTTTTTATTTTAGAAGTCCTTGTAGAAAAAACTTTTTCAAAAAATTTGATAAACATAATTAAAATATATATATATCTATTCATTCTATTGCATACTTTAATGAAATGCTTTTTATTTACGTAATGAAAACGTATTTCCATTGCACATTCTGTGAAGATACATAACAGGGTGCTTCTTCCTGCACGTCCATACCTTCTTGTGTCACCCCCATAAGTTTTTCATATTCCAAAAATATCCTTCTCAATATTCTGGATTACATAATCTGGAAGTCTCCAAAATTAGCTTCCAGATTATGTAATCCGGAAGTCTTTTTGTGATTAGCTTCCAGATTACATAATCCGGAAGTCTTTTCTATACATAAGATTAGCTTCCGGATTATGTAATCCGAAAGCTTTTTTTTCAGATGTGTTATTAGCTTCTGGATTACATAATCCGGAAGTCTTTTCTAAATATGAAATTGACTTCCGGATTATGTAATCTAGAATATATCCGGATTACATAATCGATAGGCTTATTATTTCAAATCCAAGGGATGGAAAAAAAAAGATAGAATGGTATTTTCACATTTAGTATGGGGGTGGCAGAAAAAGGTATGGAGGTGTAGGAAGAAAGAGTCTACATGGTAATATGTTTTTGTTGGGCTTGTGTCGATGCTATATTTTTCTGGTCCATTGGGTTCTTTTCATATAAGTATTGAAGGCCTCAAACATGTTTTTTTTCTGACAAATTAAAGGCTAATTCTTCCTGCACCCAACCCATCCACTTCTAAATTTTCAAAATTGTCTTGTGGAATTGAAAATCTTAAACACAAAAAGATACATTTTGGAAAAGAAAATTTGAAATAGATTTTTATATTTTGAAAATAAAATTCTAAAATAGAATTGGAAAAAAAAAATTCATTTTGAAAAAGCAATTATTGAATAAAAAATACATTTCGGAAAACAAAATGTGATATATTTGGAAAACGGATTCAAAAATTTAGAAAATTATTCCATAAATTCAAATCAAGGAACATATTATGAAAAAAAATATCATATAAGGGTATTTTTGTCAATTCATATAAGAATTGGGTGCATATTACAATTTATTGGGTGTAGAGAGTAATTGTCCAAATTAAATTAAGAAAAAATCCACTGAAAATATTCGGGCAAATGTTCCCTGTAACCAACCTTTTATTGAAAATGATAAAAATACCCTTAAAAAATAACATTAAAAAAAAGTGTAAATAAAAATTACTTTCAAAACCTTTTATTTAGATATCTAGAATACATTTTTGAATTCCAGAAATTTTTAACCAGAATGTATTTCAATTTTATATTTTGGATTTTTTTATCCATAATGTATTTTTTTTATTTTTTAATATTCTGAAATTTTAAATCCGGAATAAGGATAATTTTGGAAATTTAGAAAAATGATAGGGTGTAGGTAAGAATTGATATGTTACAGTAAGAAATTGCCAAATATTTGCTTGGAGTTTGTAAGTGGGTTTTAAGAAAATAGGCCTATACTTAAACATGTAACATGTTTTTTAGCCAAGGTACCTCTTTCTTATCGAAAAATAAAAGGAATGACACCCATAGAAAAATACATAATTTTTATTTAGAGATCATTCCTCTCTGATTTCAATGCATAATTTTTAGAAGCATGACTTACAAATAAGTAAAAATTGGTCCTAACATCAGAAAAGAAAAGAAAAAACTAATGTCCTTTAATAATTAAATTCATACCGAAAATTCTTATTTTATTTGTTTTTCAATATTGATTTTAAACTGGGCAATATATACACAATTTTGTATACTTATACAACAAGTTAGAACTATAACTTTGCTAACCTATGACCTATACGGTTGGATAATGAATGAATTAATATAAAAAAAAAGGGAGTTATAATAAAAAAAATTGACAAATGCTTTTCATCATGATTATTTTATCAAACACTACTGAAGAACATATGTTAATGTTGCTCAAATAAAAAATTTAATCATATTTTGCTCATAAGATCGAGGTTATTGTATTTAACTTTTTTGTAGACAGTTTTCAAGCAATATTCTTTGTATGGTTTTGCTAAAAAAAACAAGGTGAAGGAAGCCTGTCAATAATGGACAAAACTAGGCAACAATGATCGGTTTACAGATGCGAAGAGCTGACTATTTCATAATCAAGAAGATGGATCTCTTCAATGTAACGATTGGCTTGAAGTCTAGGATTTGATGGAGAAACAAGAAAAGAAGGTGGGTGAGTGATGCACCTGGACTCACCATGAACAATAAATTTTACTCCAATCTCTTGATTCCTTTGACCTACTGATTAGCACTGTCTTTTCCTGAACTCTAATTTTCTAAAACTTCTGCTTTTTACTACATTAATTGTTCATGCAAATTCAGTTATCACTTATCCAATATAATTAACAATAATGATGCCGTCTACCTAGTTAAGCCGGTATCTGAGAGCTACACCATGAAACTTTACTCAAGCTTGGGTTGGACAAAATAGAAGCTGAAGTTGGAATTGAGCTCTTCTCCTTCTACTCTCTTTCTATCTCTTATCCATAAAATAAAATATAAATATATACAAGACAGCCCCAGCGCCGGCCAATTCTTTGCATCCACAGTCAAAACTGATGTTTTCTATGTTACCACTATGTTTCTGTCCATCTTTAAAACTCAACACCCCAAAATCCCCAAATCTGACAGAAAATTATAAGCAATTTTTTAGTCTTCTCATAGTTAATCTTAAGGCAGCACGTACTAGTGGGTGGCTCAGAATTAATGGATCGAAGGTTGGGCAGAGAAACCAAAGGGTCTCTAAGCCTACAAAAAAAGATGGCGGAGGCACGGCGTAGGGAGAACACGGCGCCGGACCTCAGCGACTTCATGAACGACATGTTTTTCGGGACAGTGGATCACGTGGACGACAAAGCCTACGACCTCACAGGTAATAAAGGAGTGAGCGTGGAGGAGGATGAGGAGGAGGACGAAGGGTTCGACGACAGCACTAGAAGCAACAGTGCAAGGTTGACGCAAGAGTGGCTACAAGAGGCACGACTAGTCATGGGTTCCTCTCCTAACCGCTGTGGCTCTCCGGGTCGTCTTTCAGGGTCCCCAAGGTTTGCAGCAGCACAACCACCCTCACCCCTTTCCTCGTTGGACCACAGAGACTCTCTCTCTAGAACTAGGTCTGCACGAAGGTAATCAGAATATTTAAGCAAAATCGTAAGACTCAGTTATAAATGTTTCACTGAAGAATAATATTTTAGATCAATGGCGCAAAATAATAATGGTAATAATGATAGATGATAATGTGAATGAAGCAGATACAGAACAGGGGTAGGGATCAGTGATGAGATACTGTCGAAAACAGCAAGACACACTCGTAACAAATCCGACACTTTCGCTCAACCTTCATCGGATGGATCCCCTGCAACGGCCGTCCACAACTGGTTCTCCAACATCCTCAAACCGACCAACAACAATAACACACAACCACCTCCTTCTCCTCCAGATTCTACCCTTTTAACATCTCTCCCTCCACGTCAGCATCATTCTCGAAAGTCACGCTTCCAAACCGAGCCCTCTGCTGCTCCTCACTCGCAGGGGATCCAACCTCCCAACTCCAGGCGAACCTTCAAGACTTCTGCGCCGGAGAATCCGAGGGAGGATTCCATTCCTCTTTCGCCGCCCAGGAACCTCGTCGAGTCCGCTCACCGGAGGACCATATTGTCTTCGACGTGCTCGCGGGAGAGGATGGCGTCGAGGCATGTTGTCACCAAGGGAGAGGAAGCATGCCTCAACGGCTTTCTCAAAGACCAGAGGACCTTGCTGCAGAAAATCTCCACGGGAGAGTGCCATGCAAACGCGCAAATCGTGCTTTCTGGGCCTTCCAACGGTTGGTGATGAGCGTGTTTTTTTTTTTTGTGACGTGGGAGCTTTGCTTTGGAGAGTGATTGACTTTGTCTTGGGGCGGTGCAGGCACGGCGTCGATGGTGGCTGCCATTTGCCACGCCTGGGTCTTGGATTACCGGCAGAGAGAGAAGGAAGGTGGCGTGGTGGTAGCGCCTGTCATGAATGTGAAGCGTGGCTCCATGTGGAAGCTGAAGCAGGCTGCGTGGCTATTTCACCATGCTGGTCTTGATGCCACCTCGTTGCTTTTCACTGATGAGGTTCCGTTCAAAATTGATTCAGATTTTATCCGTCTTTTCGTTAGTTTTGGCATGAAAAAGTTTATTCGACTTAAAATATATATGGTACAGAATATGCATAAAAGTAAAGGTTATTTTCCTTATCCTTATCTTAAGTTTGGGCTCTTACATGAAAAGATGTAAGTTTTAGTCCCATGTAGGCCTAAGTTTTCTGGGCTATGAAAATAGAGAGTAAAATTTCAAATAATATGAAAATATATCAAAGTTGTTTTTGCATGGACAAGACTTTGACAGTGTGTGATGAATTCATACATATGTTCCATACTTTTTAGCTTTTATTTGTCAGATGCATGTACGATTTATATTCCTCCACACAAAGTAACTGCAGCTCTTCTCTTTGTTTATTTGATATATTATTTGATAATTATTTAGATTAGACATCACTACTGAAATTATCTCAAACTTGATATATTATTTGATAATTAAAGATGTTTGGACTCTGGAGGACATTGTACGTATGATTAGTAGGTTCAAGCTTGATGTGTTTTTCTTAGTTTGGTGAACTGACACTGAATTTGTTTGCAGGTGGACATGGAAAGCCTTTTGATGACTGGCCAACTGAGCGTCCTCGTGGTTGGACAAGATGTCTTGAGCACTACTGGCGAGGTTGGATTATCAATTATTGATGAATCTAAAAATCAATTTTAAAATCAAGTTTGATCCCAAGGCAATGTGCCCAGATGAATTTTAGAATTAATTTTATCTGTTATTTTGATTTTCAAGGTTGGATCCCAATGCACGGTTGTTACTGATAATTACTGTGAGGATGCCTATGATTTACTTGAAAACCCTGTGCTGAAGAAACTATTGGTAAATTTATGGTGATCTTAGTTTCCAGCCAAATTTGTGGCACCACTGATTTACTTTATCAAAAGATGCTTCTGAAAATTATTAAAGACTGGTTTAGTTTGAAGTGGCTTTGGTGTTGAACATTGCTTGTATTTATTTTGCAGCTTGCCGGTATTCTGCTGGACACACAGAATCTAAAATCATCTGCGGCAATATCGATGACAAGAGATGCAGAGGCAGTCCAGTTGTTATTGGCTGGCTCAGCCCCAAATTACAGATATGCATTATTTGATCAATGTCAGTTCATGTTTCTCTTCTCTGTATTAAAATTGAGTTATTGTGATTTTATTGATTATTAAGTTCAATGAATAAAGTTGTTTTTGGTTCCTTGAAGTGATGCAAGACCAGAAAACGGCTTCTTTTGTCGAAGCTTTGAACCATAACTACGGCAAGTCTCCTGATGAAAGTAAGTATCTATTCTAACATTTTCATACACAGTATTGGCTGCTTTTCTAAATTCCAAAATGTATAAGCATGACCTTTTGGTCTTCCTGTTTTTGAAATTGCAAAATTCAAGAAACTGTGAAACTTCTTTATGACCTGAAATCTTCAGTAGTAAGTGCAATTGATGGACTACGCTATATTTTTTTGGTACAAGAATTATCTTGTCAAGTTGTTGGATAGAGACTGAGTATGATTTTGACAAGCCAATGGAATTAAGAATGTGACAATGTGATTTCAATTCTCAATAATGTCAATTCCACTCACAATGCTGCATAGATCTACATTAGGACTAAACGGGATTTTTATACTGATATATTTTTTTTAAATTGGTGATCGAAAGTGAAGAAGTAAAAAAAAATTATGAAGGTGATTTTAAAATAGAAAATAACGTTATTTGTACTAGTTGAAAAAAAGTAAAAAATAGTAAAAAAAAGTGATGATTTTTATCTATTATTAGTAGTTGTATTTATTATTTTTAATGTCATTTATTTATAATAGAAAAAATAAACACGTATAATCAGAGTTACATAATTAATTATTGACAAACCCAATAAAACACTTATTATCTTGTGCAATATAATCTATTATGTTTATTTTGTAAGCAAATTTTTACTCAACAATGCCGGAAAAAAACTTATCTGTGATACCTTCCCTTTTCTTTTCTTTACAAATTAGCTAATCTAAATCACAAAAATCCTATCTGATCTGTTCCTGGAACCTGAAGCTAAAAAAACATAAAAGATTTATGTGGAATGTCACAAGGAGGAAACCAGTGTTGTCCAGTTCTTTTGAGATGTTCATGCTAATTAATACTTTTCCATCTCCTACTTTTCGACTACAAAAGGATTAATTTGGACAAGGCTTTTAATACCATGGATATGGAACCTTGATTATTTTATAAACAGGGCTACAATATTATATATACACTAGTAATTACCCTGTTAATGAAGATAATAACAGCGGTTTTTCATAGTTTGAGCATTATAATATGTAGCTACAGAGCGATATATCTGGTTGAAATGCTACTGATATTTTGCAATCGATTCTCTCAACAGTTAAGAGTAGTTTTTTTATCCTTCGTAAATTATAGGTGAAGAAAACAGTGAAGGAAACATGAAGAATAAAGTTGGCGAGAGAAAGTCAAGCTCTATATCAAGTTCAAAAACAAATTCCTTCGACACAAGAAGTTCTAAAGCTTGCAAGGTTTCCCCAAATCCAGGTTACATTTCATTCTCTTTCCTTATATTCCCTTTATTCCCATTATGGCTTTTTAGTTATGTTTACATATTTTGAACTCCTGATTTCATCAATGAAGTTCCGCTACTTAATGAACACATACTCAGTAATTGGCCTTTTCCATCTATGAATATGATGACATAAACTATTCTTGCAGTCAAACTCGTTACGCCACCTTTGCTATCTCCTTCTCTGCCACCAACACCACAACATGCGGAAAAGGAGGTCCCACGTGGGAAAAACAAGTTCTTCTTGGCAAGGTGGTTTGGTTTTGGTTCAAAATGAATACATCTCATCATCCATGTATGCCATTGCCAACTTAATTTTTGCAAATTCTTCAAATACACAGTGCTTCTACTATGTCCTATTATCTTTTCAATTTTTATTAATCATTTTTTACTCTAATGGGCAATTGTGAAAGAACTTTAAATGACTACTATATCTTTTTCATCAACATACTTCACTTCATCCTAATTTGGCTTGGCATGAAAATAAATAAAGTTTGGTCAAAAATTAATTTCGACCATTTCCAAATAATACAACTTTGGATTCAGTGCTTTATCTACATGTGCTTCATCTCACGAATATATATTTTAATCATAAGAACCAAACTTTTACAGAAAAAATGGTTGAGTTACAGCAGAAGCCATATTAACATCTTTCAAAGTGGTTGAATTAGAACTTAGGAATCTCTCAATAACTGCCATAAATTTATGCTTTATGTTTAATTATGGCGTTGTGGTCACTTTGCGGGTTAAACTATTACCTGTGTTAAACAGTAACATCTGGGCCTACCAATATTTTTCTTCTATAAATCAGCCTAGTCACTGGCCGCATACTTTTGAATCTTTCAGTGTGACCTCGTTATCATTGTTTGCGACGTTGACGTGAATTAATAATCTCCTTGGTCAAAAAAAACTTCAACTGCTTCCCAAAAAGGACGAACTTTGTAGTTCACTTCTCGTTTCTTTTGACCCCCAAAGAACAAATCTACTATTTTTTTTATCTTGCAACAAATGCTGCAATCATTTTAATACACTGTTTTTGCTACATGCATCGTTTTGTAAATTTCTAATAATATCCCTTCTCGTGGGTGTATAAGTATAATAAGCCCTGTGAGGTAGAAGAAATAAAATGAACATAAAAAGTCCTACCCTTGGACCAAAATCAGAATCATATATTTTAGGCCTTAACAAACGTTTTCTAAGGGTCGTTATTCATTTTCTGCAATGCTTCACCTACCTGGCTATTTGTACTATAATTTTTATACAGAGTTTCCGAATGAATAAGGAATTAATAGAGTAACGAACTTAGGCAGTAATGATGAGGATGATACTGATAATCGAACAACTGGAAAGAGAAGCATGTGTATTAATGTGCGTGAGGTGCACATAATCGGATTATTGTACTCTTGTTTCTACATCATCAGCAAACACCCATCCTCTCTTTGCGGGTTACCATTTTCCGTCACATGCATGAACATTATAATATATGGGCCAATACAAACATTCAGTTCATTAATCTTCTGTCTACATATATTTTTTTGTGATACAAAATTTAGGTAAGATGTACCTTTGGTTGATAGATTTTGGAGGAAACATACACATACCAAGATCGGATCAAGAAAGAGCATTTTCCAGTGTGGTAAAATGTAGGTGGAGACGTAGATGCCTCTGGATGGAGAATTATTGGGCATGTGTGTGATTGTGAATGTGATACAATCTGTCTTGTCCACAATTATGCGCATTTGCTCAACCCCAGCTGTAACTAACTCCCAAGCCACTGTTTGGCCCCACTTCCTTTCTCCATCTGAACCAAACCCATCTCCATCTTTCTCTCTCAACCCAATCTACACCTGCATCTTCACCTTTCCATTATGACTAGGAGACCAAGTCCATTTTCAGCCTTATTTTGCCGGTGTTGATGGGTCATATATGCCATTAAGTTGGCATGGCTCCTTCATTCAACCTTCCAAGCATAAAGAAACAAGCAAAACTCTGATGACCCACTCACACTAAATCCCTCTACTGATCCAGAACTCCTTGTCTGATCAGTAGATAACGGAGGTGAGGAGGAGGTTAATGAAGGTGAGGAAGATGACATAGAAGAAGCAGTAGTACTAGATGATAAAATTGGCTTAAAAATGAATAAAGCATGCTTTAAACCAGGACTAAATAGCCAATCATGAACATCCCAATATACCTCTACTCTCATTTTGCTGAGATGAATTGACTCGTTGCCCCTAAACTTCCACTGCAAGTGCTTCACATGAATCACCAAGTGCCCATCAATCCTTATCTCCATCTCTGGCTGAACCCCACTCAGAGAGTCCCCATTATTTCCCTTGTTCTTACACTCAATTGAAATCTCGTGCCACCTACCCTTCTCATGAAACTTGGCTCTAGTGGAGAACTTTTTCTTCCCAAAAATATGTTCTTTTTTTGAAACCAAAATGGGGTCAATAAGTGCTGGCCTGCACCCCGTCCTTCTGTATGCCTCTTTCTTTAGATCACCGAGGAGCAGAACAACCTCTTCATCACAAACCACTGCCACATAGTACTCCGAGGTTGGTTCCGTTTCACCGTTAAATTTCGCAGCCTTAAGGTCCCAGAAAATATCAACGGCTTTACCATCCACTATGAAGCGTTTGGAGCCTTGCTTCCTCCAAAAGTACCATGGCTTCACCTCCACCTTGCAGGTGTACTGTTCTTCTCCTTCAGGGCCTTCCACTGACACCGAAAGCCCATGAAGCAAGAGGTTTTTGCACCATGTGATGGTGATCAAACGGCAGTGGTCAGCAACCTTTGTTCTGTACACAGACATGTAGACGCTCTGGCCTGAACGGGTCACAGCTCCATGATCATCACCATGCTGCTTCTCTGCTGAAGAAGAAAAGCAAGCAGGAATATTGATCCCAATTGAGTCCTGCATCATTTTTTGACTGTGAGGTTTCAAGAGCAAAATCTGGTGGGGGTAGCAAGACCAGAAGAAACAAGAGGAAAATGGACGGGAGGGGTTTTAATAAGAAATTTGAAAGGAGTGAAAGGCCTAATTAAAGAAGTTAGTGTCAGAAGCTCAATGAATGCTAGACGCTGCCAGAGGTGTTAATGGCAGCATTAAATGGATATGGGAAGAATATTTCCAAACTGGCATATGGACTGGCTGTGAGTGAGAGTGAGTGAGGAACAACCCTTTTTATATTCTGCACCTCTCTCACTTACTTGTCACCTCCTTTATAATTATTGTTGTTATTATTATTTTATTTCGGTTTGTGTTTACCTTTTAAAGCACAAAGTTGAGCCTACACAAACTTTTTCGAATCCAAAGTTGTTAAAATTTTACTATATTCAAAAGTGCTTACTTCCAGGCACAGTTAGATGCAGAGGACCCAGCTTGTATTTTTCATCAGATTTGGTGTATAGATTTTTACTAACTTGGGACTCATCTATATTCATAACACCACATGACATGGGACTATGATAGGTCAAAAGAACAACTGTAGTGGTGAGGGTTAGCTTTCCGATGTAAGACTCATCATATTTCTTCCTTGTTTGAAAGGATCTTCGTATGACTCTTGCATGTGACCTTTTAATTATAAGCTAGCAATTTTCCTTATTAAGCACGAATTTTTTTTTCATTAAAACGAAATGAAGATGTTTTTAATCAAATCGTGCTTACTTTTAATTTATCTAACATCACATTAAACCATTAAAACTAAAAGGTTCTTCAATTGCAAGGCTTGTGAACTGAGTTTCTAAAAAGTTTTTATCAGAACTTTTTACTTGAAAGAAGGGTTTGAGAGGGAATCTAAGGTCAGCAGGTAGGTGCAGAAAAAATCTGAGGAATCTACATTGAAGTTGCATATCTGGTCTTATGGGCAGAGATCAGCATATTTTTGCTTGTGGGTGGTTTTTGTAGTAAGGAAGCGTCTGAAAAATTGCAGGCTAAATTGATTTAGCTTTGTAATGCAGGGGTAAAAGTGAAAGATGAAATAGACAATAAGAGGTAGATTCTAGTAATTTCATTTTACCTGTGTAATGGTTTTAGGTAATTTAGCAAACTGAACTGTCCACATGCAATTGGATAAGGTCCCAACTGTCCTTATATTTTTTTTATTTTATTGTTTTTTCTTTTTGCGAGGGTCCAACACTTTCCAACTGCTTCAGACCTAACACCTTACACTCAAAAGAAAAAGATAGCTAGCTCCCCCAAAACAAAAACACAGCAACTACCTACACATAATAAATAATCTCCATCTAATCTTAATTTACATTATTGTGCACTATAATTAAGTTTTCCTAAATAACTTTACGCCTTTGTTTCTATTTCACATAATTAACATCCATTAGTTGATGGTTTTATAACTGTCAGGTAATGGATCAACTTTTGTTTAAGTACCTCATATTCCTTTTGTTGCATTTTATGTTTCCAGAAATGTGAGGTACTTAAATTAAAAAAATATATATATAACATAAAAATATGTTATGAAATGTAATATATATTTTTTGTTTTGCTCTGATGTAAAATTTTGAGCTTAAAAAAATTGATGGATCTAATAATTTGTTTTTTAAGAAATTAGATGTAAATAATTGAAAACGTGGTCCCTAAAGCAAGTTAGTATATAGATATGAGTAGTCTATGATTATGCTAAAAAATAGATTGGATTAGCAATGAAAAAAATGATGATCTATGGCCCTCATTTTATTAAGTATGCTTTAATAGTTTTACCATTATAACATTAACCACTGTTAACTTTTACAATCAAATTTAATTCACCATTATCAAAAAAGAGATCGTAACATCATTATACTCTGGTAAAGTTTTTTACTCTCGATGATATCATCTTTCTGATCATCATGTGAAGCTTTATTTATTATTTTTATTATCATGTCCGTCAATATTATGCTAAAACTTTATTTCTTCTTTCTCTTATCTGACCTTTTTTTTTTTATCTCTTTTACATATAGTTTTAGTTCTGAGCAAACTTTTGAGGGTATTTTCATTTATGAAACATGCATATAAAAATAGGTAATTTTCTTACTGGGAGTTGCTATTTTTTTAGAGTGATACACTTAAAAAAAGAGAACGTATTTATTTTGTTCTACTAAACTAAAAGAATATTTGGTTATAAAAAACCTAGTCTTCAACTATAACCATTCTTGCACTCCTTTTCAAAAGATAAGGTACATCAAAAGTAGAAACTACATTTCATCACAAACACAAAGTAGTGAAACACTCGTAAACAAATGGATTAGACTAAACAGGATTTAAAGTTAATTTGTCGCTTTATTTTAGAAATATGAAACAACTTTTAGTAACTTTATATATATAACAAAAAGATATATTTCTAGTACAATAAATGTACATTTGATTTGGTATTTGAAGCTTGAAAATAAAAACTATTTAAAGCAGTTTCAATTTAGGTGTGGCATTTCAGTGCACTAGTTAGTTGATGAAAATAAATATACTTTCCATATGTGGATATGAAACTCAAGAACTTCAAACAAAATATATACTCGATCAAATGTGAAGCCAAAATATGCATTAAAATTGAATATGATTGGCCAAGTAGAAAAAGACAACATCTAAATGCTTGATAAATGACATGTTTAAATATTACCTTATCTTTTATGATGAATGTAAGGATTCATGTAGATGTGAGATGAGGGTTTTTTTCAACCTTACATCTCCATCCATAAAAATTAAAAATAAAAGAACAAAACAAATCATGCATGATTTGCTGTAGACAATGTAGTCACCCAAAATTTAAGAATGATAGTGATATTATCTATATAATATATATTTAAAACTACTTAGAAGAGTTAATATAAGTAGAGATACAATATAAATAAATATTAATTCAAAATTTAAATAATTTACTACATTTGAAAAAGATATTCAGTAATTAAAACAAAAATATATATTTAAATATTGTTTTTATTATTTTTATGAACGTTTCTAGTAGTAGTTTTTTAATAAGTTCGTTTATTTGAAGAAATAAAATCTTAAAAAAAATTGTCATGAAAGAGATATTGTGTTCAATATCTGGTTTTTCAACATAAACACCTTTTTTTTTTACAACAAATAGTTCCTTTAGAGAAAAAAATATATACAGTTTTTGAAGTAAAGTTAAATCACTTATTTAATGAAATGTTATTAAATAAAAATAAATACATATAAAAGTATGAAGTTCTTGAGTTTCTTAAAATGTTTTAGAACAAAATTGAGTATATATTTTTTTATAAATTATGTGACGTTATATGCTAAAAAAAAGGTAACACGGGAATCCTAAAATATTATTCAAAAAAAAGTCTTATAATTTTTTCATCTCAATTACTCAAAAGTATGCTTTTAAGTTGTATCACAAAATTGGAAACAATCACCATTTTAAACAACATTGATCCATATTTAAGGAAACGTTTGGAACATTAAAAGTTTATCAACATTTTGAAGCTGACAATATTATGTTTTCTATGTTTAATAAACTGGGAATGTTGAAAAACATTTTTCGTCAATATCTTTATTCACTAAACAAAAATAATTGAATATCAAATATAAAAATAATTATACATTATGTTAGATATTGTTTTACGAATTAAAAAATTATTAACATCTATTTTTTTTTATTATTAGTAAAAACTTGTAAAATAATTTATAAACTGATATATAACATTAATTATAAAATTTTTAGTTATTGACTATTTTAAATTTTAAATTAATCACTAATTTAAATAAAGACTAATTAATTTAAAATTTAGATAATTAATTATTAAAACTTGATAGTTAATATTAAATGTCAGTTTATAAAATACTTTATAATTTTTTATTAATAATAAAAATTATTTTAAATATCAATAATTTTTTAATTTATAAAATAATATATAATTTAATTATTATAATTTTTTTTATATAAATTAATTGATATTTAATAATTGTCTTACAGTGATTATCTAAGTTTTTTACTTCCATATTTAACTTTGCCGACAAAAAATGCTCTATTACATATCATTCTTATTAAATTATTTAATGTATTAAATAAATAATTAAATTTTATTAATAAATTCCATTAATATAATAATTTAACTGCTTTCTTAAGTAATTATGAAAATTAAACTTTTATTTATCTAGCCCTGTGTATATTTGTTTTAAAAAAATTTAAAAACAAGAAAAAGACATACATTTTCTTGTACTTTAATAAAAAAAATATAGATAAATAAGAAAAATATAAATAATTATTTTATGTACATATTTTACTATAATCTTACCTTTCACATTTTAATAATTATTTTTTATTATAATAGTAGTCATATTAAAGTAATAATTGTACTCGCAAATACTCTACTGACATGTTGCTAACTTTGCAACTAGACTCTAGTTTTTCTATAAAAGTGAAAAGGAGTTAATTTATAAGATCATAAATATTATGTACATTATCAAGATTTTTTTAAAATGACTTTATATATATTTTCTTTAATACATACATATATAAATATATATATTCAAACATAATAATGTGTTTTATTTTTTATTAAATAAAAAAGGACTTAATAATAAGCTAAAAATATTATTGGACAATAATATAAAAAAATATACATTTTGTTTTTAATTAATCTCTCTAGTTTTCTTTGTAAATTCTTAGAAAACCGTAACCATTTGTTATCTGGGTTTTCCTTTTTCTTTTGGTGCAGTATTTATTACAATGTCTTAGTTTACTAAGTCTAGGTGTTCAATTATTTCTTTCGATTTCTGGGATTTACTTTAATGGCCCAATTGGAACAATTGGACAGTTCTTAGAAGGTCCCACCCAATGCCAAGGCCTGTGGACAAGGAAACCTAGAAAAAATTTGCCGAAACACAAATTAAGAAAAATTTTAAACGTGGATAATTGTTTTCTGTACGCCCACTTTTTTCTAATTTGCACCTCCTTGTTTAGAAATGTCTCTCACTTATAGTTGTCAAAATAATTTTATAAACAGGTTGCTTCGTCTAACTCACTTAAAATGTAACTCGAAAGAAAGAAAGTATTAGTTCAGTTAACTATGTGTTGTTTGGTTAAAAGGGATTAGACCACTTCAATTTTTAAATAATTATTTTAAAAAAATCTACTTCTTTAGTTTTTACTTATATTAAACAACACATAATTTATGAAAAATAAAAGTCTATAATTGAGAATTATATATTTCATATTATTAATAGATAATAAATTATAGAATTAAAAATATCATGCAACCATACTCTTCAAGTCTCTTGAACTTCAAGTTTTACAAGTTTTTGCATTATTTTTTGTCCATCAATTTCAGTTTTAGAGTTAATTAAAAGAATAAATGTTAATTCAACGTTATCATACAATCGCGTGATTTATTTATTTATTTGCATTTTAATTAGTTGATGGGTCAATCAAATCCAACACAAATTCAATACAGATAGATTCGATCTAATTTATTAACTTATTATAAAAATATTTTCATTTCTAACTCGTTAGCCAATTTGACCAATAAGTATGGATATGTTTCGATTGTTCTATTGTCACTTTTGTTTCTACATACATTATGAAACATTGCAATTTGACACGGGTTTAAAAAATATCCCTTTTCATAATATGGTTATATACTTCAATCACAATTTTTTTTCACAATATCCGCACCAATTTTACAAATATTATTTGCATGCACAATTTACATATACCTTTTTGTCCTTATTATTGCAAAAGAAATCAATTGTCTTGTCTTAGGTTACAAAATTCCAATTTAAATTTATTGCTTGAGTTAAAAATTAAAAAAGAAAAACTTAACATCATATGTGAGATGATTTTCGTTTTTCACCAAAATCACTACCAAGCCACAAAATCAAGCCAAAACACCAAAATCATGGAACTTGGCTATGCACCAACCATGTCAAGATCAATTCCTTTTGATCCCAAACTTCTCCCACATCACTTTGGAAGCATTTGTGAGGATTGAGTCCGGCCAGTTTTGGAAAACCAAGATTTTCGTTTTTCACCAAAATCACCACCAAGCCACAAAATCAAGCCAAAACACCCTCTCAAGTGAAAATGAAAATTCTTGTCATGATTAAAAATGTTGAGAAAATGTTGTTGAAAGAATACTTTAATGGTTTGATGGTGATTTAGATATTAATAACGATAGACACAATTTTATTCTAAATATCATTCACATACATCAAATGTTGTATGTTTTTAAGATTAAGATGATTATATATTAATGTGATTATGGATAGAAAAGGAGTGAAAGTTATAAAAATATTTCAATGTCGTTATGTAATGTGTCTACTTTGTTTTCTTATACATGTTTTACGTAACATTTAACTTTGTTTATCATAAAAAAAAATTATTTTAAAGTACAATTGGCATTAGATGGTTCATGCAAGAGACATGAAATATATTATTGTCAACCTTAAACATTTGACAAATATTTTCATATTCCACAATGAACAACACAAAATATAATAATAATTATATAGTGTTAAAAATATTTCACATGTTTCTTAAATCGACTCTCCTTTCAATTTCAATTGAAGTGTTATCCATAATTGTTTTACTTAATATAAGGGAAGTTGATTTTTTAAAAGTTTGATAGCTATAATACTCTTACTGCCTTATTTTCATTATAAACAATATTTATTGTATTATTTCATTTTCAATATGCAGAAAATCATCATGGTGCCTTTTTAAGAGTTGTCCATGTCTAACTTTTACATGATGAGGTCTATTAAATTGCTATTTACGTTGCCTTTTTAATTATTGGTGAAGAACAATTTGATTGTCCCAAGCTCCAATTGTTCAAATGGTGTAGCATATTATTACACTCATTTATGATCCTTCCTCATAAGATTGAAGGGTTATTGAAAACACTCTTACTTTATTATTTTGTTAATCGACTTGATGATTTCATTTATTATCATATCATTTTGTAACCACATTTGTTTCTTAGACGATATCCTACAACAACAAAAAAAAAAGTTAAGTGTTGTTTCCAAATACTTCTCAATCTACTTCATTCTCATTAAAAATATTATTCAATCTTAGTCTTAACACATAGACTAAACATTTGGCATTCCTATTACATACATTATTTTTCATTAAACACATTTCTCATTTTAAAATGTAATTCTGTGGAGAAAGAAATTCTTTGTCATGATCTATTAAATTTTATAAATTAGACGTGGATATTCACAACTATATTTATAAATAAAAATACATTCAAAATGAGATTTATTTAAAAATTGCAGTAAAAAAGAAATAAAAAATGTATTGATTAAATTATGCATGAAAATAAATGAAATTAATAAAATGTCCAAAATAAAATACTGTAATAAATCAATTATAAAAATTAGAAGAAAAAAAGAGAATACTTAAATATAATTAATTAAAATGTAGTATTTACGATAATTTACATATTTCAACTTATAAAATATAAATATAATATCTATAGAACACTAACCATAACTATCCACTATGTCTTAATAATTTTTTTAATCTTCATTTTTAATATATTCCCCTTTAATCTTCACACTCCATAATTTTAACATTTAATCTACACCGTATATTTATTATTTTAAAAATTACATTAAACATCTTAATTTCATTAATATAGTTAGGATTATCGTGTAAGAGATATTAATCACTTCATTGCTAAATGACTTTGTTTCAATTATTTAAAAACTGCCTTGGTTCCAATTTTTTATTTTTATAAATTACTCTTGATATTAATTCTAAAACAATGTGAAACTTTCTTGGTATTGAAATATGTTTATTAATTATGATTAAGGGAAAAGAGTAAATTAGGTCTCATTCTTAAATCCAAATGTTTTTTTTGTTATATAATACATATAAAGTAGTTTAATATGGTAATCTAATGTTCCCAAATAATTTTAAAAATTATATAAAAAATGTGACAGTTCGAGACTTAAATGAGGTGACAAATTAATAAACTGTTAATATCAACATTATATATAATTTGTTAATGAATAAATAAAAATTAAAAAAAATCTCACATAACAAAATTTGTAAAAAGTTTAGAAAACAAGAGAGCAATAAGCAAAATAGTTTATCAACGGGACTCCCTTAAAATTTCAACAAATTAACTTTTTAAAATAGAATTAATTGAATTGTGTGAAAATCATACATCAAAGAAAATATATGTTGTTATTAATTAGAAATAATTATATATTATAGAAATGAATTATTTTTGAAATTATAGCAATAATAATAGGTGAGAGAGTAAAAATGGTCCTGGAAAATAAGATGCAGAAAAGAAGAAAGAAGGGATAAAACTTAACATGAGGTCCTCTTTCGTCCATAGCAGATAGCATAACAATTTGCCAAACCCTTTCCCTATCCTCTTCTTCTTTCTTCTTCGTAATCACACTCACACTCACACTCTCACTCTCACTATTCTTCCTCAGACCCAAAACCTCATTCTCCACCTTCCACCACCACTCCCAATGGCAATTTCTTCGGCGGCGGCAGGAGCAACCTCAAAGCTCGCATACCCTCATGTCTACCCCTCTTCTTCACCCTCCTCCAATTCCCTCTTTCTCAAAACCCACGCACCCTCCACCACCCACCTTTCCTCCTCCTTCATCCACCCCTCCACGGTCCTCCACCTCGCCCCCACCCCCGCCGCCCTTCGCCGCCGCTCCTTCACCGTTCGCGCTGCCCGCGGCAAGTTCGAGCGCAAGAAGCCCCACGTCAACATCGGCACCATCGGTCACGTCGACCACGGCAAGACCACCCTCACCGCTGCCCTCACCATGGCCCTCGCCTCCCTCGGCAACAGCGCCCCCAAGAAATACGACGAAATCGATGCTGCCCCCGAGGAGCGTGCCCGAGGCATCACCATCAACACTGCCACCGTCGAGTACGAGACCGAGAACCGTCACTACGCTCACGTCGACTGCCCCGGCCACGCTGACTACGTCAAGAACATGATCACCGGCGCCGCCCAGATGGACGGAGCCATCCTCGTCGTGTCCGGCGCCGACGGCCCAATGCCGCAGACCAAAGAACACATCCTTTTGGCCAAACAAGTCGGTGTCCCCAACATTGTGGTCTTCCTCAACAAGCAGGACCAGGTTGATGACGAGGAGCTTCTGCAGTTGGTAGAATTGGAGGTTCGCGAGCTTCTTTCTTCGTACGAGTTCCCTGGTGACGATGTTCCCATTGTTTCTGGTTCTGCATTGTTGGCTTTGGAAGCTTTGATGGCCAACCCTTCCATCAAGCGCGGCGAAAACCAATGGGTTGATAAGATTTACGAGCTCATGGAAGCTGTGGATAACTACATTCCCATCCCTCAGCGCCAAACTGAACTTCCCTTTTTGTTGGCCATTGAGGATGTGTTTACTATCACTGGACGTGGAACCGTGGCTACTGGCCGTGTTGAGCGAGGTACCATTAAGGTTGGAGAGACGGTTGACATTGTTGGTGTGAGGGAAACTAGGAACACCACTGTGACTGGGGTGGAAATGTTTCAGAAGATTCTGGACGAGGCTTTGGCTGGGGACAATGTGGGGTTGTTGCTTAGGGGTATTCAGAAGATGGATATTCAGAGAGGGATGGTTTTGTCTAAGCCTGGAAGCATTACCCCTCACACCAAGTTTTCTGCAATTGTGTATGTCTTGAAGAAGGAAGAGGGTGGCAGGCACTCTCCCTTCTTCGCTGGTTACAGGCCTCAGTTCTACATGAGGACCACTGATGTTACTGGCAAAGTAACTTCCATTATGAATGACAAGGATGAGGAGTCCAAGATGGTGATGCCCGGTGACCGTGTTAAGATGATTGTTGAACTTATTGTTCCTGTGGCCTGTGAACAAGGAATGAGGTTTGCTATCAGAGAAGGAGGCAAAACTGTTGGAGCTGGTGTTATCCAATCTATCATTGAGTAAATTGTGAGATTGGCATCCCAACCACTTGACTCTTACATTTGTAGGCCAAGAAAGTATCTGTCGTCGACCATGGGCTTGTGCAATTGAGTTTTGTCATTTTACACAACTGCTGTTATATCCATTTTGTTATATTTTGTAGGTATCTAGATGATGTTTAGTCAAGTTGGACAATGAATTACCAATGGCTTGTTTGACTTCCATCTTTTTTTATTGTTATAATTCATATTTTAAGTGCTTGAGCAAGATTCCACAAATTTCTGCTTGCCTGAAATCATTAGATTTGTCTTACAAAAGTTTATCAGTGTTTCTCTTTAATACAGTCATGTTATGTATGGGTGGAGGGTGAATCCACTTCACTTGTTTGGATGTAAGAGGGGAACCCCTTAGCCCTTGAATAGGAGCTGCAGTTAAAGGGAATAAGAAGGTATTTTCTCTTATTTAGTTTAAACTATAATACACCCCTTCTCCCTTTTAGCCCCAATACAATGGGTAAGGGTTTTTTTTAAGGGGTTGAGGAGGCATCCCGCACTTAAATTCTTCCATAACAGTTATAGTAATCTACTGTAATGCAACAATTACAGTAATGTGGTTACCCATTTTTTTATCATTAGATATGTAGAAATAAAATAATTGGTCTTGCAATATTCCGAGATACTTGATACTCATGCGTGTTCATTTTGTGTGGTAGAAGTCTTACTGAAATTTTATTTTGGATGCATAGGTCTTTATTGAAAATAAATATGCAAAGCAAAGGACAAGTTAACTACTTATCTTGGCTTGGCTATATCAGATTATGCCATGTTTATGTTCAGAGTAGTTACCAATGTAATCTTAATCTTGATCACATTCATATCCAGAGTCAATAGAAGATGTTTCCTTGTCATATTTATGTAAGATATTGCATGACAAATTGTAAGAGATAAACTGTAAACGATCTCAGTTCTCTTGCACTTGTATGTGTGGATTTTAATATGTATTACGTTAATAGGTTCAGTTGACAAATCTCCCCCTTCCTCCCAACACACACAACAGGGGGGAATGAGGATTCGATTTTGTTTTTAAGAGAATACGTACTTGTACTGATATGATACAGGGGGATAGGAGGAGTTGGTTACAGTCAATTAGAAGTGAATTGAAACGGAGAGAACTGGGTGTCTTGAATACCAAGGTCAAGGAGAGGGAGAGAATTGAGGGAGAAATGTTCCAAATGAGATGGTGACTATAGAGGGGAAGGCTCTTGGTTGGTTTTGATGGTGGGAATGTCATTTGACTGACAGAGTCCTTCGTTGGAGGGTTCTGAATAACAGTGATGAGGCAATTTCAGCCTTACATGATCAGAAACACATTTGGAATTCCTTTTCAGTTTGAAGAAAACTATCACATGGAGTATTTCAGGGAGTAATGTAAGTTGTACGCTGACCTGCTGAAGTGCACTTAACAAAAAATGCCTAAAAGGAGTTTCTTGAATGGCTTTGACGAGTAGTTTTCAGCAGAACTCAAACTGTGCTTAGCAAAATACTTGTTGAATGATAGATGGATGAGAAGGGACAAACTTGTGGAATATAAGATTGGATAGTGATCAATCATGTGGTAACTGCCTATTAGTTTCCTTTTATGGCATGACGCCTCTGTCCTTTTTTTGTCGATTGGTTACTGAAACGATCTAATTAAAAATATGTCTCATACAATGAAACAGGGCCAGACAATTGATCCTATTGGCCTTCTGCACTTAGGAGACCTATTGTATTCTGCTCTTCAGCATCGAAGAGACTTAATAGTTGTTTTTTTTAGCAAAATCAGACAGGAAAAATAAGACAATGGGGACTACTATGATAGTGAAATTGAAAGGAAGAGAACTAGGTCTCAGAAATATTTGGATGATGCCGAGAGAATTCTTCTGTTGTACAAGTACAACTTCTGTTATTGATCTCCGATTATAAAATAGGTTCCTTCCTCCTCTTTTCATGCCAATTCAATTTCCCTGGGAATTAAATACAGAAGTGAAATGACACAGTTAGATTCTAAAAGGACACAATTATATTTTTTACATGTGAATCTCGCATCATGATTGATCTTTAATATCAGCACACACCTCTTTTTATTTTTGTTGCATGGAATGATTAAAAGTTTAAAGTGCTAACTAAATTTACATGTTATTTAAACCCTGTCATTGTTTCTGGCATATGATTTGTAACTTTTTTTAATGCCTGGAATGAACCAATGTAAAATAAAAAAATGAATTGGAGATGTATTTATTTATTTTAATTAGTAGAAATTGAACGTATTGTATGTTGTTTTAACCAACCTATGGTGAAAATAAAAAAAATAAAAATTATTGGCAATACATTATTTGTAACTTTTTTTATTCTTGAACAAAATCTTATAGTAACCTCACAAAATGATGAAACCTAATGAATGGGATGAAAGAGTGATCTTTAACATAGTGACATCTCACCAACAATTCATTAAATTCAGTTGGTTTAGGGATTGAATCAATTAGCTCAACTTCTTGTAAAGTCATAATCAAAACATGAATTTTCTCTGTTCATTGTTCACGAGATTTACTCATGTTTAAGCTTGAGTCATAGATTCAAGAATACATAAACATAAGTATGACAAAAACTGAAAGGCAAAGTAAAAGAGGGAATAAGATGAGAAATGAAGAACATGTTACTTGAGATTGATTCAAGGCAAGTGAGAAAGATAATCATCACTTGAATTCTTAAGATTTTACATTTTACATAAAACTCAATGAGTGAGAGAGTATCACACCTTCGCGAATAATGAGCTCAGAATTTCACAAAGAAATTTCATTCAATCAAAAGTATGAAACAATGATACAAGAAGAACTCTTATTCTCTACCTATTAAAACTAATATTAATCTTTAAAAGATGTTTCGGCACTAATCACAAAATAACTGGTTTACTCTCTGCTATCGGTGTTCATAAAAAGATGTTACTTAATACTACTATTTAAAAAGAATATGATGAGTGTTTTTTTTAAGTAAAAGGATTTTCAAAATGGATAAAGCGCAAGTACACTTCAATATTTTACTTTCAACATCGGTTTTATTTATTTGTTTTTTCAGTATCCATCTAAGATGTGAAAGATAAAAAAAAAAACAGATCATACGGATTTGTAATAGTACATCTGTTACTTGAAGCTTGCTTATTTCCTAAACTGTCGATAGGTTGGACAGAATCAACATAATCTTATACAGTGATAGTTATTTGATTTAGATCTATCAGGGTTTAACCTTTTTTCCCATTCCATATAAACGCCTAACTAGTAACTAGGAGATGACTAAAATAAGAAACTAATCTCAGACTAATATCAGTTGGCACCAACAATAAGGTAAAGTTAAAGCAGATTGACGAATTTTTATATAGTATACCAAACGGCAAACTTCAATTGAAAGATATGAAATATAGTTAAATACATATAACTATGGCTTAGACTACTTCACATCCCCTAAACCCATACAGCACAATAAAACTCAGTGCCTGTTGAATCAGCATGAGGCAATCTGAAAGGAGCTGCTACCAATCCATGCTGCGTGTGACCGTAAATTCTGGTAACACATTTACTCCAATATAGTTGAGAATAACAACTGCTGAACAAAAGCTGCCCTCAGCCTTTTCTCTTGCTGATCCTGCTCATCACCTATATCTGCTTCATCTTTGCCAGACCTGCAAAAACAGAACCATAAACAATAGTTCAGCATTGGATTTAAGGGGACACTTTTCAGAAGACTTCTCTCTTCCTCTTTTTATAACCAGGATAGAAGATTGCTTCTTATTACAAAGCTCGAAGGCATAATATGGTAAAACGAGAACATTTTCATTTATGGTTTTCAATAAATTTGCTACGTAAGTTTTTTGCTAAGGATTGAACGAATGCATGGAAAAATCTGAAAATTTTCAGTCATGAGCATATGTCAGGACTGGAGTCAGACTCAATTTTCTTCTTCATGCTGGCTCTGACACTTAAAACCATTTATAATCTGTGAAGTGTACTAGAAATATTTAATGCAAAATATTGGACTCTATTGAAGAAATTGGTATTAACCACCCATGATATATTAATCTTTTCTACACGTCACAAATATTTAATTAATCAAAGTATGATTGCTGAGGAGCACATGCTCGGGAAATGTGAAAAACATACAGATATTTCAGCAGGTGTCTCGTATAGTCAATGACTCAGCGTATGACACAACTTAACAAAATTAAACATTGATTTTTTGTTACAGAAACAACAAATTCTTCTAAATTTTCCTCAAAACCGAGAATGTAAAATGATCGTCAAAGTAGCATGCTAATACAAAATTACAGGCAAACCTTGAGAGAAAACATCTCAATCATCCTTCGTAACAAAATACAAGCTATTTAAGTGTGAATAATCTGATTGTGCAATGGTATATCTTGATTAATGATTTCATTGCTATGTAAAATTCAAGTTCTGCAACCACTGAGTTACTGAGTTATACATAATTAGTAACAGTATCATTAACCAGCATTCTATTAATCTATAACTCATCAACTTCATTAATTTCCGTCCAGACCAAACAAACAGAATCAGTTAACATTAGCTTGATACCGTAACAGAATACATTGTCTGTGAGTAGCTTAATCAAGTTTAATTTTTATTTTCTGCATTGAAATTTAGTATTGGGGCAAATCATATCCGTTCTAACTAAATACTAGAAAACACACAAAAAATCTTGAGGCGATAAGGACCATCATGTCCTGAGAAAAGAGTGTAAACTGAGCTGCTCCTGGTAATAATGCATTATTATTCATTACAACTATCAAAGTTTATTTTGGAGGAAATCATTTTATATGTCATGCACTCTGCACTAAATTTCTCAAGTTTTCTCATGCTTTGCAAAATTGACACCGCTACAAACTTTGATGGAAAAAGAAGCATACCTTTTTGCATCAGGAGTGTTTATATCTTTGCTGCTGGAGCTGGAGTTTTCATCTGGATGGAAATTGCTTAAGTTTGGAATAGAGTTGCAGATGAATGGTGTCAAGAGTGGATCCGTTATTGATTCTTGTTTGTTCCCCCTGGTAGCCAGCTTCTTGCCAAGCATTGCTGCGTTACCAGACCAGATGCTAGATTTCTCAGGCTTCCACGCCCACTTTAGATAAGAAAACCAATATATTCAATTGAGTTAGACAAAAACCAAATGCTCGTTATAACATCCACCAAAATAAATAAATAAATAAAAATATTAAAGTGATTAGAATACGAGATAATACACCCCCCTCACCTCTAGTATTATTGGGTTTGGTACATGTATAACATAACGAGTGACTCTTTTAGGGGATCTAAGACTCTTATATCATCTTACAAAGTGGTTTATGCTTAACTTAATTCTACAAAACTTGATGAGGATTACCCTCACTTAGATACTATATTTTGGCACCTACCTCTAATTGTTTATGCATGAAATGTACGTTCCTTGAGATCTTTTATCTCAATAGTTTAAATTAAAATGTTTCATATCATGCAGGACGTAAAGAAAAAAAGACAAGTATCCCTATCAAAGCTTAACTATTTCACAATGATATTTACTTTTTTTAAAGATTTTAGAGTCTTTTAAGATTTTACTTCTTGGATTTTAAGGACTATAATGCATCATTGTGCTCAATATTGAGAAGTTATGGTCTTATATTATATTGAATTTTTATTTTAACTCCGCATTTCATATATATAAGGACGGTAATACCTGTCAAGAGTGTTACACTCATAAAAACAAGCGCTAGATTATATTTTAGAACACAAAACATTTGAGACAAGTAAAGCATATGTACCTTTCGAGAGTTTGAATTTGAATGTGTAAATTGCATGATTGCATCCTTCCCTAAATTTTCTTCACACACGGGACAAACCTGATAAAAGAAAATTGAAGCAGAGTTTTCAATCATGATTTACTTACCCAAATAGAAATGTCCCTATTTCATTTTTCCCAGTTGTTAAATATAATGGTTGCTGGATCCCTGGATCCTTTATCTACTTGATCCAGATCAGGACAGTGTTGTACCGTATTAAGCATACATGAAAATTTCTGTTTAGATGTATATAACTACATTTATAATCTATAATGAAGTGGTTGGACAGATACTAAGTAATCAAGGAAAAAGAAAACGAATTTAACTGTAACCATGTTATGTTAGCACTTAGAGGTCATTTCTGCCAAACACAAATTTTAAGAAACATAAAAGGCATACCACATTTTTTAGGGCATAGCAATGATCCTCCTCCAAATTAGAGCAGAGTAGAGGAACTTCAATTTCAAAATCACAAGAAGGACATCGGAAATCGCACCGGCCATCATTTTCCACATCTGTGTAGTGGATCACTGAATAATTATCTGTAGTTTAAAAGGGGTCAGTGAGTTATTTCTAGGACAAGTACAAGAACTTCACAGGGCATGTTATAGAAGGAGCATCTCAATGTCTCGAGATAAAAAAGCAATAGGAAAATGAATGAACAGCACATAATCACAAGCTCCCAAAATACCAAACAAGAAAGATAAGCACAAGCAGAACTTACTTATAATCTTTTCTAACTTCCAGGCACATGTCAATACTTGGTATAGCTCTGAGCGTAAATGAAAACTTTGCCATATGATCAAATATACCGACCCAAATTACCTACCATCAAATCATTAAGCGTAAACCTATATTGTACATACACTTCAGTCATTTACATGACAATTGATAGATGCAGTTTCCCATAAATCTGGGATCAAACTAAATTGAAGTAAAGGTGGAGTTTGACAATTGATGATAGTCTATCATTGATAGGTCAATTATAAGTCTCACCATAACAATATATTTCCTTACTACTTGCTAAGAGGCTTTTTGTATGCTTAACCTAGAAAAAAAGTCACATTCTGGTTTCTCTCTTTCCCTCTACTTAAACACTAACAAATTTGATTCATGTTGGAAAATCCAAGAGGGAGAAATACGGAGAGATCTTCACCAATAGGTCCTTCCTGAGTCAACTACATAAAAGAACATAACATTACACTTAACCTAAAACCTTAAAGACAATAGGTTTGCAGGTTTTCTTATATGTTACTCAACTTATCTATTTCTACATAATGTGGAACTCTCACTCATATTGGAACTCTAACAATTCTGAATTCATACAATTGAAATCCTTCATAGTTGGAGGCCAATTCCAGATTGAGCCTATGCAGAACATGCAGAAAAGCAATCAGCTTCAGACAGTCTATCTATTATGTTAATGGCTCATTATTTCAGTGTAATTTTTCATCCTTATGACTTACATCGACCAGCCTCCAATTCATTCAACTTTTTCCATCATCATAATAAGAAAAGAATCCTGTTAGGTTGTAAGATTAAAGAGGATAGACTAATAGTTATATACAAAGGGGTCTTACAGCAAGTCAAGTTTAACGACGTTTTATGGTACCATAAGCACATGGAAGCTTTGTTGTGTTTTTTAATCTTTTAATTAAATTGCACTTCTGATAAACAGATCGTAGAGTTCATACATCTAAAGCACGAAAATAAAATTGACACTTTTATCACCAGTTAATCATTTCTACGCATAAAAGACATGGCTGATGTCCCTTTCATCGGCATCGAAATTAACATTGGAAAAAAAATTACATGCCACAGTAGAGCAAAACACTGACTTTCGTGCAATTGCAACTTACTACTATTTTAGAGTTTGTTAAGATTCTTCATATGCACCTAGAAGAAAAAAAATTAATGAGGTAATGAATTAAAATAAACTTTTCCATACGCATTCTTATCTAACTTCTTCATAAGCACCTGTGAAGTTATCCTTCCTGCCTCAGAGAAGTCTTAACACTAGGGGTTTTACAATTTAAAGGCTCTCATAAGAAACAAGAAGTTAATGCACACTAGGGCTTAGAGCGTGGTGAATCACTTCAAATTCAGTCACATAATGAAGATATGCTTCTGAAAAATTATGACAGTAGCCTAAGCAAAACCTAAAACACTTATTCTAATAATCACACTTGCACGTGCTTGCGACAAGGAAAGCCTGACAGAATATTGAAATCAAATGTAATGAAATAAACGCGTTTACACGGTTACCCAAAAATCACTCACACCAAGAAATGGGACTTTATGTCCAATTCATCAAAAAGTGGCACAAAAGAAAAAATCAGACTACACAATTCCAACCCAAATGGTTTCCCCCAGTTCAACCCACTAAAGAAAAAATCTTAGGATTTCACATCAAGAGGCAAGATGAAAAGCAAGTAGTGGGGTTCATGAATACTAAGAACTTTAAAAAACAAAAAATAGCTCAAACAGGACAGGAAAATAAAAGGGAAAAAAGAAAAGAAAAAAACAGAAAATGGATAGCTCAGACAAAACAAGGAAACAAGAAAGGGAAATAGAGAGAGTGAGAAATGAAGTACCAGAGTGAAGTCTAGCAGCTTGCACAGCAGAGAGGTGTTTGACAGAATGAAAACTAGCCCTGAAGTCGAAGTCCATGATGTCAGCAGCTTGTTGAACCAAACAAAAACTGTGATGTTTCAGTAGAAGTTGTGAAGTAGCTGATGGTTGAGGAGATGGTGGCGGTGGTGGTGATGAAGGAGATGAGAGAGAGGAAAATGTTTTGGGGTGTGAAGTCTAAGGAGATAAATAAAGGCTTTGCTTTCCCATCAGTTATTTATCACCACCGGCTTTGTGAAGTTGCGAAGTCTTGCTGAGTCATGTTTGGCTTCTGACAATGGATGCTTTTCCGACACACAAAAAGATCAACATGATGGCTTACACTTGGCATTTTTAATGATTATTTTTCTTTTATTTTTTCCATTTTCTAATAATTGAATAACTGCATTATTTGTAACCAGAAGACAAGAAAGCCCAACACACGAGACCCATCTTCAGTAACTTTTCATGAAATGATTATTTTGAAGTTGTAGAGAGTAATATCATAGATCCCAGAAAAAACAACATATGCTTTATCAATTTTATATTATTAATTAATTAATGGTACAATATATTCGTCCACTACTTTACAGCTGCCACTTCTGTTCATTCTTGATATTTTTAATTGTAGCCTACCATAATTTTGTCCTTTTATTGGCTAATTATTTCGCTACCCAAATTCTCCACATTTTCCGTAATGCAAGAAAGTCCTAAAACATGGGACTTCTTTCAAATACATGCCATCAAATTTAGTACTTAAATCACTAATTAAAAGATACAAAATAGAAAAGGTCAACTTTAAGAAAAATTAAATATCACTTTAGTGTCTTAACTTTAAAATAAATATCTTTATTTATGGGTCAAATCAACATTTAAAAAATATTTTAAATAATGTAATGTCTATTGTGAATATTGAGAAACTATATTATAAATCAGAATCTGATGTTGTAAGAATCAAGTGTATCTTTAGACAGAGACGGAAGTACCTTGATTTTGTTAAAATTTTATAAATTTAACATATTTAAAATTTTAATGTTAGAAAATTATTTGTATTTTGAAATCAAATAATTATAATTAAATTTTATTTATCTTTTATAGAATATTTTATTCTTGTTATTATGAAATAATAATAGTGTGTTTATCCTTTTACAAAAATATTCAATTTAATTTTGTAGTTTTATTATAAAATAAAACTATATTAATTTATATTTAAAAAATAAATATCTTTTATTTTTTTTAATGATTATTGCATGTTAATTTAAGAATTATAAAAAAAATACATTTACAATGTTTTATTAGTGTTTGTACATTCTATAATTTTATTATTATGATTTATTTGAAAATTGAAAAATATTTATTTTCATTTTTGTCTATGCTAAGTTTAGTTACAAACGTTATATAGATGTTAGATAATTTAAAGTTTGATATATATTAACAAATATTTTCTCTCTTTTTTTTTGTCACGCTTCTTTGTATAATTTTGCTTTCCTATTTATATCTTCGGTTTTTAAGATACGGTTATGAATTGTGATGCTGTGTTTATGGGGTTCAAATTTGTGGAATCAAGCACTTATTATATAATTAATAAGATATTTCTTAAGAAAATAGAGTTAACCTAATTGTTATTTTTTATTATAAAATTATTGAAAAATACTAAATTACTGGCTGAACAAAGTAACTAAGATACGAGAGTCATACAAAGTTTTTGTATGTTAATATATTCCAGCTAAAATAAATTACGGGAGTATTTCAAAACATTTCTTAACAAAAAAATCATGAAATAAATTTGTGTATTTTCTGGCTTATTAACATGATTACTGTAAATTAATCTTTTAATATATATTTTTTAATGAAAGAAAGAAAAGTTAAACCCTATGTCCTTAAACTTACCCGTGAGTATAATTTTTTAGCTAATGTTGTATCACGTATAACTTGGAGCAGTTAATTTACCCACTCCAATTTTTGTCCACTTTTAACGCCATTTTTAACCTAATGACTTTTCAGACATTGATTTTGTCTAAAACTGAGAAAACTTTGCTTCTAAGTCATTAGGTGCATAAAAAACAAAGGTGAATCCAAATGTACACAGATTTGAGCTTCGAGGCTGTAATGTGTTTCGTTATTTTTTACAAAAACTGTAAAGACAAATTCAACGTGTCTAATCATATTTTTTAATCTTCCCCAGTAACGTTTTCCGGCATTTCCTTTCACTGTCTGTGTAACTTTAAAAAATTCGATACTTCTTAGTCAGTGAAAGTGGTCCAGAAAGTAATCGAATGCTTAATTTAAGATACCATTCTCTAGAGGAATGCAGACTAAGATAAAAAAAAATGCATACCTTAAATAATTTGAAATTCTTTTGTATTTTTTAATAACACTATGTATGTTAAGCATAGGAGGATTAAGATAGTAAATACATTTAATATTTCATCCACTACTTTAGGTATTTAAGTGAAAAGAGAAACAGCAGAATATACTTGAAAATTATGTGTACGGATAAAGCCGTGTGAAGTGGATCTAAGAAAAAGAGGCAATGGGATGAGAGAAGTAAAAGTAGGAGAAAGAATATAAGAACTTGTGAGTTAAGGAGTTGGAGAAAAAAGGTACTTTAGTATGGAGGAAACTAGGTAATGCGTGGCAGTGACAATTTATCACATAGGGACTATGCATCAAGTGGCCAAAATACCCAACCTTAAAAAGCTTTCTCAACTTTAAGGTGGTCTTTTGCTAGAAACATACCAAAAGCTAGTTTGATAGGTTTTGTTATGTGCAATGGAAAACACGGCAAAGCCTAAATTTATGATAGTTTTTCAGCCTTTTTTACACTGCGTTTTTCATGACATGTTATGTCAACCCTTTTAGAGGAAGAGACCACAATGTTTAGGTTTATCTGAGAGCAATTTAAACATTTTTAATTTAAATCTTATGAATAGAAAACACAATTAAATAAGGAAATTCTATTTAAGACAAATTTAATAAAAAAATAATTATTAAAAAATTTAATTAATAATGAGACAAACTAACCTTTTAGAAAATGGTGGAAATTAGAAATATGGGAAAATAATGCAGTGAGCCATCACCATCTTTGAATAGGAATAAGAATGAGTGGGTATGGATGTGTCGCGCAGGTGTCCCCAGACTAAAATCCAGGCATTATAATATTTTTATAGCCCAAGAAGAGTACATCAGTACACGTTAAGCCTAAACGGCCCACTTTTTATTTTGCCTTTAGATTTTTCTTTCTTTCTTTTAGGTTAAAGTCAGATGTTCTTGGTATACTTTTTATTGTTCTAATTTTGATTCAAGTTCTTAATTATTTCAATAAACATGTAAGAAGAAGATTATTAAATGCTTTTGTTTTAACTATCAAAAGCTAACAATCTCCATCTTGAAAGGGAAGTTACAAGATGGACTACCTAGGTATGCATTTTGGAATTTTTTAATTCGTCATAAATTATGTAGTGGTATAAAATCACAATTATCACATTACAAAATTATGTAGTCCTATAAAATCACAATTATTATATTACAAAATTTCATTTCATCATGAGAGAGAATGACTTGATGTTGTTGTTGATGTTAAACCTGAGTCAGAATACCAATTTTATATTTTATGGTTCCAAATAATTACTGAATTGGGATTTGTATGCGTAGTTGTGGAAGACAACTTATATTTCTAAGAACGGAGAGAAAACAATATTTTGTGGCATAAATGATGCATGGAGACAATACAAATGTTATATCAAGAGACAATATTTTTTTAAATATCTCACCATGAAGGAACGACTGAAACATCGACCACCATTCGTTCCTGAACATCATTTCAAGAATTTGATTGCATATCGGGAAAATGTTGTTATCCAGGTGTTATAATGTTGTTATCGCATATTCGTTTTCTTTTACGTTTCTGTTTTGTTTGTTTTTGTCGTTGTTTTTGTTTCTGTTGCTATTGTTGTTTTTGTTTTTGTTTCTGTTTAGAACTCTTGTTTAGTATACTGATAATTTTTCTTGTCCCAAAATATAGAACATTAGTGAAAAAAAACGCAATGAATAGACAAACACAAAAGAATATGCACCGAATAGGACCAATAAACTTTGCTAGAGTTCGAGCTCAATCGGTATTGTTTTAATTGTTTCTCTCTCATCGTATAAATCTAGTTATATCATTATTTTTTGCAGCTTAAAATGGCAAATGCCTACTATTAATTTTCAATTCTTATAGAGTGCTGCAAAAAAGGACGGTGAAGAAGTCACTAGAGCTAAAATGTTTATAAAAACACGTCAAAGTCGTCCTACTACGAAAGGAAAAGCAGTGGATGAAGAAACACTAGATATCACTGTAAGTTTATTTTAATTTATAAAACGTGTCTATGTGCTTCTTTTTTTAATCATTAACTTCGATATATGTACATATATTTCAGTCTATGCTTGAAGGTTCCATGCAAAACGCATAAAGTGAAATATGAAAAAAAAAAACATTTGAATCAATGTTTGGAAAAGAAAGGATTGATCAAGTTCGTTGCTATGGAAGGACTGTGACACCACCAATATTAAAAAGGAATTAAGAAATTGTCGTTATCCATAAAAGGTATGCTATTGAAGTGAACTCTCTGACTCAAAAGGTTGAGGGTTTAGAAGAAGTTGTGAAATTTGTGCTTAAGCAACAAAACCTAAATTTGAAAGAGGGGATATAGAACATATGATGTCACGGGTTTTAAGGAAAGAAAACAGTGTAGTTGTTCCAGGTTCATCTACTTCCACTCATGATCCTTATTTGGATCAGGTATTGACATATAATTTGCATTCAATTTGTATTTATCTTATTTTATTTATAAGCTTAATAATATTTTAAAAAGTTTGTACATTTTGTTTAATTGTTCAAGGATGGACGTTAAGATAATACTAACATTGCACATGAGAAAAATTTATGATCGATTGAAGAAATGTAGAAATTTTGAGAGATTCCCTAACTCTAATTAGTTGTAATGATTACAACTTATACTATTTTGGTATACAATGGAAAATGCAACTTGCACATTTAAAGTAGTTTGAAAATGTTGCATATTGTGTAATTTTATAAATCAAGTTGTATTTCATAATTTTTCACGTTAAAAAAGTGTTGTCCAAAATTGTCCAAAAATACTTACGACATGTACAAAAATATTATTTAAAAAGACAGACAACGAGTAAATAAGTGTTGCTTAAACATTATGAAAAAAAAATCCGTAAATATGTTGTATAAAAGACAACATGTAAATAAGTGTTGCCTAAAAAGATAGACGACATGTAAATAAGTGTTGCCTTTACCAATGACAACATTTAAAAAAATGTTGCCTAAACAATAGGTAACATTAAAAATGCGTTGTCTAAATTTTTTTCTCAAAAACGTTGTCTATTTTACCAGTATAAGGCTATGACTGCAAAAAAAATTGTCTAAACCTAAACTCACGGTTGCATATTCCACACCTGACAAAACATTGTCTAAAGTTAAGATAACGTTTTCTAGGTGTTATCTAAGGTAAAAAATGGTGTAGTGACTCAACCTAACATAAGAAACATGTTTTGTACTCGACCTAGAATGAGAAATAGGTTGAGAAACTTGTCATTAATACCTATTAAATGTTAAACTATAAAAAAAAATATCACCATGGGAAAAAATGGTTAAAAATTAAAAATATAATCAATATAAATTTTGAATATCAATCTTATGAAATTCAATTATATCTAGAATCTATTCTTTTAAAAATAATTAAAATAATTCAGTTATATCTAGAATCTATTCTTTTAAAAATAATTAAAATAATTCAATGACTTTTTAACTAAAAGTCAAAATTAAGCACAACATTCGTCTTATTTATATATCGACATATCATGTCATTGTCGATAAACTTCAAAGCAAACAGATAAATTATACAATAAAAAAATGTAGGCTGTCTTTGATTCTGTTTTTGTTTTATAAGCTTTAAACTATTCAAAAAATTTGGAAGGGAAGATGAAGAGAGAAAGATATTACAAAGCATGGAATAACGAGTAATAAAAAAAATGGAAGTAACAAAAACAAACTTAAAGATGTTGTGGTTTTTTGGGTTTAAAAGCTAAAAAACTATTTATGCGTTTTTTTCCTATACGACTTCCAAGATTTTTATGTAGAAACTAAATATTTTTTCTCAATCTTTATAAAATAGCAATGCAGTTTTTTTTTGTATCCTCTTTATGAGTTTAAATTAACTAAAGAAAGAAAATAAAGATATAGTTAATAAAAATGTAATTAATATAATCTTAATTTTTGTTTAAAGTTAGACAATTAAAAATAAAAATATTCTTAAAATATGATAATAAAGAAACATATTATAAATTACTCTGAAAATAGTTTTAAACATTACTATTGCAAAACAAGTTTATAATGATTTGGGATAAAAGGAAGTACTAAATTTATTTATCTTTAAACTAAAATTAATTTTTCAAAATTGATTAAGACTTTTTTTTTTCTGTTTCCGGAACCCCTTTAGTGGATTATTCTTTTAATATATTTTTCTATGAACTCTTTCCCCTTTTATTATGATAATAATAAATAATAAATTGTTATAAAAATGGACCCGGAATAAATAAGATTAGCAAAATCCGGTTATGGCAACCCGTGGATGGACCCGGACCCGGACCCGGACCCGTTCCCGAAAAAAGTGGCTAATGTTAAACCCTACATAACCCATTTTGAATTTCGCCTAAGCTGCCCGTAATGCAATGCTCCAAAGTCCGCGCTGTCCCTCTGAACTGAATCTGATATACTATGAACCGTTTGAAGGCAATTGTTGCTAACCTCAGATCCGTCGACTCGCCACTCGCCAGGGGACTCATTGCAACTCGGTCTATCCAACTCACTCAGAATCAGGTGACTCATTTCTCTCTTTACACTCCATCTCCCCTTTTGGATCATTCTCACAATTTTCCCTTTCCCAACATTCATCGGAAGCTCTACTTTTCTTCGAAACCAAATCCCATTCCCGAGCTTATTTTTACCAGCCATTGGTCCAAGGGGTTAGAGCATGAGCTAGAAAAATGCTACCCATCCCTGACCCATGAAACTGTTGTTTACATTTTGAAGCGGTTGGAAGCAAACCCAGAAAAAGCATGGTGCTTTTTCGATTGGGTCAGTACGAAAAAATGGTTTAGAGCAAGTTCTACACTATATGGTTTAATTCTTAGGGTCTTGGCCACTGAGGAGACGATAAAACAGTTTTGGATTACTCTATGGACTATGAAGAGAAAGGGGTTTTATTTTTACGAAGAAATGTATTTTCCAATTTTAGCCGGTTTTAAAAGGAAAAAGATGGACAAGGATCGGTCGTCTCTTATCCACTTCTATAATCGAAGTATCCGGGAAGATGCAATGCAAAGTGTTGTTGCCAATGTGGTTGACATCATTTCAGTGTCTAAATGGGGTGATGGTGTTAAGGGTGAACTTGCAAAGGTTAATATTCAGCTCTCGGATAATTTTATAATAAGGGTTTTGAGAGAGCTTCGAAACACTCCTTTAAAGGCTTACGAGTTCTTTCGTTGGGTTGGGAGACAATCTGGTTATGAGCATAATACAATAACTTATAATGCATTTGCAAGAGTTCTGGCGAGGACAGATTCAATTGAGAAGTTTTGGAGTGTCATCGAGGAGATGAAGAGTGTGGATCATGAATTGGATATTGATACTTACCTAAAG
Source organism: Phaseolus vulgaris (assembly GCF_051622355.1). Lineage (NCBI taxonomy): Eukaryota > Viridiplantae > Streptophyta > Magnoliopsida > Fabales > Fabaceae > Phaseolus > Phaseolus vulgaris. Next base: position 44,538,846 of record NC_143500.1, on the reverse strand, counting down.
ATATCAAGAATACTTCAAAGGAATAGGATGATGGAAGATGCTGTCAAGCTTTATGAGCTTATGATGGATAGTTCATATAAGCCTTCAGTTGAGGATTGCTGCTTTCTTTTGAATAGTATCTCTGAAAGTGATAAGCCAAATTTGGATTTAGTTTTCAGGGTTTCTAAGAAATACGAGTCAACAGGGCACACTCTCTCCAAGGCAATCTATGATGGGATCCACAGGTCTTTGGCAAGTTCTGGGAAACTTGACGAAGCTGAGGATATTGTTAATCGTATGAGAAATGCTGGTCATGAACCTGATAACATCACATATGGTCAAGTGATTGTTGGATTTTGTAAGATGAGGAGGCTTGAAGAAGCATGTAAAGTACTGGAGGACATGGAATCTTGTGGTTGCATCCCTGATACCAAGACTTGGACCCTGTTGGTCCAAGGGTATTGTGTTGCGAGTGAAGTTGACAAGGCATTACTATGTTTACATAAGATGATTGAAAAGGGATGCAATCTGGATGCTACTGTTTTAAGTGTTCTAACAGACAGTTTTCTTGGTCAGAAGCGAATAGATGATGCATACAAGTTGCTTGTAAAGGTTGTTACTAAACACGGTGCATCTCCGTCTCACGGTACATATAAGAAACTGATTGTAAATCTATTGGAAATTGAGAAATTTGAGGAGGCTCTTAACCTTCTTTGTTTGACTAGGAAACACAAATGCACACCAATTCTTGAACCCTTTGTGCAGTATATTTCTAATTTTGGGTCTGTTGAAGATGCTGTGAAATTCCTGAAGAGTAAGGGAAGTTCCCGGTCGTATTTGATCTACCTTCGTGTTTTTAAATCTTTACTTGGAAAAGGTAGACTCTCAGACGCTGAAGATCTGTTGAGCAAGATACCCTCCTATATAAGTAAACGCAAAGAAATCCTTGAATTCTTCAATTCAATGGAGAATTGCACGGTGCACAGCCTCGGCAATAGCAGTCAGTAATGTCATTATTTAAGAAGGGTTCTACTTGCTATTTTCCTTTCTCTGTTCATTTAACAGAGATGGATATATACATGCTTGGCAATTTATAGAATGAAAACTGAGGTAGAATTACTGTTTTGGCTTCCAATATTTGTTCATTTTCTTATGTTCCATTGATATCTTTTTTAGCACGTAATGTTTTAACTTTATAGTCATATTCAAATGTGTTTCGACAAGGGCCTGAGTTGACTACACAATTTGGAAAAAGAATGTTGTTATTATTTCCAATGATGATCTTCTAATGTATATTAAGCTCTTCATTGTTATTGTTTTTGTTTTGTTTAGAAGATTTCCATCTTTGCTAATGCTAACTTTAGCTCATTGTTTTTGCAAATGCTAATGTTTAGACGAGTTTGTTAGGGGATTAATTTTTTTTTTTCTAACTTTGTACAGTACATGATTTGATGTTCTGGAATTTACTGCTGCAATTACAAGATATCTAGTTGCATAGGAGGTCTTGAAGTTAATTTGAAGAGGGAAAATAAAAGCTCATGTTGAGAGGAAGGACACTCTGATGAGCTTTGAGCTACAGTAATATAAAGGAACCAAATTGGCTGAAGAAATTCTACTCTGGACTGTAATTACGTGATGTTTATGAATAATACTTTGTCCAGTTCTTAATTTTTAATCTTTAAAATAATTTTGAATGTTTTCCACAATATTAACTGTTATTTTTTGTGATGAATAATTAATTCATGTCAATATCATGATAAAAAATTATTAAATTTTGTGCCAACAATAATTGCTTTAGTAAGGTTTTGGAGATTAGAAATTTGGATCAGTAAATAAAGTGCATTCAAGGTCTTGTAGGTCGGGTAATCTATTTCTTTTACTACCACATTAAAATTTAAACCAATTCAAGTTTAAATTTGTTAAGAAAATACCTTATATGCAAAAGTTTTAAAAAATGATAAAAATATCGAATGGACAAAATGTAGATAAGTTATTTTTATTTAGTAAATAATCCAAAGAATTAAAATACTTTCTAGTATATTTTTATGAAGAGTTTTTGTATTTCAAAATATAATTTAAATATAAACAATACACATTCACGAATATTTACAAAAAGAAAGTAAAAAGTAAATCTCTAATATCTTTCATGTAGTGCTCATGCACCTATACTCTCCTTGTATAAGTACTAATAGCATATTATCATGAACAATTATAAGGATAAATTATTGAAATAATTTTTCATGAGAAAAATATATATAAAATGAAACATTTTAATTAATAATACACAAACAATTATTTTCGTAAGAACACAAACATACAAAATCATATACTTTATATATATATATATATTAATATGTAAAAATTATAAGAAACAAATTCTACTTATCTAAAACATATTCAGAATTCGGTTTAAGAAACTTTATATCTTAACATGTATAAATCTAACCACTATATTAATATATCAACAAGAAAATCAAAATTAAAACATTTTAAATCCTCTATTAACCAAAAACACAAATAACATTCTCACTCAACTTTATACTTTTAAATTGTGTTCAAACAAAACATAATCCTTATACAAAATTAAGATACTGTGATCAAATCACTTTCAAATCCAGATTATTTATCCTAATATTCTATAAAAAAACATAAATTAACTTTCCTTATTTGTAATTATTTACTCTAAGGTTGTAACATCTTTAATTTTAAATAATTATATTATTTATTTTATCCTTACTTTAAAAATAAGTGTTAAAAAATCTTAGAACTTAACTCGTATGATTAAATTCATATTCTAAAACTATTATCTATAACCAGATAAAGTCCAATATTGAAAACAAAACAAGTTGTTTTAAGAAGTAATATAATAAAATAAAATGAAAATAAAATAAAAAATAATGATAATAAGAAGAAGAAATAATAATAAATTTTTAAAAAATTATTTAAGTTGTAAGTTACGGATAAATTTGAGTATTTTCAACTAAGTTCTTATTAAATTATATATTTTTTAATCAAGACCCTACCTTTTAGTTTTTAGTTTTTTTATTAATTGGGTGACACTTGTCCATGACCTTCTTACATTTGTATTGTTAATTCTTTATATTTTTATTATCTAATTTATCTCTAATTATATATTGATCTTATTTATTTATTTATTTATATACATGTCATTTAATTTATCTTTAGTTATACACTAATTTTGTTTATTAAGTTATATTATGTAATTATTTTTTAAAAATTAATATTATTTAGAAAAAATTCAAAACTTATAAATTAATAATAAAAGGATTTTATTTTAGTCAATATATATATTTTTGTTTTGTTGTATTATATTATATTAATTAATATATTTTTATAATTTATAAATACATTTTAAAGTAATTATACATATTTTTAATAATCATAAAAAGATAATTTATTAAATAAGTTTAATTTTCAAAATATTTATTTCAAAATTATCAAAATACTTGTATAAATATTTAAAAAATACCTACAACTTACAACTTCAATAACTATTATTTTTTTATAATATTTTATTTATATTTATTTCTATTATTATAATATAATATTTTATTATAAATAATAATGATTTCAAATGGACGTAGATAAAAAAAAGTAGTGTGAAATAAATTTTTTCTCATACAAAATTACTGAACTAGCTCTTGGGAACTGGTGTGCCTAGAAAGTGTTTTTCTTCCCAAAAAAGACACAAATTTAGTTTGGTGAATAGAATGAGAAGGGATCCCACTAAGCCATTTTTTTTTTGTTTCCAGTTGATTAAGAAAAAATCCTAATTCAGACTGATTAAGAATTCAACTTCTTCAAAAATTCTGGTTTGTTATATTAAATGTATAGACTTCTATAAAAAATGTGGCAAAGAGTTTAGTCTGGAGACATTTATTTTGGGCAAAAAATTTCAATTGATCAGTTTTTAATATATTAAGTTCTAATTTGAAATTTAATATTTTTAAAAGAAATTGTAAATAATTAATAATAAAATTTATTTGAATATTATATATATATATGAATTAAATTCAATAATATTTATTTATTATGATTTTAATTACATAAAATAAATATGTATTATGTATAATATACAGTAAAAAATGCGAATTAATTTCAAAGAAGCAATTTGTTTATTTCTATAAATTTTATTTTACAAATCAACTTAAAAAATAAAATGACTATTATTTTTTGTGAATTCAGTAATTAACTACCTTGGAATACAAAGTGGCAGTGGACAGTGGTTACCTTAAACCCTCTCTAACCCTTAGAGCAACACTACCCATTTCGGCGTTACGATGAACCGCGTGAAAGCAGTTGCCGCTTCTCTCAGAGTGCTCGAGTCTTCACTCGCTACCCGAGTTCTGGTGACTCGGAATCAGGTGACTCGCTTCTCTCTCCATAATCCATTACCCCGTTTGGATTCGTCTCATTTTTTACAATTTCCCATCACTCACCGTAGCCTCCACTTTTCTACCAATCCGAGTTCTATTGTGGAGCTTGTTTCGACCAACGATTGGTCCCAAGCGTTAGAGCTCAATTTAGAAAATAGCTGCCCATCAATGTCCCATGAAACCGTTATTTACGTCATAAAGCGGTTGGATAAAAACCCAGAAAAAGCTTCGTGCTTTTTCAATTGGGTCATTAAGAAAGACTGGTTTAGGCCAAGCTCTTCAGTGTTTAGCTTAATTATTAGGATCTTGGCCACCAAGGATACTATGAAGCAATTTTGGATTACTTTAAGGATGATGAAGGATCAGGGGTTTTACCTCAACGAAGAAACATATCTCACAATTTATGTTCGCTTTAAAAGGGAAAAGATGAACAGTGACTCCGTTGCTTTGACCCACTTCTATAATCGGATGCTAGAGGAGAATGCAATGCAAAGTGTTGTCACCAAGGTGGTTGGTATCATTTCAGTGTCTGAATGGGGTGAGGAGGTTATGGGTGAACTTGCAAAGCTTAAAATTCAGCTGTCGGATAATTTTGTAATAAGGGTTTTGAAAGATCTTCGAAATACTCCTCTAAAGTCTTACAAGTTCTTTCATTGGGTTGGGACACAACCTGGTTATGAGCATAATACTGTCACTTACAATGCAGTTGCAAGTGTTCTCGCGAGGAATGACTCAATTCAGGAGTTTTGGAGTGTTATTGAGGAGTTGAAGAGTGTGGGTCATGAATTGGATATTGATACTTACATAAAGATATCGAGGCAGCTTCAAAAGAATAGGATGATGGAGGATGCTGTCAAGCTTTATGAGCATATGATGGATGGTTCATATAAGCCATTGGTTCAGGATTGCAGTCTCCTTTTGAAGAGTATCTCCGCAAGTGATAAGCCAAATTTGGATTTAGTTTTCAGGGTTGCTAGGAAATATGAGTCGACAGGGCACACTCTCTCCAAGGCTATCTATGATGGAATCCACAGGTCTTTGACGGGTGCTGGGAAATTTGATGAAGCTGAAAATATTGTTAGGACTATGAGAAATGCTGGTCATAAGCCTGATAACATCACCTACAGTCAAGTGGTTTATGGACTTTGCAAGATGAGAAGGTTTGAAGAAGCATGTAAAGTGCTGGAGGAGATGGAATCTTGTGGATGCATCCCTGATATTAAGACGTGGACCATCTTGATCCAAGGGCATTGCGATGCCAATGAATTAGAAAAAGCGTTACTTTGTTTTTCTAAGATGATTGAAAAGGACTGCAATCCGGATGCTGATTTATTGGATGTTCTGGTTGACGGGTTTTTTAGTCAAAAGAGAATACAAGGTGCGTACGAGGTTTTTATAGAGATTAGTAGGAAGTGTCGTATATCTCCATGGCAAGCTACATATAAAAAACTTATTGAAAAGCTTTTGGAAGTCATGAAGTTTGAGGAAGCACTTGAACTTCTTCGTTTGATGAAGACCCACAACTACCCTCCATATCATCTACCCTTTGTGCCTTATATTTCAAAGTTTGGGTCTGTGGAAGATGCTGAGGCGTTCCTGAAGGCACTGAGTGCAAAGAGTTACCCATCCCATGTTGTTTACGTTCAGGTTTTTGAATCCTTATTCCAAGAGGGTAGACTCTCTGAGGCCAAAGATCTATTGTACAAGACTCCTCACCATATCCGTACACATAGTAAAATCTCTAAACTTTTTGGTTCATCTGAAAGGGTCAATCAGACTCAGCTGCTGCCTGATCCCTAGAACGTTTTTCTCTCAGTAGGTATCTCCTCTTTCTCCTAAATTCAAAAGATTGATACTATCAAGTTTGATCATTAGCCGGTGGAAACACTGGACACAAGACGTGATGTCAGGTTATTTTTAAATTATAACAAATTTTCATCTATGAACCGTAAAGTTATTATCAATGGCTATTTTTCAGAAGATTCTTATTGTAGCTTCTAGTTTGTTTTTTTTTTTCTAACGGAGATGGATGTACATGCTTGACAATTCATAACATGGAAAATATTTGAGGGGAAGGTTGTGTTGGCTGCTAAGTTAGTTCATTGTTTATTATGTCGACTCCAGGTTTGTAATTTCAATTTTGAATTTCAACCGTGTTGAGACAAATGCTTGACTATGCACCTTGGAACAAGAATGTTATTATCGAATCATTTTTAATGAACCATGGCCTTTCATAACTTTCTATTGCATCTTTTCTCATTGCCGTCTTAAATTACTTATGCCGGTAAGCGGCAATGTTATTAAAGATGTCAGAATTATTGACTGAAGTTGATAGTGTAAGAAATTCAGCTACTTTTAGTCTGCATTCCATCAAAGAGCCCAATGAGGAGTCCCAAGAAGAGTTCAGTGAGGAGCTGAAGCATGTTTGTGTAAAGAAAAATCTAGAACAGTCTGCAAGCATCCCTTGTAATTTAGCATATTTTACCCATGTATGTTGAAGTGTGATGTGTCCAATTTTTGAAGATTTATTACTGATTGTAGGAGTTTATTATTAGTTGCCGATGGTGCAGAGTGCTGAATATTGGTGGTTGTGGTTTCGTTATATATCTCTTTCGAGTGATTAATGAACTAATCAAGAAGTTGTTCCCTTCTTCCCCATTACCTTTTCTTACGACGTTCCTTGACCTCGAATCAAGGTAATTTTACTCTAACAATTTGGTGTTTTGTTGAATGTTGTGTCACAGAGAGGGTTATTTATAGATTGAATTAAGGTACAAATCAAATAGTTATAGATGAGTGAAGTTGTCTAGGACTTCGGCTCTTGAAAAAGATGATAATATTAGGAGTGATCTTTTGAGCTTAAAAAGTTTCTTTATGAGTTGATGAAAATTTCATGGATTTAGCTTTGTTCTTGTGATATTATTTTAGGTAAAATATGATTTTGGTCCCTTTAAAATTTTTTGTTCATCTTTTTTGCTTTTATAAAAATAAAATGTGCTAAATTTAGTTTTTGTCAATAACTTTGTTAAATCATGTTACACTCCTTAAATAAGGATCTGTGACAAACATAGTTATATATGTAAACTATGAGTAAATTACTTTTAATTCTATAATATAAGAGGTTAATTTTTAGCCTCTCAAAACTGAAGGGAAAATCACTAATAAAATTGAAGGATTTCAAATATCAAATATTGAAAATAGAATATTTTTTCTTTATTAAAAAATAGAATTTCTAAAATTACTTGAGAATAATGTTCTTCTGCTACCAAACCCTAGAGCTTTTGGAAGATAAACATGCGAACAATTTCAAACTTGTTTATGAGAAGAAATAAGATGTCTAAACTAGGTTTCCTACTCAATCCTATTTATAAAGTAATGTTAAACAGAAAGTAAATAAAGCAATGTTAAAAAAAAAAAAAAAAAACATTATATCTCAACCTATCTCATTAACTAATCAATAATATAGACCAAAATAGTAAGTAATTAAATACATATTTTGGACAGATTGTCATGCATACAATTATTATTGCAAAGAGTTGTTAATCCAAACCGAATTTGACACATTTTAATTTTACAAGAATAAAAATAAATAAAATATAGTTGAGAGATCAAACCTACATAGGGATAAAAACATATTTTATTTTAAATAATTTTTACACATTTGATTTTTTTTAATAAAGTTATAAAAAATTAATTTAATAAATACAAAAAAATGAACAAAAAAATTAAAAATCTGAAAATGAATTAATGATATTTAAGAGTACCAAAATCATACTCCACTCATTTTTATTATAAATTCAAGACTCAGAAGAATTCTTTATCATACATACTCGATAAATTCGTCACGAATTAACGTTCATTCATTGAGACGGAAATAAACTATTGTTCACAGAAATTAGGATAAAGAGACGAAATGCATTCTCAGTAACCAGAAAAAAAAATAAAAAAAAATAAAAAAAAATTGCATCAGCATCAGCATCAGCTTATCCCTTTTCATATGGCATATGTGAGGCCGTGGTTTCCACGAAAGTGAGCATGAGCAAGAGCAGGAAGATGGCCTCTTGAAGAAAATGTTGTCTCAGTGCCATGAAGAAGAGGGCAGAGCTGGAGCAACAGGAACCCCAAGACTTGGAAGTTTTGAAAGCCGTTGCACAGGCCTGGTACAGCCACTCCGCCACTTCCAAGCCCATGAACGAATTTGACGCTCATCCAAGAAATTTCAGAGGCAGGCCTTCAAGATTTAAGCTCGAAGCTTTGAACAAGCCTCCAACTTCTTCTCAAGACAGTTATTGGGACTTTCAGCAATCTCTCTGGGACTCCTATGAGCTTGTCACAGTCTCCAGAAGGATAGAGACAGGGTTAACGTTAGATAACCCTTTTCATGACTTATGTGGTTCCATTCCAATCCAACCCAACCCCAAGCCTGAGAGTAAGAATAGCCTCAGGAATCTGTTCAATCTTATGTCTTCTAGGCGCTTTAATGCCCCCAATATTCCACACCAAAATCATACTTGACTTTTATCTTCTTTTCTCTTTTAATATAACCCCCTCTTTCATTTACTCACTCATTTACTTCTGTTTAATATATGTATTACTCATAAGTCGGAAGAAGTCAAGTTGGAATAAACAAATCATAAACCATATCATGCTATAATTCAAATATGCTTCATTAATAGTTCATTCATACATGGTGTTGTTCAATACTGATATAAAACACAATAGCCTGCTAAGCAGACATTTATTTCACAATCATACATACTGCTGATTTTGATGTATTAGGTAGTTTTTGTAGCAAACTAGGTTCTTGCTCATGATCTTCTTAAGGCCTGTAGGTCTTCCACTTGTGCAATTCAAAATGAGCCTTGTTCTTCCCGGGGTTGCGCTGAGCCCTGTTAACATCCACTCTTTCTTGGAAAATGGCTTCATCATCCTCAGTCTGATCATGCTCTACCATCTCCACCCTCTCATTAGAATGTGGGTTGTTATGGGCGTTGTTGAAGGCCAGGTGAGCATTGGGGTAGTGAGGGACATCGGTGAGAACACTCTCTGACCTGTGAACTTTTGTTATGTGGGCGTGGTAGTCCTCCGATCGCAGCATTGTTTTCTGATGTTTTTTTCTCACAAGGACAGCTATATAATAAGCACAATTACACGATTCATCTGTTATCACACCACTGCAATTTATAGACAGAATGGCAGGTATAACAACCTCTGTTTATTCTTAAATTGATTGCTTTGAATCGAATTCCTTTTACATTTATCATCTCCAAAAGCAGGAAGCAGATTCTACCTCTAATCTCGATTCCATTCCTCCAGGGAATCTAATTCCATGGCAAGCAAGCAAGCCACATTAGGGGGAAGTACTCTCCGACCCACTTTTTAAATACACTCACTTTTATTAGTTAAAGTTCATTAAAAATAACAAAATTATGAACAAGGATTCATAACCTAACAGTGCATTAATAAAGATTTTCATTTGGGAGAAAGAGTAGAAAGATGCAGACTATAGAAAGTTGGAGTTAAAGTTACACGACCAAATGGTTAATAATATACCTCTGGTACTGTAATGAAAAAGAAAATAGATAATGGTTCTGATATACGGCCAGAATGACATGAGAAAAATTGAAAGTAGCTGCACGTTGGAGAGACATATTTTGGGCCAAACAAGTAGAAAGTTATTTAGAGTTGGAGAAATTCCTTTCCGATAACTTTTTAATTTGGATGTCAGTTCACACTAATCTTTTAAAATTCCTGTAAGCACTAACATGATTCCATCACATAAGAACACTGTTTAGCCACAATTGGCGTCTTACTGTCATAAAAGAACGGCTATTTTGGGAAGTGAGAACACAACACAACACACACCATTAAGAACTGATATGATCTAAGAATCTTTGAGTCCTTAGTCCATTAGTATTCTGTCCTCTAGAATGACTCTCTTATCCTTTTTAACTATTAATCTTCTTATTAAGGATGTATTTGTTCACAGTTGTGGTTTGGATACAATTTTTTTTATTGTTTATTATTGCATCATTAAATTTGATTGTCAAATAATTTATAAATTATTTATCGATATCAAAAGAATTATTGATTCATTTATATTAAGAAAATAAACCATTGGATTATAAAAGTTAATACAAAAATTTTATATTAATACATAAGAAGATCGAAGATATTTACAATTATGATATTTTAGGACTCTCGCGATCTCCCTTAATGTTGGATACACACGTTCCTCGACTACAATCTTTGCATCACTTGATGATTAGTACATCACAAACCAGATAATTTACAACTCTCAATCTTAAACTGTTTAGCGCGATAAGACTTATCAAAGTTCAAAAGACTAAAATGATTAGCTCGACCACCAACTCGAATTATTCAAGAACAATATATAATAATCAAATTTTTTTTATTGTCTTATTTATGAATAGAGATGAGAATGAAACTCATTTTTATATGTTTTAAAAATAAAAATTCATACACATAATTTTTTTATATGAAATTTGTGTTTCATTTTCATTTCAATTGAGTACTAAGAATATCATAGTACTATCCTAAATATCAAATAATTTTTTTAAAAATAATGAAGATCATAATATATATATATATATAATATGATTCAATGTAAGAAGACATGCAATTTCTTTTTTAATAACAATTACAATTATATAAATATGGTAGTTATAAAAAAAAATATACATAATTAAAATTCTATGACAACTAGACATTATTGTACTCTTGCAAAACTAGACATTATTGTACTCTTGCAAATCTCGAGAGTAAAAATGCCATGATAATCAAGTGAAATTCGTGATATTCAACTAGTCAAACTATTAAGAGATAATAAAATAATATATAAAAAAATATTACTTAAATAAAATGAAACTATAAAACAAAGAGAAAAGACAAAATGTTATCTTATAAACTAAAGATTTCGACAAATGAATATTCAGAAATTGAGAATTAAATACTCTCATACTTCACAAATAACAATAAAAATATTAAAAATAAATATAAATGATTAAATATATATTTTATAGAGATTTAATTAAATAAAATTGTGATTTATGTTTTCATACATCATTTAAATGAAACCATACAATAAAAAAAAAACTAAAATATAATCAAGGCTGTGACAAGAAAATATATTTTAAAAATATAAAATAAAATGAAACCAACAATTAAATATAATAGATAAAAAATAAAAATAAATTTTTAAATTAACTAACAAACTAAAGGTATTTTAATAATATAAAACTTTGAGAGTGCATATCCTTCACATAGCTGATTTTAAAATTTAAGTACTCTTCCATTCTCGTGCCTGTGATTTTAAAATTTAAGAACTCTTCCATTCTCGTGCCCATATATATATATATATATATATATATGAATTTATTTAGAATACTCATATATCAATTTTTAGTCACATGTAAGATTGAGTATTCTTATTATTATTACATAAAGTATCAAAAAGCATAGAAAAAAATGAATTTATGTTATATTGTAGTTATTATTATTGTTTGAATATATTATATTATATTTTGATTTAAATTATTATATTATTATAACTTTTTATTTTACTCTCAAAACATTAATATTGATAAATAAAATTTATTTTAAATATTTTTATATTACTGTATTTTAAATACGATATATATTATATTGTTTGAACATAAAACTTTTAGAGATTTCAACCATTAAGTGTCACGTTTATTTAAAAGTATGATATTTTTTATTTTATTTTAAATTTTTTGATAAAAAAATAAGCATATTCTAATATATATATATATATATATATATATCAATTGAAAATAAAAAAAATATAATTAAAATAATTGATCAATAAAAGAATTTAAAACTATAGACAACTTCAAAATAATCTTTTATCGATAAAAGAAAATTTATATCGTATAAACACTTATAATTTAACAAACTAGCATAATTTGACATTTTTAATTTTTAACTAGTTTTTAAACTAAAATTAAAATTAAAACAAATGCTTTTGTTGAAATAGTTTTTCAAATTAACGAACTCTTACATTATTTGTTTAATCAATTAGAATTATTCATTCGTTATGAGATTGAAAATGAAATATTATCTTAAAAATAAAAATGAAATTTATATGTAAGTGAATTAAATTGCATTGCAGTTGAAAAAGATAATTTGTTAAAACATTTAATTAACCTTTTTTTACCTTAGCAAATTATGAATTATTTCGAAATCAATTGTTTTTTTAATGATAGTTTTGCCTAAGCTAAGTGAGAACGAAAAATATGGTGAACTGACTGAAGTGAGAAAACAATCTATACATAAAAATAATTAGTTTTCAAATATTTTTATATTTTAATCAATTAAAAAATCTATTAATTTTATTATTAAGTTGGTCAACCGTAAATATAACGACAGCCATTTTTAGATTAAAAAATTAAACAAAATTTTGAACAACTAAAAAAATAAAGATGAAAATCATATAAAAAATTAAGCACTAAAATAACGAAGTTTTCAAAAATATAAGAATGAAAAGTATAATTGAGCCTACTTGTTTTATTAGGCATATTATAATAAAAATAAGGGCTAGTTTGATTCTTAAAATGCTTAGTATCGGGAATGTTATTGTGTTAGGTTTGTATAAGAAAAATAAATACGATAAAAGTGCAGTATGCAATGTTGATGTTATTTAATAAATCGCAAGACAATATAACAATGTTATGTCCACATATTATGCAGATTTTCCATATATAACGAAGAAACCACGTTCGAACTCATTGGCAGAAAACAAAATTAGTCATAGCACAATTTTTTATAGTTGGACTGGAACTACCCATATAAAGCAATTATCTTACCATCCATTTAACATTTTTGGCTATAATTTTATAAATATCCCATTAAATATTTTAGTATTACGTAGTCAAATGTAGGAAAATTTATTTCTTAATGAAAATTGTTACTAAAATTTGTTTCAGAGAAAAAACAACAAGGATTAAAAAGTGCAGGATGGCGATTTGGCAATAGAATTAATTACATACACAAGCATAGTAGTTGATACATGCTTAAATCCGACACTGGATTGTTAAAGTTGTTGAATTATGATGGCAATATCACCAAAAAAACACAAAGATCGGGATAGATAGGAATTTAGATAATTATGTCTACCTGGTAGATAATTATGTGAAGCACCCAGAGAAGCACAAGTCGCCAACTTTACACTAACCATTAACCGACATTTCAACAAATTCTACTCTCCTTGGATTAAATCCATAACAACACGCTTTATGCTTCCATTGTTTTTCCTAAGCAACTTCTTATTCATCTCTTTGTCAAGGAAACCCTGCATAAACCCCATAACTAATCAAAACAGTATCCAGTTGAACAACATATTGCTTGGTCAGAGGACCGAATGGGAGCAGGGGGATTAGAAGAGAAAGGACTTCAAATTGCAGGCATTTAATGATAAAAGATGAACCGAACAACTTACCATCTCTTGTAACTCTAGAAGGATAGGGCCCCACTCAGAAATACCATAGACATCAACACTACATAGATCGTCTATGGATTGATCCAGATCGTACTCATTAATCCTCAAGATCTCTTTGTTCAAATCAACCTGCTTGAAACCCATCTCCTCAAGTTCTCTAAGTAGGCTCTCCTCCACAGAGTTAATTCCACCAGTCCCTACAACAGATGATGATGGCAAATCTACAGTGGATGACTGCTGATTAGAGGGAACAGCTTCGGTTGTTTCAGATAAATCAATAATAGGATAAGAAACCGATGAAGGTGCCACGGAGGTTGCAGCAGGGGCTGAGGCGGCAGGGCCAACAAATGTAGCTTCATTTATAGGGAACTCCTTTTCCAGTTCCAACTTTGGTTCCTTGTCAACCTGTGTTGCAGGTTCAATCGGAGCATTAGGAATGCGGGTTTGAAGAAAAGTATCATCCTCGGTAGGCCGAACATTGATATCTATAAGCAGAGGTCCTTCAGAGCCACTGACATCAAGGGGAATATTCAAGTTCAATCCTTGAGAGTTATCATAAAATGAGTCCTTGAGAGAGGCATCAACCTGTGTGTACGATAATGCGGGCAAATTTATTATTACACCATTAAGACTAAAATCTAGTGTCCCTCCCAGGGGAAAGATATTCCTTCAACACAATCATTTTACCTGTATAAGGACCCAAACACGTTGGCCAAATTTATGTCCAGATAATGTTGCCAACCTCCAGTATGATATGTATCGACCAGGTATCTGAGGTGCTGTAAAGTCAACTGCAATGTCCAGTTCCTTCTCCGTAGGGACACCATTCTGAACCTGGAACGTTTAATAAGAGAGAGCACTGAAGAAACTAGCATGCCACAGATTCTACGATGAGCAAGACAAACCTAGAGAAAGGATAATAGACCTTAAGGAAATAATTAAACTACAATACGAATATTTATCAAACCTCCAAGTCAACTGAATGAGAGTCACTAAACTTGTCTCCTCCAATCCAAACAAGTTCAGTTCCCTTGGGCCATACTACAGTGCCATTATTGCGCATTCGCCAGATCTTTGTAAATGCAGTAGATGGAGCCATCATTGTACCGTCTATCACATTGACATCCAAAATGAACCGACTATCTAACTTTGGTCTTGCATGCTTCAAAATGGAACTTTTCTTAAAAGTATGTGGTGGTAATGTTGGCTGCACCATAAAAAAAACAGGTGAAAATGCAATGACTTGCATAGGGAGAAAAGAAAAGACAGCAGTAGTCAAAAGTGATTACAAAGTTTTTGGATTGTTCATATACACATCGAGGGAAACGAGCAGATGCGGGGCGGTCCATTCTGATATAGTCTGTCCCATTACCCATTTCGTTGTAACAAATGTGGCAGAGATCATAATTTTCCTTTCTGCATGAAGAACAAAATATCATGGAAACGCCCCTGAAAACAATTTAACAATAAACAAGTCTAAACAAATCAAAGTACTTACACTTTGGATTTGAAACGAGGTCCAGTTATTGGATAGACACCACAACCATCACAGCGCACACCTTTGTGGAACATACCAGTCATTGCCTCAGTGTGACGATGGCTCCTTTTAAACGGGGGCATTTGAGAGTTTCCAACATGTGGTGTCCAAGAATTGATATATGTCCCAGAAAACGAACAGTCAAAGACAGCACCAGCACCAGCACTTAATGAAGCTGTCTCGGTTGAACCATTATTAGGACCAGCAAGAATTGAGGATGTGCCACTGCTGTCAACCCTACCAGCGGAAGTATAGACATTCGACATTTTACCCTTCCTGCCACCATCGTCAGGGACTTCTGATGAAAGTGAATCCTTATTCACATTTGTGGACTGAGATGAATAGGGATCACAAGGAGGGACATTGAGATCAACAGTGGGAAATTCTGCAGCTGTTGTTGCACTGATTACATTCCCAGCTTCCAAATGTTGACTGGCACTGGAAGCAGAGGCTACATCTCTAATTAGGTTTTCAGCCTCCACCTGTTGAGTGGCATTGGAAGCCAAGTCTACAGATGGCATCTGTACACCTCTTGCTTCACAATGTGGATTGGCATTGGAAGAAGAGGCTGCATCTCTAATTAGGTTTTCAGTCTCCACCTGTTGAGTGGCATTGGAAGCCAAGTCTACAGATGGCATTTGTAGACCTCTTGCTTCACCGGTGATAGGTTCTTCAGGAACACCATTTTTAGAGAATGGACCAGTTGCAACATGAGGCTGGCAATAAGAATTTAGAACAGAATGTCCCACTAGGGAAATTAAATCAGCAAGATTAACGGGAAGCTGACTAGAAGATGCAGCATTTGGATACAATAAATTGGAAATAAGCTCATGTACTGGCTCGTGCAAAGAAGATAAAATGTCAACTTTATCTGCATTTCCGCTCAAAGATGGGTTTGGAACAGGAGATCTTAAGGGAGAGGCACTCTCACTATGGACAGCAGAATTGGAGGCTGAGTCCACATATGAAGATCGAGAACCTTTTGCTTTAGAAGTGACACGATCTTCAGGAATACCAGTTTTTGAACTTCTACCAGCTGCATCACGAGGCTGGAAATGAGAATTTAGAACAGTTTGTCCCATTTTCAAAATTGAATTGGCAAGATTATCAACCACAGGTGTTGAAGATGCTGCTTTTGAAAGCGACAATTTAGAAAGAGCCGCATGTAATATAGGATTTCTACCCAGAGGTGGGTTTGTGACAGGAGACTTTGAGGGGGTGGCACTTCCACTAGACCAAGCATTTGATTTAGCACCGTCGTCATTGTTCATAAGTACCTCAATTCTCAAGAATTTCAATTGTTGCCTCATCACATCACGCAAATCATCATCATCAACTAGAGTCACCAAGTCACCATCTTCATCAACATATCTCAGAATTAAATTTGCATCAGCACCGAAACCGAAGATAGAACATATCTTCTGTCTCAACCCAACCATGTCGAGATCCAGTCGATTAATCTCGTCCACACGGGCAGTGAAGCGCCTGAGGGTATCCCCATATTTCACCTGTCCAAAAAAAAGGGATGTATTGATGCAATAAGCAAAGATTTGCATGATTACAGAACCGAACATTAAGACTTTACCAAAATAAAGTTGGGTTATAATATGTCAAAAAGCCACAAAAAATATCAGCAGATTCTTGCACCAAAATTTAATGTAGGGTATAATCAAAATTACAGTTAGTATCGTCTAAATCAAAATGTAAAATCATATATTGTTCGGCAGGATCCTTGATATATTAAACCAAAATGTAAAATACCATCAATACTAGAACAAAAACAGAGCCACAGTAAAATGAAACTTCCACTATGCACAACAGTTTTAATTCCAATACAAACTCATAAAAGAGAATCGTTCTAATTACATACAATACTCCTAGCCAAAAGAATAAAACTAATTCAACCCACATCTAGCGGATGCTAGGAATCAATTGATTTTCGTGAAACTCACGCTAAATTGTTTTCTAGGAAAAAAACAATTTGTTTATACCGAAACCCAGCAAGAAATGGTTGGGGTTTCAGCCACATCGTTGTTCCAAAAGTTACTACATATAATAAAACCATAATTCCGTGCTCCGATTACTCAAATAATAAAATTAAAGGCGAAACTAGAAGGGGTGTATGTAATTTTAATTTAACACGGTTGTAAAAAAATCAACAACAACATGAAAGCACCATAATGACTATCAGACTCAAGACTTTATCAACTGGCAAAATCGTCACAAAAAAAAAAAAAACGATTCGTCTTCCTTTTCTCCAAGAAATATCTAGATGACTAAACACGCATCATTACACCACAAAAGTGATGATTAAGAGAAGGAAAACAATTCAGGACCAAAAATTGAAACGAAAACATGAGGGAAAAGGAAAATTAAGATAAAAACCTTGATCACTAGAGCAGACTCCATAGCTCTCGGAGCAAAAGAGAGAAACGACAAAGGGAGGAGTGGCAGTTATACAGAAAAGAAAACACTGAAACCCTAACCCTAATGGGTAACGAAGCTTCTTCTTCGGAACAGAAAATGGAGAGAGTTGCACGGCTAGCGTTAGCCACTTTAAAAGCTTTGCGAGCCGGAGAGTGACATATATATACACTATTGTGACTTTGGTAACAAGAAATTTTTTTATTTTTGACTTTTCTTTTCTCCTAAATGCATACATAACTTCGTGGCAAAGGTAACGGTACGATCCTCCCACGTATCTTATCTCTTTTATTAGCGTTGTTAAACATCAAATCAAATAATATTGAAAAATATATTTACAAAACTAAAAATTAAATAAAATTTAGAATTCAATAATCAATAATCGAAAACCATTTTATTAAATTACTCAAATTTCACTTTGAAAAAAAAAAAAAAAAATTAACTAATCTGTAATTATATTATATATAAATAACTAGAGGAGTTAAATTACTGCTAGAGTAATCCTAGTAAAGACAAATAATTAAATTACTTGTGGAGCAACCTATAGAGAGCGCTTGGTGAGGAGTTTTAGTTTTCTAGTAATTTGAAGTTGGGAATATTTCTGCCAAAAATGTTTTTAAGTTTTTTCTGAAGTTATTTTTTTATAGATGTAAGAATATAATGTGATGCAGATAAATATAACTTTCTCTAGTTGAATTATTTATACTGTGATGCAGATATAATGTTTTTTATTAAACAATTTAATGTGATAAATAATCAAAATTATGATAAAAAATATTATATTATTCTTTAATTTCTAGAAAAACTATTTAAATATTCTAGATAATATTTCTAACAAATCAAATTATATTTTAGTCATTTCTAGCTATAATTATTAAATAATAAGTTAGATGGTAACAACAATTCACGATTCTTCTAATTCTTATGGTTTACAAATTCATTTTCTTAATATTCACTATTGTGATAACAACTTTTCATCGTAATTATTTTGATTTTTTTTATAAGTTGGTTATATATCTATACCTATATATAAAAAGGATTTTTCACTTTAAATGCTCTAAATTGTTTTTCTATTTTATTCTTGTTTAATATTTTGTTTTATTAATTTATTTTGGTTATTTCAACATTTTATAATTTTAAAAATTAATGAAACAGTTTTTTAATTTTAAAATTTTATTTTATTTGTTCTCACTTAATTGATAAGAGAGTGGAGAGATTTGTTACTTTTCTGTTTTAAATTGATATTTTTCTTTATTAAATAAGCAGTTTTTTAATTTTAAAATTTTATTATATTTGTTCTCACTTTGGCAGGAAAGTGGAGAGATTGTTACGTTAATTTTATTTTGTTGTCACCTAACTCTGGCAAGTGAGATTTGTTACTTTTCTGTTTTAAACTGATTCTTTATTAAATAAATTTTAAAATTTTATTATATTTGTTCTCACTTAACTGACAGAAAAGTGGAGAGATTGTTACGTTAATTTTATTTTATATGTGGTCACCTAACTAGCAGGAAAGTGTGGAGAGATTCATTCTCCTATTTAAAACAGTTATCATAAACAGTTTTGAATGTAGTTTTTTTCTCTCTCTTTTTTTATCTCTCTCCTTCCTCAAATATCCTGAAACTCAATAAATATCTCTCATATATACAATTACACATGAATTTATATTTAAATATATATATATATATATATATATAATAATAGTAAAAATAAACTAAAAAATATGGATGCATAGACGCGCCTGTATGAATAATAATGGCAAGAAGAGTGGAGAGATTGATTACTTTTCTCTTTTAAACTGATATTCTCCTTTATTAAATAAGCAGTTTTTTAATTTTGAAATTTTATTTTATTTGTTCTCACTTAACTGGCTGGAAAGTGAGAGATTAGTATGTTAATTTTATTTGATTTGTGGTAACTTAACTCACAAGAGAGTGAAGATATTGATTCTCCTCTTTAAAATAGAGGTGACATAGTGGGGCGGGTCGTGTGGGTCGGCCCGCGGTCCGTTGAAAAAAACGCGTGGCGAGTTGCTTATTTTAGCCCGTTGACCCGCTTAGACCCGCCCTGCATAATCCGCAGTCCGCGGACCAAGTGCGGGGCGGGCAGGTTGACCCGCATAACCCACATAACTTTAAAATGTAATTTTTTTTTATGCACCTCCATTTTCTTCATGTAGCCTCATATTTCATATTCCAAAATTTTTAATAACATCTTACTACGCATGTCTCATGAAAATAATATTATAAGACCATTTACTTAATGCATCCAAATAATAAAAATTCAAAGTTTTTATTTAAATTTTTTTTTTTTTAAAAAAAAATATTTCTTATGCAGGTCAACCCTTATGCGGAATGGTCTACAAAAATCAGCCCGCAAATTCTATGCGGGATGAGCCAACTCGGCCCACTTTTTGCAGGCCAAGTGGGGGGCAGACCTATGCGGGGCGGGCAAGCCCGCATTGCCATCCCTACTTTATAAAAATTATCATGAGCAGTTTTGAATGTAGAGTAGTTTCTTAATTTTTTTCTCTCTTATTTTATCTTTCTCCTTCCTCAAATCTCTTAAAATCTAATAACATATCTCTTAGACATACAAATACACATGAATTTATATTTATATATATTATAATAATAGTAAAAATAAAAACTAAAAAATGTGGATATAACGCATGTGTTTGCGCTAGTATATATATAAAAAATCTTCCCTTTTTTTACAAGTTTATCATCACTTTCAATTATTAAGATGGATATATTAAAATCATTTTAGTAATATTAAAAAATATATTTTATCTTATGCTTTTATTTTATTTATTTAAAAGAAAAAATGTTGACTAGTATATTACTTTGTGAAGATGGACCTATGTCTAACAAGTTGTTAACTTGTTTATTATTCAATATTTGATTTAAGCATTTGTAGTCGGACTCCACGTCTAAAGTATTTGTAACTTGACTCCATGCTTAGAGCACATGTATCTCACCTCATGCCTTGAACATTGATAGTTCAGCTCCACCTTAAGCAATTGTAGCCTGACTTGTGCTTTAAGCATCTCTAGCTTCGTTTATCTTTAAATATATCTAGTTCAACTTCATGCCTTGAACAATACTTTATTAACAAATATGAAAATATGTTTAGTTCAGTTTTATGTCGAACATTTCTAACATAATTTTTTAAAGTTAAGAATTTTTAGCTCTAACTTACACATTGAGTATCTTTAGCTCAACCTTTTTATTCTATATGAAAACATGAACCATTGTTGTTTTATTAAAATCATAAGTGAATTTTCTTGATTAAACATTAAATAAATTAGACAATTTAATTCATACATCCAAAACAATTCACACACTTTTCCTTGATTTAACACTAAAGTGCATCATCCAATTGGGATGATAATAAATAGTTTGTAGTGATTTTTTTTTTAGTTTATCATTAAATAATGTGTATTACCCAATTAGTTAAGCAATAACAAGTTTTCACTCATCTCTTCTAAGTTAAACACTAAAAATTGTGCATTATCTAATTAATTAGACGATAAAAGTTTACACCCATATATTCATGGTTACTAATCTTTGTGTACAAATCCTTATGCATCAATCTATACACTAATTATTGTGCATTAAGCTTTATAAGGCACTAACCAACAATCTTTATATAATGTTTAAAAGTTCCATGAGCATTAAAAAATACACTTCAATATTTATAAACAAACATTAAATAATGTGTTTCAATCTTTATAAACAAGCACTTAAAATCATATTCTTTTAAGAAAACAACATAAGATTATTATAATTTAAATGTCTAAGTCTCTTGTGTCATAAATAATAATAATTTTTTTCTATAGTCATCAGGTTGAATTTTCTCTCATAATTAAGAGAAACTGAAAAAAAAATGTTATTTTTTTATATTCATCACAACACCAATTATTCTTTTTGAATAAAAAAAATTGCACTTTAAATTCTTAAAATCAAATAGAATAATGCTCCACAAGTTGTCGAATTCTTAAAAAAAATTCGTCTAATTGGCACGTAAAAAAATATCATGAGTTATCTTACATTATTGTCTTTTGTAACTTCAATGTTAGATTTTTCCTTTTATTTCAACATACTCTTTATTTTATTGTCTAATTTAACTTTGTCATCAAAATTTTCTCTATTTCTAATCATATGGCTATTATAGTTTTATAAAGGAAGACAATTTAGTCTTTAATTGCAATGTGCAAAGCATAGATTTTGGAGTTATATGCTAATTAGATTAGGAAAGGGTTGTCTTTTTTTTTTTTTTTTTACATTAGTATGCATAATGTTATGCATCATCTTACATATTTTTTCTAGATTTTTTTTTGTTAATTTCAAAAATTTGTGTTAGTCTTTGTGTGTTCAATGCAGTCAATTGTGGGACTACCTAACAATGCTTTTACCGAAGAGGTGCAATTTCACTTATTAAATATCAAATGGATAAAATTTTAAAAAATTACCAAAATGGGTAGGTCGTATCAAGGTGGTACGACTTATCCATTTGGTAAATTTTCAAATTTTTATCCATTTTGATAATTACCTTATGAAATTGCATCTAAATGGTAAAAATCTCCTACTTGACAGAATTAAGGATGCAAATTGACCAGTCATGGATGTTTATTGGTAGTTTTAAGATATCTTATCTATGTCAGACCAAAGATGATGAGTTTTTATTTCATTCTTAGATTAACAAGTTCATCTCACCCCACAATTATGTGATCATGGATATGAATTCAAACAATGTAGACACAAGAGGTTGATGTGTCTAGCATAATTAAATATTAAGTTCGAGCTTTTAGATTAAATAAAGTATTTTTTTTTAATTACATGTGAAGATAGTTTCCAAAATTTAATTATTATCATGTCTTTCGTATGGACAAATTAAATTAATATTAAAAGACATTATCTATTAATAAATAATTAAGTTTTATAATTTTTTAGTCAACAAAATCGATATGTTCCAATAATTAATGAATATTTTAAGATATAGTGTTTATCTTAGCATGAGTTTAGTCGATGCTTGTTATTAAAAGTTGAGACAAAGATCACCGTATCCATGAAGATTAAGTTTTTTGACCGACGCAAGATGGACGTTTTTCAAGTTATTCAGGTGTCAACTATGCTATTTATGTAATTTTTTTCCCATCACATTTACTAAATTAGTTTTCAAAGACTTCAAAGTTTTATAATGAATACTAAAATAGTTATTTACTAAAAAAATTATAAATATAGCAAAATTTCATATTTTCTTTTATCTACACTTGGCTTACTTGAGGTGAACCAGTGAAAAACAGGTAAGAAGGAAGGAAAATAATGAATTAGTATGGAAAAAGAAGAGGAAACAAAATTGTGTATGGGGCACTTCTTTGGATTTCTTTGTAAAAACATAGAAAAAAGAAGAAAGGGACACTTGATCATATTGTAATGTTCAACTACGAAGATAATTAATTGATTGTGTTGTTTCATAGTTCTTTTAGTTAAAAATATTATCATAATTAATTAATAAAAGTTTCATTTTAAATTATTTATAATAAATAAAAAATACTAATGAAATAATATATATTATCATGTCACTCTTATTAGATTATTTAATACGTTAAATAATTAAAATATCATATAACTTAATTTCCATGTTATATAAATATTTTGAAAAATATTCACGATTAACAAGAATTCTTTGTTGTCAAGAATCATGATGTATTCAGGTAAGAGAATACCGTCTCAAATGCTTCTTTAACCATTCTTTAACAAACGGACCAGGATGTTCTGTGTCTATTAATACTGCATCTAATTTTATTTTTTTTAAATCCTTTATAAAACGAAGATTGATCCATAATTCCGTATTGAGATGTTGGAATAGGTCTCACTCTTTGATCCTACAATTACTGTATTGCTGATATATTTGACAGCAATGGCATTTGATTTGTGTGCTTCACACTTCACAAAGCAGTCTATTCAGATTACAATTCACAAACAAAATGCGCTAATAATCCACGCTATGGGTCTTTTTAAAGGCTTATATAAATAAACTCTGTTCCAATCAAGGAACAATTTGCAGAACCAACAACAAAAATAAAGAAACAAGGAAAATGATGCAAAAATTTGTCAATTGCATGCTACTACATGTTTTCTTTTTATCGTGAGTACTGAGTAAATATTGTTTGTTAATTACTATAGCTTGTTTTCTAAATTATTACAATAAGATTTTATCCCCAATCACTACTTCATTCGTTCATCGATAGGTGGCAAACAAGCTGAGAAGGGTAGCACAAACCAGAGCGAAGAGTCCCTTCTGTGATCTGAAGATAGCGCTGCACAAAGACCACGCCACGTCAAGCGTAATTAGCCCTCCTCGTTGAATCAAAAGCTTGCGACGGTAACCTGCAAACCTCAGCAGCACCAACACTGTGATAAATGTCACCATTGTAACTCGGAAAGCTAACAACATCACTGATGCAATGGTCAGAAGCGCCACTATCAAATAGAACCTTTCCATTTTTGGATCACGTAACGCACCGACAAAGCATGAGACCGTGACAGCGACCACCAACGTTGAGATTACGGAAGCCTTGGTCATGGTTCCGCAAGCTCTCAGAAAACACAGAAGCCTGGGTGTTTACATGAAATATGTATACGAGGAAGCGCTGGTGCTTTAAGTATTGTATGATTGATGAAGTGTGTTAATCATATAATGAGAGGCATGTGGTGCACATGGAGGTGGTTGCCAGTGGTAGGTAAGTGAGGTTTTATAACAATAATGGTGTAAAAGGGGATGTGAAAAAAAGTTTTTAGACCTAAAGCCTAAAGAACCTCCAATCATTGTCGAATCCATCTGTCATAATTGATCCTTCTTGTGGCCAATATCAGGATTTAAACCGCATTATATGACATTGGAAATCAGGAATTCATGAATCATGATGTCAAACCACAAAAAGAAGGAATTAATATATTAAGAGTTTCATTTTTAATGTTATATTTATAACTAAATAAAAATATTATATTTATTTTTATCTTTATATATATATATATATGAAAGAATATAATTGGTGAAATATATTTTTCCATACAAAGTAATTATATAAGTCATTTTAAATTGTTTATATTTAATAGAGTTATATTGATCAATACGAGTTTTAATTTTTTTTATTCAAATTTTAATTTTACAAACAACTATTAATATGATTCAATTATATTTATTATTAGTATAAAATTAAATACTCTTACGACTTAATTTGTTACATAACACTATTTACATATATATTTCCCCATCACCATTTTGTTTTTATTTCTCTATTTAGCATCTTTTTATTTTTATTTTTCTATCTAACACCATTTCAAAAGTAAAAAAAAATTAATAAATTAAAAAAATTAATAATTTTAATTTTGAATGCATTAAAAAAATAAATATTTTTAATGTTTAAAATAGTTACTAATGAAGAAAGAAATGAGTTTTTACAAAATAAAAGTAATAAATTAAAAATGTTTAGTTTAATTTTTTTTAAATGAAGAAAATAAAAATTAAATCTTACAACAATTTTAAAGTTGAATCTATAAACAAAAATTATTATTTATTTATTATTATTGATATCATGTTAGTAAAAAATACACGACACAATTATAAAAAAATCAAAGTCAATTAATATTAATTAGTAGTGACATAGATATAATATTGAAGTGTCTACTTATTTTTAAGCCTTAAGTATAACATTTGCATTAGTTCTTTAATATTATTTGTGTGTCCACTACTAATTAATACTAATTGACTTTGTTTTTTTTTTGTAATTATGTCATATATTTTTTACTTCAAATTAACATGATTATATCATCAATAATAATAAAAATAAATACTAATTTATGTTTATAGATTCAACTTTTATGTTGTTGTAGGGTTTAACTTTTTATTTTCTTCATTTAAAAAAATAAAATAACATTTTTAATTTATTACTTTTTTATTTTTATTTTGTAAAAAATTATTTTTATATTCATTAATTATATTTATAACTATTTTAAACATTAAAAATATTTATTTTAATGTATTTAAAATTAAAATTATTAATTTTTTTAATTTATTAATTTTATTTTTTTACTTTTGAAATAATGTTAGAGAAATAAAAACAAAAGTGTGATTAATAGGAAAATAAAAACAAAATGGTGGTGGATGAGAAAATAAGAGTATAAATAGTTCTATATGAAAAATTGAGTCACATCTTACACATATTTAAAATGGTTTTAAATATTTCAAGAAATTTAACACTAATATATATAATTTAACATAAACTTAAAATATGTTTATATCTATATATATAAATATTTTTTTTATATAAAAATAATAGTAAAATATAAACAACATGATAATACAAGATATTGACGCCGATAAAAAAAATAGATATTAACTTCATAAATTTCAATAAATTATTCTTCTAACTCTAATTTTAATATATTTTTTAATCAACAAATAATAAAATAAATAAATTAAAACATTTCAGAAATATTTCAACCATAAAAAATTCAATATATTTCTATCTCATTTGAACATTATAAAATGAATTATATACCATCAAGTATAATAAAAAAATTTAATAGTGGGATTTATAAAACAATGATAAAACTATAAATTAGTTAGTCAAATTTTAATAAATAAGTTTTATCATTATGATCCTTTATATGTTTAACCATACATATAAAATATGGTCGTAAAACAAAGTGTGAGCATGACTGCAAAAATGTAAGGAAAACACTTTTTATGTATATAAGCTTAATACATATATTTCGTTTTATAATTATCATTTTTATATTACAAACAATTTATCATATATTTTAGTATAATAATCTGTCATAGTTTATTTTTAAAATTATAAAAAATAGTATTTTTATTATAAATTATTATATAATGTGTCATTTGTATCACATATATATTATCATTTAAATTACTAAAGATGATAATTTATAATAATCTGTCATTATTATAAGTGTCATAATTTTTAAAATATTATCATCTTTTAAAATAATATATCTTTTAGTATATTGAAAATAATAATCCTTTGCAACTATTATATTAACATTTAGATTTTTTTTATAGATATAGCATTTAGTATAATGAAAATAATAATATTTTAACTAATTTAAAATCTAAAATAGTTAATAATTAAAATATTTGATGATTAATGTATAAATTAATTTATAAATTTTATTAATAATATAAATTAATTTTTTACTTTATAAAATAATATTTAATTTAGTCAATATAGTAATTAAAAAAATTTATTTTTAAAATTAGTTGTTATTGAGTGATTTTATTGTGATAGATGAATAAATCTTTTAAAAATTAAAAAAAAAACAGAAAAAAGTGTTTTAAAATAAAATTTGAATAATTAATTTTTATATTTATAAATTTTGTACTTAAATATTCATATTTCATAAAGAGAAGAGAAGCACTCCACCACATTTAACACCTTCCTAGGTTTAGGAACAATATAGAAAAGGCCCTTCATGTTTCTTTTAGTTTCTGCCTTCTTCTTATGATTTATTAAATCATAATATGTTACCTCATACCAACATATCTTTCACATAATACTATCTCTTCATTTTTCAAACCTAGTACCTTTAAAGCACATATATCACTTAAAATTTCATAGAAACATTTAGTCTCTTAATACTAATATATTAACAGTAGGAATTGCATACTTAACATAATAATTAGTAATATATGAAGACAAGTAAAGAAAAATTAGTTATGTTATAATCGAAATTATACCATAATTACTCTAAAAAAAATTTATACCAATATATTTATGACGTGATAATGATAGGCTATAATGGACATAATAGATAACATTTAAAACATATTGGAGTGAGATAGTTGTTTAACAGATTTAGAAATTAACTCGTCATAGAGTTAATATATACATTGTAAAAATTAAATGTATAAATAAATATAATATATTATTTAAAATTGAATATATAAAACGATTATAATATTTAAATACAATCAGTTTAATATATGTAATCAACTTCTATAATCAGCTACATGGTAATCAAGAGAGTATTAATTTTTGGATTTTTTCGTGTATATTTTTTATTTTTATTTTATCGTGGATTTTCGTGTATGATTTACACACTGTATAATAAATATAATAAAAAGTTCAGTTTATATACCATTAATTTTTATAATCAATTACAAAGATAATTAGTATAGTCGGTTATAGAAACGAAATTTTAATAAACTGTTGAAACATTTTTAACAACAGTAAACTGAAGTATTTGAAATTAATGTACTAAATCAATTAAAAATACTATTTATTGATATATTTATTTGTGTAATAAATTTCACAGTAATTTATTAGAAGAATTAAATAATAAAATATTACTCATTAAATATATTATTGACTATTTTTAATCAGGGATTTCATATTAAAATTATCACTAAAAAATATATTTTTAATAGTTATATTTGGTGTTATTGGTTTTAACTATCATTAAGTGTGTTACTTGCTATTTACTTTTTTCATGGAAGATCCAACGTCGTTAACTGATTATTGGCATTACCGGTTGTTTGATAACACATGTTATTTTCGTCGGTTTGAAAATTCCCGCTATTTTTTGTGGTTTGAAACCCTCGCTATTCCCGACAGTTTGAAAACTTCAAATATTTTTGGCAATTTGAAAACCTCTGTTACTTTTAGGAAATTCATATATAAAAAAAGTAGGTGAAAATCTAACTACATAGACACAAAAGAAGGTTACTAATGTGCAAGCTATTGAAATTATTATCTCTATCTTTCTCCACATGAAATTAGCTCTGGAAATGAGAAATGGAGAAGATGAAAATCAAATTTGAAAAATCAAATAGGGAAAAACGAAAATGAATACCAAATATAATAAAATCATAGTGAGAAATGAAACTTCAATTTAGAGGGAAGAACGGAGAAGTTGAAGATGATTTTCTAGGACAAAAACATAGTGAGAAATGAAGCTTCAAAGGGAAGAACGAAGAGGTTGAAGATGATTTTCTAAGATTGAGGAATGTGTAAAAACGTGAGAGAGCTGAACGTTCGAAGACTTATTCACCTATTCAAAGACTGATTCACCTTGTCTTCGTAGAGCTGAACGTTCGAAGACTGATTCACCTTTTTGTCGGCTACACGCACTCTTCCCCAGCCCAGTAGTGAAGTTTGACCCTCGCCCTACGCCGATTGAGATCTTTCCTTGTGCGGTATAGGTCAATTTTGCTCTTGAAGGAATGTCCAGCTCATAGAAACTTCAACCAGAAACATGAAAAGTGTGTCACAAACTAACAAAATGAGGAATATGACTAAATAAAAAATTAGATAAATAAATTATAAAATTACATGTGCTTGGTCTTATTACATTCAATTCTAACAATGAATTTTTAAAAATTAGCTATTCAACTAACATAGATAATCAATTAAGTTAATATGTGGCATAAAGTGAAATTTGTTTAGGTTCCAAGTCCAAATTTTAAATTTAAAGGTATTTGTAGTAAGGAAACTTTTGGAATAAGTCTTAGTCCACATTAAAAATTCGTTACCACGTAAAAAAAACTGACAATGACTTAATTCAATAGTTTATTTACTACAAGTACCTAGAAAGTCTAAAGTTTTTACTAAAGACAAAAAATAATTTTGTTAAGAATACAAAAACTATAAATATATTTAACCTATATGATAAAAACTCGAAGACATGTTTTCTTATCGTCACTTTAAAAATTTTGAATTTTTTGTGCATGACAAAAGTAACATTTCTTTTGAAATTATTTATAGCAAAAACTCGACTAGACCTAAATAATAAAAAAAGTGATTAGTTTTTTTTCAAATCTCATTTAAACTTGACAATTAAATAATTCCAACCTTATATTCTACATCTTCAAATTGCATCTCACTCAAGTATAAATAGAGTTTTCTTTAATGAAAACCTTTAACTATTTTTGCCTTTCCAAGTTGAAACATTCACAAAACATATTAGAATGCTCTATTGGTTCAAATTTGTAATTAACCACATAATAGTATGTTAATAAATCAACTTTTAGAAAATTAAAAATAATCATGGTTTATAACATGATTATCACGTAACATGTTGTGTATGACTTATTTAATAAGCCTATTTGATACCTGATGGATACAATGCAAAATCAACACTCATAAAATTTTAATGGATTATCAGGAAAAGTTATTTGAGTCAATTTTTTTATCAGAACGTTATGCTTAATAAATAATTGTCTCATCAAGTCAATCATCTAAATATATTCAACAAGAAAACTGGTTTTCTCGGTCAAAGAGTCATTAATAAATCATGTGAACCTAAATTAATTAATTATTATTAAAAAAAAATATATTAAATTATATATTATTCAAACTACAAATATAAACAAAGAAGAATGAGCAATCATATTCTGCCATTACATTTTCTTCTTATAAAATGGCCTAAGGTCCAAGCCTGAACACAAATCACTTTGTTGGTGGTAAAATTTGTTGTCATTCACTCACTCATTTTCTCCTTGCATTACCTGTAGTCAAACCTTGTTCTTTCAGGCTTTTAAGGTATATAGATACTCATCTTTTTTTAATGGGTACTTTTTTATGTACTTTTTTTATATATAAAAATTGAGTCAAAACAGATAACATAGTTTGGAAAAATATCTGAGACAGAAGCATGAGTGGAAAAATTGGAAGCCCTTTGAAACTTGACTTTGATTTGAACTTATCTCCACCAAGGGATGGTGACCTTAGATTTGAGTCCCTAACTCAATTAACAATGGTGTCACCAACCTCACCACCAGAACCATGTGTTTCCATTGAGCTGAAGCAAGATGACAATAATAAGAAGCACCACCTTGAAGCCACTTCTATGATGGTAGTAGGGTGCCCTAATTGCCTTATGTATGTGATGATCTATAAGGGTGGCCTCAAGTGCCCAATATGCAAAAACAATGAATTGGTTTATTTTCTCACTGATAACAACCCCACCACAAGGAAATGATAAAGTATTAGGCCATCTATTTTGGTTTATGTACTCTCTTGCAAGTAGATTATGTTAATTAGCATTTAAATTACCCTTCTAAGATATTTATCTTGTATTATCTTTTTAAAACTCTTTCTATGAGGAATGCTACTACACTCCACTTTTTACCTTCATCTCTTTTACCTGCTAAGCAAATCATAAAAATTGAGCGTAAATAAATGGTTACTCATTACGTCGACCATCTTAAATATTAGTTTAATTAGTTTCGTCTATTGATGTGGATCATCAATAAATAATGGAGACTAAAGAATGAAGCATGAGGGATTTCAATTATCTATAACTGTATTTCTTATTTTATTCATAAATGATTAAGATTGCTTTTTACTTTCACATGCTATATTATGAATATGATCTTTTTTATATTATCAATAACTAGAATTTGATAAACTTTTATATATTTTTCATGTCTCTGATTCAACCTCTAATTAAATACTGAAAGTTCAATAAAACAGTATTAACAACTAATTACTAATAAAAAGAAGGGACAACAAGAAAGAGGAGGGAAAAAATATTATAAAAATATATGTTAATATTATTTTTTAATTTTCAAATATTATTTGCTCTTACTAAATAGAATATTCTAAATCTTTTGAATGTAAATAACTATTTAAATGAATGTGATGTATTTGAGACTTATTTAATCGATTTATTTGATAGCACATGTGATATATTAAAATATTACAATCATAAAAAATGTATTGATAAGTGATTAAGTCCATTTTTAGAGAGTTTATAATAAATTGTTTCCTTTATAGGTAAAACATATTAAATATTCAATATAAAAGTAAGTTGGGATATTATTCTTGACTATGCACAATTCATCACAAAGAATGATAAATTTTGTGAAAAAATGTTAAAATTTGTAACAACATAAATGAGTAAATATGTGTGAAGAATTTTTTTTATGAAAGTGTGTCATTCCTAAAAACTTCATCACAAAAGTAAATAGTGAAAAATGTTTGTGACACCATTACTCTTTCACTAAATTATGCATAAAAGCAATCACTTTGTGATGACAATCACGTATGTCACAAAAAAACTTCACAAAAATGATTTATCGTTTAAGTGAGTCAATTTTCGCTTTGAACAACCTAAAATGTAGTGTCACTTACTATTGTAGTGTATTGCTAATGCCATGTTTGTTTTCGGGCGTGGAAAGTTTAGAAGCGGATAAAGGCATGGAAAGTGATAATATCAAGAAATAAAATATTAATAAATTCCAGAAACCTAGGTAAAGGAGGTTGATTCATCTTTCTTTGCAAATATGCAAAGATTTGTGAAGAAACTAAGGTTAAATATATTATATTAAATATATATTTTATAATTAATTTACATAATATTATTAAAAAGTCAAAATTACCCTTAATTTTATTTGTATCAAATATTTAATAATATTATTAATAAAAATAAAAATAATTATTTATTATATAATAATATTATTATTAATTATAAAAAATAAATATATAAATTAATTTATTATTTTTTTATTATTCAAATATTTTAAAAGTAAGGATAAATTTGTAAATTTACATTTTACATATTTTAAAAAAATTAAAAAAAATTACACCATCATTCTATCACTCACCAACTTCAATAAACTTTTCTCACAAATCTACTCTAACATACCCTAATCCAAACAACCTCACTTTTCTCCACTCCTTCAAATCTCCTCCCCAATCCAAGCACACCCTAAAAGTGAAATATATGACATTCTACGTATGTTTAAGCTTAAGTGTCATATCTCCTATTTTAAGCATTGTTGCTTAAAAGGTGTGGAGCACACTTTAAATGACAGAAGAATAAACTTAAATTTTTCTAAGTCTTTCAATTCAAGTATTCACACTTAGACAACAATATGTGTGCGCTTAAGTGTATTACATGTAATGTTTATCACTAGGCCAAAAGTTATGATTATAATAATCTTGGTGTAATTTTTTCAACTTAACATCGTAGCAGCTCAAGCTTCAATATTTGATTATGACTTAGCAATAATTCATGTCACATGCAACAAGTTATAGTTAATAGTGATGATACAATTCTATCTACTTAAAGCATAATAGTCTAAGCACCACGATTCGATTGTGACTTGACCCACCTGATCTACGTCAAGATATAATTGATGTCATTTGCAACAAAGCAAACACATGTAAATTGATGAATTTCCTATTTTAAAATAACCATTTAAATTGACATTTTGTATACACTCAAGTGATACCACTACAACACTTGAAATTGTCTAAGTGTCTCACTTTGAACGTTCACGCTTAAGCAGATACTTGTGAACGCTTAAGCGAACAAATGAAAGCTGATTAAATTCACATTGAAAAATAATTGCTTAAAGTGATCCTTAGTAGACACTTCAACAATGACACACAATATATAAACTTAATTTTTTCAAAGTGCTTCACTTTGAGCATTCACTCTTAAGAGGATTTTAATATGTGCTTCATTTGTTTTATATAATCTAATGAGGATTAATGGATTTTAATATTGTTAAGTATTTACTTAAGCGAAACCATGTAAGCCTTTAAGAAAAATTTATGTCATTTTAGTATAATCTGCTTAAAATTATACTAGAATAGTTAATATAGTTATTTTGACGAGTTCATTTTATCTAAAGTAAAAGTTGAGATATTGTATTGAAAATATTAATTAAAGTATTTTTTTAA
This sequence comes from Phaseolus vulgaris, assembly GCF_051622355.1. Lineage (NCBI taxonomy): Eukaryota > Viridiplantae > Streptophyta > Magnoliopsida > Fabales > Fabaceae > Phaseolus > Phaseolus vulgaris. The sequence continues at coordinate 44,505,310 of NC_143500.1, read as the reverse complement.
ATTGTGTAATAAAAAATTTTAGGAAGTGATGTTGGTTTGTTGTTGATTTGAATATGTTACACACATATGTTGGAAGGTGTTATATAATATTTATAAACCATGAATAAAATTACTTGTCTGTTTTTTTTTCTTTATTACCATATTGTCTTTAGAGTCGGAGGTAGAGTTGGTGTGTTTAGAGCCTGATGATTCAAATGCATGTTGCTCCCCACAACTTATTGACCAACTATTATGTAGGACATAGAAATGGCCTAATAATACCAACGGCCATGAGGAAATAAAATCCATGCAGTATGTCCATAACCATGTTGATGCCCTTATGGTCTCTTACAACTACAATTGCCACTTGTTGCATGTCTTGTACTACTTCTAGTTCTACCTCCTTAGCAAGTACGCAATAAGTCATATGAAAGAGCATGTGATCAATAGATGTAGCATAGGTGTTGTCGTGTGGTGGATCCACCAGGACCATATAAAATTTTCACAAACCAATGATGAGGGTTGGAAATCCTAAAATTCCACGTGGGATCAACATAAACTCTTTTATTCGACAAGAGATGAAGTTTTATAGATGTTTATAGTAAAAGTGTCCTGAGCTGCAAAGATGAACTTTTCAATGTTAGTGACAATGTCGAAAATATGGAGGGTAAGAGCAATGTTGGCGAGGAAAGCTCTTGAAAGTGTGTTCAAATTTGATATTTAAATATGCAATGTATGACACTCTTCTTTTTGATTGATAAAAGTTTTGTATTTTGGATTGAGTTTGTCCAGAAAATAAAAACTATGAATGAGATAAGGGTGTAAGACACATAGTCACACAAATAAAAGGGTTTCTTAGGTGCTCTAGATGATCTTCGAATGCAGACTTCAAGTTCATCAATACTAGACATTGATGTTTCATATGTATAATAAGACTCATTAGAGTGATGGATAACAAAAATATCAATAGACAAATTATCAATAATAAGCAAAGGAATTATCATATCATCACTAAACAAGGAAAATGTCTAGACAAAATCATTTCCTTTAAAAAAAAACTATTTCACGAAAAAAAAAATCCATTAAAATACAATTTTATTTGGTATAAAATAATTTAGTTAGTCAAATATATTGTTTACATATAAAAAGAGAGAGGCTATATATAATAACAAACATTCTGATAAACTCAATAAAAAAATAAAATAACTAATTATATTTAATTTTAATTATTTTCTTTTCTTTTTCCTTGATTTAAAACACTATACTTTCCCACAATTACATGGATATTGGAAGTATAATATCTGAATCAACACCTTTTTTGACATACTATTCTATTATTATTAAATGGAATTTATATGGCTTTGGGTTTAGACGGGTAGATGACACGTAGAGAATGTTTTTCAAATTTTGAGTTTATTCGGATTAAACTGTATAAAACAACTGGAGGATTGGAGGAAAAAAAGTAATAGAAAATAGTAAATTCTATTGAATTTACCAATTGCCTGCAAACAAAACTATGGTTTATAGCGAAAAAAGGAAATGATGTTAACTTCCAGCCTCCATAAGATGCTATGCAGCAACCAAAGAAGACTGATGAGCTGGGAATAGTACGTGTCTGCGTGTTATGATCTTCTTCTCACAATAAGCATCAAAGAAAGTCCCCAGCCATAGGCTCATAGCTGCTGATTAAGATACGCTTCCTTGGGAGTTTTTGGGGACATAATCATATCAGATACATTATCAGAAACATTCTTCAGCCAAGAGGTGCTTCGCGTTAACCACCCATTATCTCCCTGTTCTTGCATTTCCTGGGTGGTTTTTCTTTCTTCCTCCGCCAATATATCAATCCATCTCTGAGACATGAAGCTCTTTACTGCTTGGACCCCTTGATCCACAAGATCCACAGGTGGCACTTCAAGAGGATTCTGATCCAAGTTTAGCTTGGTCAAGTTATGAAGGCGACCAAAAGAATCAGGAAGTGCATGAATTTGGTTGTTGCTGAGATCCAACTCCCTGAGGTTGATCAAATCACCAAATGTCTCTGGAAGTTCTCTGAGGTCACTGAAGTTACTGCTCAGGTTTAGAACTTGAAGACTAGTCAATTTCCCAACCGCAACAGGAAGCCCGCGCAGCTCGTTAAAGTGAGCATCCAGATAGCGCAAGGATTTCATCTCACAGATTGATGAGGGAAAAGATCGAATCTTGTTCAACTGAATCAGAAGCTTCTGTAAATTACGCAACTCATATCCAATGTTTGTTGGCAAATACGACAGGCTGTTAAAGCTTGCATCTAGCTCCACCAATGAACTGATCATTAAATATAAAGCATTCTTAGTTTCGAGAATGCGCATAAATAAAAAATATTATATTCTCCAAAATACACGAAATGCATAGATGATATGATTTAAACCACAAATCATGCTAAGACTTTCCTTAATATTCAAGAACTTAAACCAGAAACAGTTTTTCCCTTGATGTGTTGCATGTGTATCAAGTATAGCTTTCAAAATATACACAATCATCACTTGAGAGTTGTCATGATGTCGGACATAAATTTTACAAGGAAGTCAAACTAAACCAGAGTTATTAACCAACTTGACACACCGGAAACAAGAGTAAACAGTGTAGCACCGAGAATGTAAAAAACTTCTAGATCGTTCAATCATAAAAATAGTATTTGTACTAGTTACATTAGTTGATACAGTGTACAAAAAAAAATGTAAAATAGTGTTTCTTCTTGCATTACCTGCACTTACTAATGGAATCAGGAAGAGCACACAGCTTGTTTCCGGAAACATTGAGGACCTTCAACTTCTGCAACAAGCCAATTGAATCTGGCAGAGACTCCAGAGCATTGGAAGAGATATTAAGCTCCTCGAGATTTTCCAATCCACATATGGAATCAGGAATCACCTATGATGCAGTAAACAATTGTGGAACATGTACATATATATGTGCGTGAATAAAGAATTGGAAACGGAGGTTGTGGGAATGGAGGGGCGTAATTACCGAAAGTTGATTGGTGGAGACGTCGAGGACGACCAATGCAGGAATGTGGCCAAATGCTTCAGGAAGGTACTTGAGGCGCTTGCCGGAGAGAGCGATTCGTTCCACCCCTTTTCCGTAGGCCTCTTGCAAAATCCCCTCAACCTGTTCTTTCACTTGGCTAACTTCTTTGTCGTCCTCGACCTCGTCGTTCTCATTGTCGTCGTTGTTGGCGTTCTCGTAAATCTTGACCAAGCGCTTCTCAGCGTCCTTGAGGAGCTTTCCGTAGGCGTCGTGCATGTTGTCGAGCTGAATGAGGGACTTCAAAATGCGCTTCTCTTTCTCCGTGGATTCCTTGGTGGCCTTCTCCTTCTCCGCGAGGTGGGCAACCCAGCGGGCCTCGTCGATCTCCGGGGGCCTGGGCATGCCCACGATCTCTTCCAGTTGGCGGGACAGGTGGGCTTCGAGGTCCACCAGCTTGGCCTTGGCCTCGTCGACCTCCTCATGGGTGGGCCGGGGCCCCATGACCTTGAAGACGGATCGGGCCTGGGCGACGTCGGAAATGGCGCGGGTCATGGAAGCCAGCATTGCCGGGTCGGCTAGATTGGGCATTTGGCCCACGATGGAGGAAGAGGAAGAGGAAGAGGAAGGGTAGGAGGGAGATGGCTGTTCGATGTCGACGTGATGGGATTTGGAAGTGGAGGCGGAGGAGGAGGCGGTGGCGGTGGCGGAGGCGGAGGAGGTGGGTGATCTAGGGCCGAAGGAAGGGAGACGGGACATGACGTAGGAGAGAACGGGGAAGGTTCCTGGGTGGGGATCCATGGTGGCGTCAATGGGAGGGAGCAACTCACGAGCCAAAATGTGAATCAATGTGATATCGCTTCGCTATATAGATCAACCTCCATACCTGGGATTCAGTTAGTTAGTTAGTTATTTTCTTTGAATGTGTGGGACAAAATCACTCACTCTATTTCTTTTGCTCAAATTCGTTTACATCTAAATAGGAAGGAGAGAGATAAAAGGATTATATTCATGTTCCAGGTGAACAAAAATAAAAATAAGAGAACCTATTTTTGGACAATTTATCAAAAAATATTGTGTCATCTAAAGTGAAGTGAAACAATAGAAAAGTTATTTAATTTTAAGAAAAATAAAAAAATGAATAGTTTTACATTAATAAATAGACTAATTTTCATACAATTTATCTGTTTATTTTCATTGATCAAAACAATTAATCTTCACCTTCTTTATTCTTATTTCCCTCTGGCCAAACAATTTCTCTTAAATGTTGCAGAAGAGAAACTACGGGTAAGTGCGACCACTTTCATATAGCATATTTAGTTTTTTCTTACTATGACTTATTTTTTATTGGAAGGCCCAATGGGCCAATGGCTTTGATTTTTGTCCAGAATTTAATTCTTACAATTTAATTGGCCCAATGAAACATTTGTGATTTATATCTTGGGAGCACTTCATCTCTTTAAATTCCATCAACTTACTTCTCAAAACGACTCAAGTTACATTTTTTAGATGAGATATGCATATTTATCTAAAAATAATTTTACCAAAATATATAGAAATTTTGTACATCAGATAAGAAGAGAATAATGGTATTTTCACACAAGTGGAAACAATGGCTACAATAATACTAATGTTATTTGTTTCTTGAATTCCCTATGGAAGAAAATGTAATTTTTTTGGGTTATTTCAGAAGATAAAAGTTTTATATGATCTAATTTACTCAAATATTAAGTGTTTGTATGCAACATTTTACTTATAACTCCAAAATGGGTAACAAGCGGAGTGAGAATTATGCTAAAAAATATAATTACATTATTATTTTAGATACACTAATCTTAGTCTTAATCCAAAACTTATAAGATCGTTAAGTATAAGATGCGTTCAATATACATGCACAAATAAAATTGTAAGCATCCTATACTCTTTTTTTTTATTTGTGAAATTTCTTTTTTGCATCTTTCTTTTTTTCTTTTATTTCTCTATATTTTCTTTATTTTGCTATGATTGTTTATTTTTTTTCATGAATTCTATCAATGATATGATGGTGGAGTAAAGAAAATTTCTAATTTATCATAATTTCTTTTGAAATAAGTTTAATTTTGTTAAAGTATCTCCATTTTGTTTCCTTCTTTCCGTGAATATTTTAATATTTCATAGTTTCGACCAATTAAAAAAGTACTATCTAAATTAGTTAATTTTTTTTTTCTTTAACACGTTTGGTGTATTTTAAACTTTATTTCTATCTTAGAGATTTCTTTTGTTTAAAAGAAAGCAAAACTCAAATATAAGGGAAGCTAAATTGATTTTGGTAGTATTAATGATCAAAGATTATTAACCATATTAATGGATGATATTGAAAGTTGTACTTTTTATTTTATTTTGAAATTACATATATAATTGGGTATTGTAATCTTGAATATATTTAAAGGTTTTAATTAGTCAAATTCATATTGAATGACTATTTAAAAGGGTGATGTGTATAAATTAGTAAAAAAAGTATTGAATTAAGTTAAATCTCTATAGTTTTGTATTAACATATTTGTTAATGTTGATTTAGTTTTTTAGTTTTGTATTAACATATTTGTTAATGTTGGTTTAGTTTTTTTTTTTTATAAAGAATTTCATGATAAACATTATTATATAACTTGACATTTCAGATAGACTGACACTTCAAACAACAACAATCATTTGTCATCACATACAAAAAAAATATTATTAAAAAAATATAAAAATATGGAGGATTAGACCAAAACTCATATACTAACAAAAATGATACATAAATAGACTATATCTATTATCCAAGAAGTAAAGGACTAATTTTTGAATTAATTTCACTTAACAAAACTCAAACAATAGACATTTTTCTTAATGAAATTTACTTCACCTAATAAAAATACTTTAATAAAAAAGAAACATATAATACATGGAGTATATCTAATTTAAATTGTATACACTTTTTTCCTTTAATCGTCTTTATTTGAAATTTAAGTTAATCAAGATTTGTTGAGTATTGATTGTGTTATTTTCTATTATTATATGCATGAATTAAAAGATTTTATGTTTTTATAAGTAATTATCATAATAATATTAGTGTAATAAACAGAGTGATAAATACATGCATTATATAAATGGTAATAAAAAAATAATGTTAATGTTTTGTGTGAATATTAAATTAAGAGATTTGATGAAATTTTAAAAATTACTAAAATACATTGATTCATATAGACAAAGTATGCTGTTATTTAGATTAAATGATAGATCATCAAATAAACAAGACATTATAATAATATATTCATTGATAGATATTATTATTTGTTTAATTAAATAGTTAGTTGATCCTTATTTTGTTGTGTGTTTTATCATCTTACTTTAATTGCATTTTGATACATGAGAAGTAATTCTTTATAAACAAATAAAAGAATATTATATATATATAAACACAAAGAGGATAATATATCTATATATATAATATAATATAATATAATATGTACTATGTTATTTTAATAATTTTGATGTGTTACAATATTATTTCATAAATCACTAATGGTTACTTGATCCTATTAGAAAAATAGATTTAGGTAATACGTACAAATCTTAATTTTTAACTAGGTCCTCCATATAAAAAATTCCAGCAAATGTTTTTAGGATTTAACTTTCCATCCATCATTTTGAGATTCCTTATCGTCATTTTAATTATCACTATCTTCAAAATCTAAACCACTACTTCAATTTTTTCTGCAAAATTAACTTTGATCAGTAGCAATAAATAATCATTGAAGCGAGGCCCACGGTAAAGCAATTTTGGGCTTTTGTTCAACTGCTTGCCTCTTCATAATATATTGGACGGGTTTGTAAAGCAACTTTTAAAATAATGCATAAAAGTTTTTTTTTTCTCGTATAAATTAAGTTAATTCGTAGTGAAGCTTCTTATATAGTTTTTTTTTTAAATTATTACTTTATACATAAATTCATCTTAAGTATACAAAAAAAGCTATTTTTTATATTTTTTTTTTAAATTGACAAAACTGGTAGAAACAAGTCCATGTACCCAACATCCTTCTGCCGCTGCGTTACCAACGCCAATAGACTACCGAATCAGCGACCAATTCTGGCAGCCGAACCGGTGGGCCACGGAGTACGGCGGATTTTGCCGCTCCGTTATCGACGCCAGTAAGATACGCAGCCGCGGAACAATTCCGGCAACCGAACCGGTGCACCGCGGGGCACGGCGGGGAACCGGGGTAGGAGTGAGGCGAGCCGGATTTTGCCGCTCCATTACGGAGGCCTATAGAATACGCAGTTGGCGAGCAATTCCGGCAGCCAAACCGGTGAGCCTCAGAACGCGGCGGGGAACTGGCGGAGGAGTGAGGCGAATCGGTCGGAGTGTGAGAGGCGCTGGACGAAGAAGACGGAGAAGGAGAGGATATGTTTAGCGGCAAAAGAATGGCTCTGATCTTCAACCGATGAGGTAAGAACGAAGAAGCTCGATCGTATACCTCGATTATATTCGCCAAATCTTCGTCGTTTTTGACAGAAATCAAGGTGTCCAAGTCTCCATTCGGCAATGGACACCGGAGTGTCGCCGGCGAACCGCACAGCTCGCTAATCTTTACCATCATCTCTACAAAACACTAAAATGTAAGCACACGCGTCTCCAATAAAACGTATTATTTTATAGAAATTAAAACTAGAATTATATTAAGAGATAAAAAGAAGACAGTAAATAATTATTTAAATTCTCAAAAATGTGATTCACTGCTATTTAAATCTTTAAAATATTAAAATTTAAAAATCTTAAAATATAGTTTTTTTCTCTGAGGACGAGATTACAATGATAAAAACATTATATTTCTAAATTGTTTTTTTAATTTTATACAAGTGATAGAATTGAGTTTTAATAAGCAGAGTGAGTCTTTATGAAAATATATTTTATCAATAACAGAAGAGCTTGATGAAATTGAAGAAGCGAATTAAGAGTTACTGACCCGAGAATGAAGTGGAAGGATGGAGAGCGAGGACTCTGGTGTGGCCGCCGTAGTATCGGAGGATGCCGTCAGTGCGGCGAGGAAGAATCTTGCCGCCGTAGCTGCAGAGGAACTTAATAGTATTATTATGCAGGAGTTTAGATCCCATGGCTGAGTGTTACAAGAATGTTTGGTAATTTGGGTGTGTATGAACGGTGGTGCCTGAAAACTCTTGTAAGTGAGTTTCATCCACATTTATAGGCAGATGCAGGGAAGAGTCAGAACATTGAAAATAGGAAACACCGTACCCCACGTTTTCACTTTTACTTTAAAAAAAAAACTTAGGGAAAATATTTTGTGGTGATAATAAAAAATTGATTTTTATTCTATTCAATATTTGATTCAAACATTTAATAAAAACTAATTCAATTATCCTCTTATATTCTTATCTTATTATTTTATTTATTTATGTACCGATCGGATACCGAACGACTGAAGTTATTAATAGGTAACGAATAATATCAAATGATAAATATGTGGCAAAGGTAGTTACTACTTAACATTTGATAACATTGAACAAGTCAAAGACACGTTGAAACCATTATGCACGACTTGGAGACTACTAGCCACGACACATGTTTTGACAATCAACTATCCAACCCACGTATAGGAACTTCTGAAAGAGGAAAAGGTATGTTTTTTTATATCCTAAGATACTAAACTAATCTCGCAGGTACCCGCCGACCGGACGAGTGTACGCGCGAAGAAAAAAAAAGTTTGAAGAATTAGGGAGTTACTAGCACGACAGCAAATTGTGTATTAACGTGAAAATCCTGACATCCACACATGTATAATTTATAAAAAAAATTGAATTAATTAATTTTTTTTAATTTAAATTTTGAATTTAGTTTTCTAATTTAAACTTTGTTCACTTTAATTATATAATTTTGTTATAAATGTATTATATCACTTATATTTAAAGTAAATGCCTCCACTAATAATGAACAAATTGTTTTATTAGACATCAATACATTAATATTAGATTTTTAAAATGTATATAGGTATATCATGTTTGAATTTGAATCTTATATATAATTGGTGACAAAAGTAGAAGGTGGAAAACATTTAAAACACGACCATTTTTTTCTTAAAAACTAGGAATCCGATTTATAAATACCCTGAACATGCTATGCTTTTTTTCCAAATATAATTGATATCAGATCTCTTTATAAACCCTTCATTTGGAAATTATTTTTACTCGGGTGTCATTTATTTCGAAATGCACAATTAAATTTTTGGAAAGAAGTAATGTTTATCGTTTTAAAATTTAGACCCACTAAATCCACATTCTAATAAATGAGTTTTTTTGTGGTCGATTTTAGAATATTTAAAGCATTTTCAAACATAAAGTAAATATTGGAAATCTATGGTGAAATATTTAACTGAGTAACATTCTACTCGAGATATTAAGATTTTTTTAGGGCATTTAGTATTTAGAATTATGTCTTTCTAAAGTGCTGTTTTTTTCATGTATAATGATGTTTTATTTTTTTTAGATAGTAATTAGGTCACAATAATCAAATCCTATTATTTTGATTTTTTATATTTTATTATTTGTTTTTTGTTAGGTTAGTTTTGTTATTTTAATAAAAACATATTTTATAGCTTAACTATTGACCTAAATTATGATTTAAATCGATATTTATTATTAGAGCTCGTATTCTTAATTATAAAAATAAGTAATCTTTCCTCTTTCATATCTCATGTCTTCATTGTCATTAATGGATCCAAAGATAGATTATGAGCACACTTACCTGTCAACATTCTGAGACTCAGGTATGCAAAGGTTCATACAAAAAGAAGAAACTCCAGATATACCTAGTTTGAGACTTTTAATGCATGTTTTGTATATATTATTCTCTTAATGAATAGCTACTTGTTTTACGCTCAATTGAGAGAAAATATATGTTCCGAATAAATTGAACCCAATCCACACTTCTTGTTAAATGCAGCAATGATAAAGATAATATCATAATATTCTATTTTGATTTCCACTTTCTTTTTTTACTTATTTTACTCCATTAATTATATTCATAATTGATTTTACCTTTTATTTTGTATTAAAAAAATCCTCTCTTATTTTTGACTTTTCACTAGCTCGCGGACTCGTGTATTGATAGCATTTCATTTGAAATTTAAAATATATGCAAAGTGAAAAAAATTATTATTAGGTTTAATGAAAAAAATTGTATAAATTATAATTTTAAAATAAAAATTAAAAATTTATATTTAAATTGAAAGGTTAGGTAAAATAATGAGTTATATATAAATATATGTTATAAATTATAATAAGAAATATGATTATATAATATTTTTTATAATTTGGGTTTATGATTGATGATTTATGGGTTAGGGTCTGTGGTTTAGGATTTGGATTTTAGATTTTAGGATTTATATTTATTTTATCCATAGTATTTACTTACATCAAAATATCTATATAATATTTTATTTTATTCTCCTTGTATTGACAATTTTTTCATAAATTTTTTATATATTTAATTTTCAATTTTTTTTATTTTAATTTTATAAATATTTAAATTTATTATAATTTTATAAATATTTAAAAGTGGAAATAGTATTATATGAGAAAAAAAAATCAGATAAGAAATAAAGACAAAAGGTGGTGCAGGAGAAAAAAAAAATAACATTTAGATTTTAATTTGATTTTTCTTATTGCTGAATACCAGAATATATTATAAAAAAAATTAGAAAAAATAATTTTCAAGATTAAATTTGCAAAGTGCAGTTATATTTCTATTATAATAAACTAGCGGGAACACAGGCACGTGTCTATCCACATTTTTTATTTTTGTTATTTTAGTATTTGTTTTATTTTTCAAAAATAATTTATTTTAATAAAATAAAAATGAGAAGTTAAAGAGTATACCATTAAAGAGTAGTGTGTATTCGCATTTTTTATTTCTCTTTCTTTAGTATTTTTTTTATTTTTCAAAAACAATTTCTCTTAATAACATTAAAATGAGAAGTTAAAGAGTATACTGTTAAAGAGTATATTAATAAAATAGTGGAGAGCGGTAATTAAAAGTTACATATGACAAAGATAATGAATGAATTTATTTATTTACATGAAAGTGAAAAGAAAGAGAAAAGAAAGTGAGAAGTATGGTAAAAAAAAATGTGTTATGTGTAGTGGAGAGAGAAAGTGGGGAGTAGGTACGTGTATATATGAGAGAGTGAGAAGTAGGATACGTGGTTTATGTTGTGTAGTGGAGAATCATAAAATCCGTTTCTTAAATCAATTTTAAAATTCTACAATTTTAATAAAAGAGAATATCAGTTTAAATAAAAAAAAGTAACGTAACAAATCTCCACTCTCCCGCTAGAGTGGTTCACAAAATATTACAAATATATTTAATTTTTTTTATTTAATAGAGAAGAAGATCTTTAAAATAGAAAAGTAACTAATCACTCTCTCCACTCTCCAGTTAAATAATAACAAATAAAATAAATTTTAAAATTAATTTATTAATTTTTGAAATTATAAAATGTCCAAATAACCAAAATAAATTAATACAATAAATTATTAAGTAAGGATAAAATGGAAAAAAAAATAAGAGCAGTTAAGAAGGAAATAAGAAATGACACAATGACTATAATACAATAATAAAATTAAATAGTAATATAAGGATAAAATAGGAAAAAAAATTAAGAGCAGTTAAGAGGGGAATCCCCTATATATATATAGGTATAGATACCAGGAGTTGTAACATTATTTTTCTAAGAAGAGTTTTCAAATGAAAATATATTTAAAACATAAAGTAAATTTGAAATAAAAGTAGAATGCTCACTTATTTGTGAAATAATTTAATATAAAAATATTTTTTAAATTAATTCATTTTAAATACAAATAATAATAGAATAAAATATGGAATTAAGTATATGGAATTTTTTTAAATAATTTATTTAAAAATGAAATATTCAAAAATACTAAATACGAAATAAAATATGGAATTAAAGATCAAAGGCTTTTTAAAATTTCGCTTAAATTTTTAGTTAGCTTAATACAGTATTTTTCATTCAAAATCTATTTAGGTTATTATCGTACTAAATTATTCATAAAACATGTTATTTATTATAATAATATTTTAATGAATGAAGTTTTGAAAGCTTCTAGTTCCAAATAGATATAATTTTTAATTAAATTTAATAATAATTTATTTATAAAATATTTTAATGTGAAAAATACTTTTCAAAACAATCAGTTAAGTTCAAACAACCATAATCGAATTAAACATGCAATTGAGAATGCTTATTAATATAAGTAATATATTCATACTTGTATTGGAAATATAATTAACTTAATATAATTTTTCATTTGTTGTGGAATAGCCATTTGAATTACTTCCATATTAAACTCTTCACAAGTGATTTTTCACATTCAATCAGTTGTTAAGGATTAAAAGAAGTACAATTTAAGTATATTTTTATATGAAAATGAAAACCGTTTACTATATTTAAATATATTCGCATGATTTGTTAACATTTACTCCCTTTTAATAGATATTTCTTTTAAAATATTTTATTATTAGTTGTGAGAAAACAAATTTAAAAATGAAAAGTTTTAGATGATGTGTATTTACTGAAATATATTATTAGTTAAGCATGAAAAGTTAAAATTAACAAGTTCTAACTAAAGGCTTTTATATTAAATCATATTAAATAAAGAATATAAAAATTTATGAAATATTTAAATAAGTGAAAATAAAAATTATATTTTTCCTCTTTTTAATAAAACTAAAAAAGTATTTTACAAATAAATTAAAAATTCATTAATTTGCTTTGTTAGTAGGAAAACAAGAGAGAGGAAAAACATCAGGAAAGTTAATCCAACACTCACAGAGAAAATTATACCTGAAAGAAATTGTCAAAAAAACGAATTATTTCATATAATAATAAAAGTAAGTTGGTATATAAATGTTAAATACTGGTAGTTAAATATATCACTTAGATTACATATATTCTCTCGAGCTTAGTTATTATTAGAAATTATTATTAAGTTAGGCGGAGATGATACTTTATATACTCTCTTTAAAAATGCTTGTTTATTTTCACACTTTTCAATCGTTGTTCAATCATGACCACAAACACAATGAAATCTAACTCAAAACAGATTCTTTTATTTATTTGTGATGTGTCAAAACATATGCATTGTGTTATACAAATTTAGTTATAAGAGACATCTTCAACTCAAAACATTAACAGTTTATTAAAGATGTTTGAAATTTTGTTTGATTTCTCTTAATGTAATATCCATACCTAAAATATAACTGTTAGTGAACCAACTTTAACTGTCAAATACTTAAAATAATATATAAAAATATGATGTAGCAGTTATGATAAAATAACTATTTTATTAAACCTTTATTTATGTCTAACGTTTATAAATATTTTCATTCTTTCGAAAAATGTCTCACCAAGAATTTAAAAAATTTACAATACTCACGCATACACTTTGAAAGAAAGATAATTCACCTTTCATAAAAACATTTCATTTAACTATTTTTTTACTTAATGCATAATTCATAAATAAATACACAGAAACATCTGGAATGAGCTCGGCGTGACAACCTTTGAAGCAAAGAGCCTCCGTTGTGTTGTCCTTATCTCAGTTCAACAAAAATCGAAACATATAACATCAAAGAGCCATCTTAAACTTTGTGATGCTTCATGTCTCCGCATCCTTTTTCAATTCCCAAATTAGTTTGGAGGCGTGGACATCGTAACCAGGCACTGTGTTATAATGGTTACGATGAGTTACCAAATCAAACAGTGTTACGACATTACTAAAAAATTCAGTGGGTGTCTCAGACATCTTCTGAGTGCTTCACCAGTCATCACATCTGAACACAGCATGCACGCATTAGTGTAAGCTTTTGTTTTGTCCTTATTTCATGTGTTTGCGACGCGTGTAGTTTAATGATTTAATATAAACCGACCCGGTTCCATATGCTGCTGCCTCAGGGCGCACCTCACATGCCTCTCATTCTCACTCATCAAACAGACCGCACATCCGAAGTCGTTGCCCAATGGCTCAAACAAACAATTTAAGTTATCCTTTCTTCTTTTTTTCTGGATAGGATGTACTTGCATTTCTATTAAACACTTTCAAAAGAATAAATAACTTTATAAAAATAATAAAATATATAAATTAATTACTTTTAAGTTAGACTTAAGTTGATGTACACGAAATTATTATGGTCACTCATCAGATATCTTAAATTCGTTAAGGTAATAATATTAAATCAATTATCCTATTTAACATATTATCTTTCAAACTTTATTATGCTTTTTTAAAAGATATTTTAAAAAATTTAAAAAGAAAAATGTATATAAAATATTTTTAATCTCGACTACTATATTAAACATATAATAAAAATAAAATGATATAGTAAATAATAATATAAATTATTATAAAAAATATGTATAGATGTTTATAATCCGTGTTTTTTTACCAACAATTCAAAGTATTTTAAAAAATTATTAAAGAAAATTATTATCTGTATCTATGTAAGAAAAATAGTACATGTGTAAATGATAAAAGTAATCTTAAACTTTGTTGCATGATTGTCTAAAAAAAATAGTTTTTTCTGAAGCCATCTGATTTTCAATCAAGACATTATTCAAATGATAAATAAATGTATATCCACAAATCTAAGTTTTGTGTATTTTTAAACAATTCCTCATCAAATCATTTTAAACTAGTTTCGTCTTGGTATTTATTTTTGTGTTTTATTCATACAAATTTGTTGAAAAAATACAAAACACTCACTCATCCAAATAATATTAGATCATTTTTAATAATTAAAAAATAAAAACACGTAAAATAATTAAGAAAGCCTATTATTTTATACTAACTGAAACACAGTTATTCGCTTTTTTATTTCTATTTTTTATATATAATTATATTTAATATTAAAAATTAAATCAAAATAACGTATGTGTATTTATATTTTTTATTTTTATTATTTGTATATATTTAATATTACAAATTAGATAAAAAAAATGTCAACTAAATTAAATAATAATTTAAAAACTATAATTTTTAAGAGAAATAGAGATATAATTTTTTAATTAATTACAAAAATAATTAATTATTTGGTAAATATTTAAAAAATAAAAAATATAACTTTTTTATCTCACATATACCAAATATTTTAAAAAAATAAAAAATAACATAATATCCATAATAATAAAATATTAATATTAATATAAGATAAAAAAAATTAAGTGCGATTAAAGTAGAGAATCCTTATTTATATATATATATTGATTAATTTTTATATTTATATTAGTATATTTATTTAATTAACAAATTTAACTTCAACATTAATATATTTTATGATAAATTGAGCAGATACAAATAATTTGGAAAATTATTATTTAAAATTTATTATTTATTATATAATTAATAATATGCTAAGGTTGTCAACACGTGGCAATACAGGACATGCCACACATTGCCAGGTGTTCATTTTACTTGGCTGGTAACCTAGGATGGCGAACCAGCAATCAACCTTTTAAAAGTTTTCTCCTTTTTATCAAAAGTTGAAAGTCGTGTTGCATAGCAAACTTCTCTATCTTTTGTTATGAATTTTTTTTTAGATAAAGTTTGTTACAGACATCAAATAATATAGAAGACCTATAGAAATATTTATAAATTATTTATTAATAAGATTAAAATAACTTATGTGATAAAAAACGTGGAGTTTCATATTCTTACGGCTAAATTAAGTTTGTTTCCAAATTTTAATTAAAATAAGTCCTAAATTATACAAAGTCATTTGAGTTTTACGTTATTTAAATAAATATAAAAAAAATTATAGTTAAACATAAGGTATGAATAAAAATAGTAATTAATTTTTTTATTAGTTTAAATTTAATAAGCTATATAAAAACATTAATTTACTTAGAAGTCTTGTGCCAAATAATCAAACGTTAAAACTAACACTAAAATTATTTAAGATAAAGTCAGCTTTAACCTTTCTTATTTCTATCATTACTAAACATCATACTTGATTTTCACTTAGCACATTAATAAACAAATATAATTATTTATACATATGTTTTTATAAAACGAATTATATATGAACTACATACTTTCCAAAAAAATAATTTAGAAATTCCAGAACATAGGAGAAGAAAATTGTCACTAATGTTGTCTTTGAAACTATCCTGGATGCATTGTTCACACATGTTAACACTTTTCATAATTGTAAAACAATCACAAAGAAGATAAACTACCAATGGAAAAAAATTCATATAAATTAGCAGTAATATTAAAAACATTCATTATCGATCATCGATATAATTAAATAATTAAACACTAAAGATTTTACGACTTGTTGAAGACTGGATTGACTTCCACCTAAAATTATGAAAATTGATTTTGACAATTTAGTTATTTTAATAAATAAATTTAGAGATAAAAGTAAGAAAAAATAAAAAGACAATGAGTTAAAAAACTGAATAATAAAACTTTTTATGTTTATATGTATAACTTTAAAATAAACTTAAAATATAAATATTATTCTTTATTTACCGTTTAAACTTCTCCACCTATGATTCATAAAAACATATTTATAGCACAAATCAATTAATCAATCTAAAATTAAAAAAAAATATGACTAATATATATATATATATATATATATATATATATTGCAAGCTATAGTCAACTAGTTGAGAGAATATTATTTCCTAATTGACAAAGTGGGTAAAATTTCAAAAACATTTACAAATAAAGCTAAAGGATTAAGAGTAGAGAAATTTTGGAAAAAAAATGAACTTATTATAAATTGAGTTACAACCATGTAGAATTGCATTTAACGCTGCTTTCTTTTAGATTATAGGACTTGTTCTTGAAAAATATAAAAAAAATAAATTGGAAATGAAAAGAGAAGTTTGAAGGGAAAAGAGCATAAGTGATAAGAAGAAAAAGAGATGATAACGGAGAAAAGGGAGGAGGGTAAAAATGGGCCTTCAGCCCATGGTTCTTACACTAATAATTAAATTAGCCTGTTTCTTCTTGCATCTCCAAAGCTTCTGGTGCACCTCCACAGATTAGGTAAAAAGACCATTTTTTCCTTAAAAAATATGTTTTGTATTATACAACCTGGAAATGTATTTTTTTTTTCTATTTACACCTCCCAGGTTGTAAAATCCATAAGGTATTTATAGATTTTTTTTTTTTTGCATTATACACTCCCTAACACCTCCTTATTATAATATATATTTTGGATTGTACAATTCAAAGGGTAAATCTAGAATTCAAAGGGTAAATCTAGATCTCAATTTGCTATTTCATATTGTATTATTTGGATAGTAAGTTCAAAATGTGTTACAAATTGGACAATTCAAAAGATACTTCCAGATTTAGGTTTACCTTCTGAATTGTGTAATCAGAATACATGATACATTAAGGGGGTGTTATGAATTTTACAATTTGGTATACATGAAAAAAAATAAAAAAATAAAGCGAACGGATAACGAACTTTAAAAATACCACAAAACTTATCTCTATCATCACAACCACTACCGACAACCATAAGCAACCACCATAAATGTCAAAAGTCACTTGAAAATAAAGAATAAACTCATCATATTATCCATCAATAAAAAAATTTAACATATATTTGTAAGAAATTATGTAAATTAATTTCTATAAACTGATTCGCATGACTTAGAGTTTGGGCTTTGGGCCCGAATATGATTTAATAATAATAATAGAATTAAAGGTCCATTAGTTAATGTGAGAAATATATATCTGATGATATACCTAATGGAAAACCTACATCTGATGGAGATTGGGAACTAAAGGCTATAGGGTTCTGTCCTTGCAAATAATAGTTGTCTCACTGTTGGGACAAAGGAGATAAAGGTAAGTGCCTATTCCTTCTTGATTGTATGAGAATCATGATATGATCAGATCTATTTGTGAACATAATTGTATGTGTTCAATTTACATTTATACATGTGGTATCAGAGCCTCGTTGCTCATGTTGTGATTCTCCATTAATGTTTTCCCAAAATCAAATAACCCTAATTTTAAAATATTCCCAATTTAAGAACACTAATTTTAAAATTAGGGTTTATAAATTAAGGTTTTCATTCCTCTATGATAGTTCCCTAATTGTCCTAAACCATCAAAATTAAAGAACCCTAATTTTAATTAATCCCAATTGAAGAACCCTAATTTTTTAAATTAGGGTTTATGGATCAACGCCATTAACGGCGTAAAACCTTTTGAACCCAAACGTAAGAACGGTGGCTGCTGCGGCGCGGTGGTTCACGCAGAACGGTGGTTGTTGCTGCTGCGGCACGGTCATTGTGAGAGGGGTGGTTAACGACATCCCTGCAGGTTAAGCAATTTTGCTTCATGAAAAAGAAGCAAATTTGATTTACTGTGCCTTATGTTATTAATTTTATTAATATTATATTAGAAATATAAAATAATAAAATACGTCAATTTTAATAATATTATATTATAATATAATATAATAAAATGCATGAAAAGAATCCAATTAGTGAATCTATATATGAATTATTCTCTGCCATCATGAAATGCATGAATTCTTTGTTGCACCCCATATTAAAGTTTAATCAATTGTTACTTTTCTGTAATTTAGGTTATGTTATAATGTAATTAAATTTACATTTAAATTAAACTTTAATTAATTAATTAAAAGTGAGTAATGAAAAATTATTTTCTGTTTTATGTATATTTTTTTAATGTAATTTAATTTACATTAAATTAAAGTTTTAATGAAATTTTATTATGTTCATTAAATTAAAGTTTAATTAATTGATTGAAAGTGAGAAATGGAAAATTATTTTTCCGCTTTATGTATTAATTTTTTGTATGATAGATTTGTAATCACCAAAGTGATCAAATCTTTATGTTTTATTTAATTCCAAATTATGGATGATGAAATTTTATTTTAATTAATGATATTATTTATGGAATTATTTGTATGATAGATTTGTAATCACCAAAGTGATCAAATCTTTATGTTTTATTTAATTCCAAATTATGGATGATGAAATTTTATTTCAATTAATGATATTATTTATGGAATTATTTGTATGGTAGATTTGTAATCACCAAAGTGATCAAATCTTTAAATTTTATTTAATTCCAGATTACTGATAAATTTTATTACAATTACCTATAGAATGGATGCTAAATTATTTATATATATGGGTAAATGGAAATTCATTATTATAGGACATTATGGATCACCCAAAGGTTGATTAGTTGTCTTTATAATTAATGAATATGATTGTTGGTAGTGAGTATGTGTTATTAGTTTTGCTTGTATATCCAAAGATAACAAGTGTTTCTAGTTAATGCATACATCTTGCCAAATAAAGTTAATACTATTAGCATCATTATGTTTTGTGTATTAATGAATCTCCCAAAGGAGAACATTAGTATCATAGAATATTTTCTGAATCTGTATAGTATGTTTAGTTTATGACTCGAAGTATTAATGTTAAGCATGTGTAATTGCAGTATCTGTTCCTGTAGCCTTACATTCGCAAGCTACATCTGTTCCAGTCTTTAATGGTCTAAATTTTTTTGACTGGAGTGAAAAAGTCCAATTTCACTTAGGTGTATTGGATCTTGATTTGGCCATTCGAATCGAGAAACCTGCTGCTATTATTGATGATAGTAGCAATGAGGAGAAAGCTCATTATAGGGCTTGGGAAAAGTCAAACAGACTTAGCCTGATGTTTATGCGGATGAGCATAGCAAACAATATTAAGTCTGCTTTTTCCGAAATCGAGAATGCAAAAGAATTCATGAAGTCTGTGGAAGAGCGCTTCCAAACAACTGATAAGTCTCTTGTTGAGACATTAATGAGTACATCAACCACCATTAATGCTTATTATGTATGTTTTGAATCAAACTTAACTGAAGTTCCACATAATTCTTGGTGGATTGATTCTGGATGCACAACTCATGTTTCTAACATGATGCAAGGATTCCTTTCAACCCGAACCATAAAGCCAAATGAAAAGTTTGTCTTCATGGAGAATAGAGAGAAGGTTCCAGTGGAAGCAGTCGGGACTTATCGTTTAATCCTCGACACTGGATTTTATTTAGACCTGATGGATACTTTTTACGTACCTAGTATATCTAGGAATTTAGTTTCATTGTCTTAACTTGATGTTGCCGGATACTCTTTTAAATTTGGGAATGGATGTTTCAGTTTATATCAGCGTACCTATTTGATTGGATCTGGTACTCTTTATGATGGATTATATAGATTGAATCTCGATAATTTATATGCTGAAACTCTTATGATCTTGCATCATAATGTTGGCATTAAACGTAGTTTGGTGAATGAATGTTCTGCTTTCTCGTGGCACAAACGTTTGGGACATATTTCCAAAGAAAGGTTGGAGAGATTAGTAAAGAATGAAATACTTCCAAGTTTGGATTTTACTGATCTGAATGTATGTGTGGATTTATTAAAGGCAAATAAACAAAACACACAAAGAAGGGAGCCACAAGAAGTACTCAGCTTCTTCAAATTATACACACTGATATATGTGGACCTTATGATGCATGTTCTTTCAATAAAGAAAGGTATTTTATCACATTTATTGATGATTTTTCACGTTATGTTTATGTCTATTTACTGCATGAAAAATCGCAAGCGGTGAATGCCTTGGAAGTTTATATAAATGAAGTGGAAAGACAATTAGACAGAAATGTGAAAATTGTCAGGTCAGATAGAGGTGGTGAATATTATGGAAAATATGATGAAAGTGGACAACACCCTTGTCCGTTTGCTAAGTTCCTTGAGAGACGTGGTATTTGTGCTTGATCCTGTCGGCAACTCGAACGTGGAGGAATCGCTTTGTGGCACTCTCTGCCCCGTCTACGCGACTGCGTCTTCTGCGGAATCACTCCCCGAACCTTCTCTCAGATGTCTTCAAGTGTGACCTGCAAAACACACAGACGGCGCCTCTAGCGGCCGTTTGCACTCCGACGATCAAGTTAGTCCAACAGAACCACCAGAAACTGGAAACTAGTAATGTGTGTGTGAAAAAAAACTTGCACTCTGTTTTTCGTCTCTCTTTCTTTTCTCCCCCCCACTCTCACTTTGATTCTCCCTTTTATCTCTCTTTCCCTGCTTCTGGGCATAACAGAATTCTGTTATGCTTTTCTGGCATGTGTCAGAACCCTGTTATGCTTTTCAGAGAAAGCGTACCTTCAGAATCAGCAATGGGGAGCGTGAGAGTCTGCGCATGTCTGCGCTTGGCTGCGCCTGTCTGTACCTTTAGCGGTACGGAGTGCTCTTTTGTCTGGACCGCACCCCTCTCAGATGATGACACGTGGAGGCCTGCAACTCGCATCTAACCACACACGTGTCACTTACTGGAAGGGCTCTAGCACTTCTCTTTGTGGGCCTAAGTTACGCCCTCGCGGAGTAACGTAGGTCGTTTCTCTTATCTGGGCAGATCACATACTCTTGGGAGAACGTCGGGTGTGGCTGGTCTAGGCACACTCACCAAACGTTGCTCTCTGCGTATACAGCTTACCCTTCACGATGCCATGCACGTAATGGGTTTAGGGAATCACCAACCACTGGCTGGTTTACTAGTTCCCTCAGGCCACTCTCGTGCATGATTCCCTGAGGTGTGCACATGCGAGATCCATGCGTAACGCTCTCGCTGGGAACCTCATTCCCAGTTTAACTGCGTGTAACACGAGACCCCGATGACAACACCCCGATGACTGATCAGTGTTTATTCGCTTATCGTGCTCTGCCTCCAGGCGCGAGTCTAGGAACTGATCTGCTGGAGGTCACTTGGCTACTGACCACCGATCACCATTCTGGGTGATCTATCCCCCGACCTCTCTGCCGCCTGATCTGTCGGTGGTAACTTGGTTACTGACCACCGATCACCTCTCTTGGCGATCGTCCCCCGACCTCTCTGCCACCTGGTCCACGTGTCACCCTGCGAGTGGTCCACGTGGTTCTCTGATGCTGACGTCATCGACTACCGATGACCGATCGGATCACAAGCCCCCCAGTCTCGAGTCGAGAACTCGTTCTCAGCGAAGAGACTAAGTGGTCGTGCCTTCAGTCCACGTGGCAAGTGGGGCCGCCTCACGTGCCACCTCACGTGCTGCTTCTTTAACGTTTGGACTCCCTCTCTTAATCTCGCGACACGTGGCGCCATCAACGGCCAGCGTTGTGCGTCGCTAGCGCTTCTTTTATTCAAATTGGCGCGCCCTTCCACTGTTCCTTCATCTTCTTCATTCGACTCCCAGACTCTCTGCGAACTTCTCTTTTGCGCACCCATCTTTCTTCAAATTCTCTGCTTCCCAATCTCTTGCGATCATTCAAAGGTATGGTTTTTCTTTTCCCTGGCCCCTTTTTGGTCATCTTTACCGATTGCATTTATCATTCTAGTTATCATGCATCCATCTTCCCTATTTTTCTTCTTCTCAACCCGCGCTAGGGTTTTTCTCGTGTTTCCGCCTTGACTTCTGCCTCCCCTTCTTTCTCCTTTACCTGGGCATTTCTTTCTCATTTCCTCTCTCTGTTTTTCACCGAACCATCCATCACTCCCTCCCTTTCTATTTCTGACCCTTCGTTTTCCTCCATTGCAGCTATCTCTCGATGGCTCGCTTGAAGCAGACCGCTCGTGTCATTGCCTCTTCTTCTGGTGCACAGCCCTCCGCGAGTGCACCAGCTTCGCCACCGCCTGTTGCCACCTCATTCCATGACAACGCCAAGGTCTATGACTGGGCCCCTCTGGCGTTGCTATCTGAAACGTCCATCTTGCTACCTGAGGACCATCTTAACTCACTCCTGAGCCGCGACTCGGACGAACCCTCGTGTTCCATAGACAGGGAAAACGACTTCCACATCCGAGTCCGCATCCCTCCCCGAGGGATGCCCATTTGCGCTGACGACAGGGCCACCAATGGGGTGCCCTTCGTTTTTGTTTACTCCGCGATCTTCAAAAGGTTGAAGCTGCGACTCCCCTTCACCTTCTTCGAGAAAGAGCTGATGATGGAGTTGAACGTCGCGCCCTGCCAACTCCACCCCAACGCCTGGGCCTTCATCCGGGCGTTTCAGATCCTGTGTAACCACTTTGGGCACAACGCCTCGGTGGAGGTGTTCCTTTACTTCTTTGAGGCGAAGAAAACAGGGGATAGGTTTTGGGTCAGCCTGAACGGGGTTGCTGGACGGGTGCTTCTGGGCCTGTACCAGCAGTCCTTCAAAGACTGGAAGGGCAGATTTTACATGATATCCGCCACCCCACAAAGTCCTCATCTGCTCGAGGGGTACCCCCTCTACTGGGTTCCCCAGGTTGCATTTAAAAAACCCAAGGACCTCGAGACCATGGCCCCCTACGAGCGCGAGCTGTGTGGGCTGCTCCTGGGGGCTAAGTTTGACTCCGCTCGCCTCATCAAGGATGAGTTTGATGTGGCTTCTCTGAAAAAATATATAGGTAGTTCTTTCTCTGCCGCCCCTTAGGACACTTATACCTCCTCATGCATGCTCTTATACGTTTCACCTTGCTTGCGTCTCTTAGCTGTCTAATTTTCCCCTTTCTTGCCTATGCAGATTCAATGTCAGGGAAAGATAGGAGGTTGGCGGTGTTAGAGCTTGCTAAACGTCGAGCGACCAAAGGGATTGGCTCCTCCTCTTCCACCACTGAGCCAATTGAAGCTCCTCCACTCTCGGTCGCGCCAGCTGAAGGCCCCGAGCAAGGGAAGAAAAGGAAAAGACTGGTGAAGGCTTCTTCGCTTGTACCTGTTGCTGCTGCTGCCTCAGTGGAAGAGGAAAGCTCTGGCTCCCCCCTCATTCACCGCCAGAGGAAGAGGCCAGTGGTCGAGGGGGTCTCGTCTCTTCAGCCTGGAGAGATCGAGGTGGTGGAGGTAGAGGAAGGTTCACCACCTCCCCCTCCCTCTACTCGACCTGCCCCAGAGCCAGCATGCCCACCTTCTCCTTGCCAACGATTGTCCCCAATCTCTCAACCGCCAACTTCTCCCCCAGCAGGCCAATCACCTGGTCCATCCGCTCACCCTGCTGGGGGTGCTTCTGCTCAAAACGAGGGTGCCCCGCCTCCACTACCAATCTCCACCGCAAATGCTGAACATGGTGGGTCCGGCTCGCGCCCAAGCAACTCTGGGGCCAACCATGAGAACTTCAGCAGAGTTATTTCCATGGTGCGACAGCACATCAGCAACGGGGAGCTCGTCGACTGGAGCGGGGAGGAGATGGATGCACACCTTGCCAAGCAGGTGGTGCTCTCGCTGGAGTTCTCCACCCAGCATCGCAAGCAGAAAGCCCTGGAGAAAAGGGTGAAGGAACTTGAGCACGACAAGGAGTCGCTGCAAAGTGACCTTGAAGCCGCTCAGGGGTCTGTTGAGCTGATGCGAGGCATGGTGGAGAAGGCCAGGAAGGAGTATTTGGTGCAGGTCCAGGAGACCATCAAGATGGAGATCTTGATGGGGCAGACTGTTGGTCCTCTGGACTGCAAGGTGGTAGAGCTGCAAGCTGAGAACTCTTCCTTGCGCGAACGGAGTACTCAGCTGGTGGAGGAGTTACAGGCTGAGAACGCCTCCCTACGTCAACAGGATTCTCAGCGGGTGGAGATGCTCAAGTCCGCCAAAGAGGCAACTGCTGCTGCTGAAAGGAAGCTTGAGGAGGCAGTGGGCAAGCTGTCTGAAGCTGCCTCCTCCCTTGCTGCCCTCACCACACAGAGGGATGCTGCGGAGGCTTCGAGGCAAAGTCTGGAGGCGGAGAAAGAGGACTTGATGAACGTGGGCGCTGATTCCCTCATTGATGGATTCGAGCTGGCGCTCGAGCAAGTCCGCTGCGTCCTCCCAGAACTGGACCTTTCATAATTCAGCATTCATCACTCAGTGGTAGATGGAAAACTTAAGCCTCCTACTCCCTGAATCTCTTCCCTTTTGTAAATTTGACTTCTCTGTACAAAGCTTCATTCTGCAACCTTACGTTTCTGCACCATTCAACTTATTGTAACTGACAATTGTATGAATATTTCTGGTGATATACCTTGATTTTGACTGCTCAATTTCTCTTTGTATTTTCTTTGAACTTCACTTATCTTTATGTGCGCGACTAATTGTTAGCTAGTTTAGGTTCAGCGCGATCTTGAGCTTCGTCTTTTACTTTGCGCACGACTAAGTGTTAACCAGCTTAGGCTTAGCGCGATCTGCTTCTCTTACTCTTTGCGCGCGACTGAGTGTTAACCAGCTTAGGCTTAGCGCGATCTGCTTCTCTTACTCTTTGCGCACGACTGAGTGTTAACCAGCTTAGGCTTAGCGCGATCTGCTTCTCTTACTCTTTTGCTTCTGCTTGATCACGACTGGCTATTCCCTCAGCTTGATGTTTAACAGTCCTCGTGCGCTGCTTTGCACTACTAGCCAATTACCGACGACTCATTAGTGATCGCTCTTTAGTCTTTACTTAGCTTTCTCTGTCGCTCTAGCGCTAAGTGCATAAAGGACTTTGACATCGATCGCTCAAAGTGATGCCTCGTCTTGGGGAAAGAAAAGTGTTTCTCGCTAACCCCTTTTACTTTCCCCAAGGTCATCACCCTTTGGCGGGTTGAGTCGTTCATTCCCTGTCTCACTCCTGGGGTGAGAAAGGTTTCTGACTAAGAGTCTTATTGGGCCAATATTGGTGTATGCCAAGTGGGTAAGGACGTTTTGTCAAAACCTTTCCTTTCCCCCCCTTGGTCTTACTAGCACCCCTGGCTTTTCAAACCTTTAACTGTTTGCGCTCACACCTGGGGTGAGGAAGACTTAGATCGGTGCCAGTACTTGCGCCTAGGGCAAGTAGGGCCTAACCAATCACCTGCACTTGCACCTGGGGCAAGGAGGATTTTAACTTTAATACTTGAGCACACTTGATATGCTGGAAATTTTTCTTTAATTGGGTGGCCTCGTTAAAAACCCTCCTTAGGGAAAAGAGTGCCCACTTGTCTGTTCAACTGTTTCCACCACATACAAAGCATGTATCTTTTAGCGCGAGAACGCCATTACTGTACAACTTTAACTGAAATAAAATTTTAAATGGGTGGCGTTCCACGTTCTGGGGATTGCTCCTCCCTCCAAAGTCTCTAGGCGATAGGCTCCGTTCTCCAATGTCTCCACCACTCTGTACGGGCCTGTCCACTTTGGGGATAACTTGTTCTGCATGTCACTCTGATGCGCCTTTCTCATCACCAGATCACCTTCCTGGAAGCGCCTGGGCCTCACTTTAGAGTTGTGCCTCCGCTCTACTCTTCTCTTCACAGCTTCAGCATTGACTCTGGCCTCTTCTCGCACTTCGTCTAGCAGATCCAGATTCACCTTACGCTCTTCATTGGACTCTTCAGCAACGAAGTTCAAGAATCTGGGGGAGCTCTCCTGTATCTCCACAGGAATCATGGCGTCTGTCCCATAGACAAGGCTGAAGGGCGTCTCATGGGTGCTGGACTGTGGGGTGGTGTGATAAGACCATACAATTCTGGGGACCTCCTCTGCCCAGCCTCCTTTGGCCTTGTCTAGTCTTCGCTTCAGCCCCCTGAGCAGCACTCGATTTGCTGACTCCACCTGCCCATTTGTTTGTGGGTGCTCCACTGAAGCGAAAACCTGTTGTATCTTTAACTCTTCACACATCTTCCTCAGCTGATGACTTGTGAACTGGGTGCCATTGTCGGAAACCAGCCTCTTAGGTATTCCGAAGCGGCAGACAATGTTCTTCCAGACGAAGTATTCGACTTTCTGTGCGGTGATGTGTGCAACTGGCTCTGCCTCCACCCACTTAGTGAAATATTCGATGGCCACAATGAGGAACTTCATCTGCCTTGTCGCCAAGGGAAAAGGTCCTAGGATGTCAATCCCCCATGTATGGAATGGCCACGGGCTATGGATGGACCTCAACTCCTCAGGGGGTGCCTTGTGCCAATCTGCATGCAGCTGACATTGTTTGCATCGCTGAGCAAACCTTATGCAATCTTCCTTCGGCTTTGGCCAGTAGTACCCCGCGCGGAGTACTCTACTTGCCAAAGCGCGACCACCTACATGGCTTCCGCACACCCCCTCGTGCAGCTCAGACATGAGTCTGGTGCATTGCTCGCCGTGTACACAGATCTGCACAGGGTGAGAAAATCCAAATCTAAATAGGCTTCCATCTGTGAGAGTAAACTTACTTGAACTCCTCTTTATTCTTTTTGCCTCTGCCAGATCGAGCGGGAGTACACCATCTTCTAAGTATAGCTGGTATGGCGTCATCCAGGTGTCGGGTTCCTTCTCCACATGAACCTCCATCGACTCATCGGTCTTTGAGGGTCGCGATCTCACCCTCGGTGCTCTTAGCGTTTCTTGGGTCAACGACCGATGACCGATCGTTAGACGCTCCATTGACTTGCATACGTAAAGCACCTGGTTGTCTGATACGAACGCGCGCGGCACCTTCAGGGTCTTCTGAATGACGGTTCTCTGCTTTCCCTCCTTGCCTGAGCTGGCCAGCTTGGCAAGCAGGTCTGCTCGGGCATTCTGCTCTCTTGGCACGTGCACTAGCTCAAACTCGGCGAAGGACGTCTTCAGGAGCTGCACATACTCCAGGTAGGCTGCCATCTGGGGGTCCTTTGCTTGGAACTCCCCGGTAACCTGCCCGGTGACCAGTAACGAATCGCTCTTGGCCAGCAGATTTCTTGCTCCCATTTCTCTTGCTAACAACATTCCTGCGATTAGGGCCTCATACTCCGCCTGATTGTTGCTAGCTTTGAAGGCGAAGCGGAGGGACTGCTCGATCAGTACCCCATTTGGTCCTTCCAGGATGACTCCCGCGCCGCTTCCCTGCTGATTAGAGGAGCCATCCACCGATAACACCCATCGGAAATTTAGCCCTTCTGCAGGTGTCGCGATGGATGATAGCTCGACTACGAAGTCTGCGAACACCTGCCCCTTGATCGGTCCTCGGGGCTCGTACTGAATATCGAATTCCGACAATTCTACTGCCCATTTGACCATCCTGCCTGCTACATCAGGTTTCTTCAATACGTTTTGGATAGGTAGATCAGTCATCACGACCACTGTGAAGCTGTGGAAGTAATGCCTGAGTCTTCTGGCTGAAAACACCACCGCCAGAGCAGCCTTCTCGAGGGCCTGGTACCTTGTTTCAGGGCCTTGCAGCACCTTACTCATGAAGTAAACAGGCCTCTGGGCCTGGTCCTGCTCTTACACCAGGACTGAACTGACTGCCCTCTCCGTAACAGCAAAGTATAGACGAAGAGGGATGCCTACCTGGGGCTTTCGCAGGACTGGTGGGCTCGCCAGGTACTCCTTTAGCTTGACGAAAGCCTCCTCGCACTCCTGTGTCCAGAGAAATCTGCTGTTGCGTTTGAGACACTGGAAGTATGGGTGACCTTTCTCCCCACCAGCAGACATAAATCGGGACAGTGCTGCCAAGCGACCGGTGAGCTGCTGCACCTCCTTCACCGTCGTTGGGCTCCTCATTGCCACGATCGCCGCACACTTCTCCGGGTTAGCTTCGATTCCTCGCTCTGTCAGGAGGAAACCCAAGAACTTCCCAGCCTCCACACCGAATATGCATTTCTCAGGGTTGAGCTTCAGCCTATACTTGGCAATGGTGGTGAATAGCTCTTCCAGATCAGCTGCGTGATGCTTCTTCTCTTGGGACGTAACCACCATGTCATCTACATAGGCGTGTACGTTCCTTCCCAGCATGGGCGAGAGCACCCTATCCATGAGCCGCTGGTAGGTAGCCCCCGCATTCTTCAACCCAAATGGCATGACCTTGTAGCAATAGCAAGACCGTTCCGTCATAAACGCGGTCTTGCATTCGTCCATTGGGTGCATCCTGATCTGGTTATACCCTGAGAAAGCGTCCAAGAAGCTGAGTAGCTTTCCCCCCGAGGCGCTATCAACTAGAGCATCTATACTGGGTAGGGGGTAAGAATCCTTGGGGCACGCCTTGTTGAGGTCAGTGAAGTCCACGCACATTCTCCACTTGCCGCTTGCCTTCTGCACCAGTACCACATTCGCTAGCCACTCGGGGTACTGGATTTCTCTGATATGCCCTGCGACAAAGAGCTTCTGCGCTTCGTCGTGGATCACCTTCCTCTTCTCCTCGTTGAATTTCCTTCTTCTCTGTCGCACCGGTCGAACCATGGGGTCCATCGATAGACGATGGCAGAGGAAATCGGGGTCGATTCCTGGCATGTCGGATGCTGACCATGCAAAGGCATTCATGTGCTTCTCAATCACACCCATGATCAGCCTTCGCTCTTCTTCAATGAGGGATCCCCCCAACTTGAATTTTCTTCCCCTGATGTCCACTTCGACCCATCCTTCGGCTGGGTGGGACCTTCTCTCACTGGCAATGACCGCTCTCGCGATCCCTGACCCGCGAGGAGTGATCATGCCTTCCTCTTCTTCTTCAACTTGGGCTACCTGGGAGCCCCCCACCGCAGCGTTCTCCATCCTCTGAGCGCCTTGTGTCTCCCTGACCGCCAATCGCTCTTCGCGCACGCCTGGTGGTGGTTTTGTGGTGACATGGCACACACTTCTTTTTTGCTTCAAGCTGTTCTCATAACAGCGTCTTGCCTCAGCCTGATTCGACTTGATGGTTATCACGGTCCCTTCCATCGACGGCAGCTTCAACTTCATATGCCTTGTCGATGGTATTGCGCCCAGTCTATTGAGCGTTGGCCTCCCCAACAGGACATTGTACGCAGAAGGGGCGTTCTCCACCAGGTACTTTATCTTTTTAGTGTGGGCTGTCGCTCCGTCAGTGAACGTTGTCCTCAGCTCGATGTATCCCCGCACTTCTACCTGATCCCCTGCAAAACCGTAGAGACAACCAGTATACGGTCTTAATTGATCAGGGGACAACTGTAGCTTGTTGAATGTTGGCCAGAACATGACATCCGCCGAGCTTCCTTGATCTACGAGTACTCTATGCACCCGTCTTCCTGCTGTGATGAGAGAAATGACCACAGGGTCGTTGTCGTGCGGGACAACGTCTCGTAGGTCAGCTTTCCTGAAGATAATGTCCACCTCCGGGTAATGACTCTCATTCACTGCATCTACCGCCATCACCGATCGAGTGTACCTCCTTCTTTGTGAAGCTGTGCATCCCCCGCCAGAGAAGCCTCCAGCGATCGTCTGCACTTCCCCATGCACAGGGACTTCATGCTGTTGCTCTCCAGTTTGGGATCCTGATGCGCGATCACCGGCTCACGCAGGTAATCTGCTAGAAAACCGGACTTCACCAACTCTGCCAGTTGGTTTCCCAGCGCCAAACAGGAATGAAGTGTATGGCCAAAGGCCTGATGAAACTCACACCATTCATTCTTCTTCCTTCCGAGTACCTTATCTGTCTTCTCTGGTACTCGTAGTCTTGCTGCTACGGCAGGAAGGGCGATGAGATCCGCCAATCCCACCATGAAGTTGTATCTCGGGGGTGCGTTATTCTCCCTTGCACGCCCCTTGCTCTGGTCTTTGCCTGGTGCATAGGGACGAGGTTTTTCCCGCACCTTCTTCCCCTCTTTGGCCTCATGCACCCTTGCTTGCTGTGGTTTTCCTTGCCCTCCACGCGGTCTGGGTGGTGCAGCACTTCCCCTCTTCTCAGAAACCTCTGTTTCTGCCACTATGTGCGCCACCGCACGTCGTCGGATCTCTGCAAAGGTGCTGGGATGGCTCCTGATGAGAGACTCGCTGAAAGGGCCAGGCAGCACTCCCTTCTTAAACGCGTGCACAAGCATATCTTCATCTTTGCTGGGTAGTCTAACCACTTGTGCCTCAAAGCGATTGAGGTAGTCCTTTAGCGACTCCCCCTGGTATTGGCGCACGTCGAACAGGTCGTAGGACACCACTGCAGGTGCCTTGTTGACGATGTATTGTTCAGTGAAGAGCTTCGAGAACTGAGAGAAAGACGTGATATGCCCTTCTGGTAAACTCACGAACCACTCCATGGCGATTCCGCTCAATGTGCTCATGAACATCTTGCAGTACACAGCGTCTGAGCCCCCAGACAACATCATCTGGGTGTGGAATGCCGTCAGATGCGCCTCCGGGTCTTCTACCCCCTTGAACGACGCTTTTACCCCCACCAGGTTGGGAGGCACCATGGTTCCCATGATCTCAGGGGAGAATGGCATGGGAAATGCCCTTGGAGGTGAGGGCTGCCTAGACACCCTCTCGTCAACAACGTGCTCCCTCTGCGCCTGCAGCGTCCTCCTCAACTCTTCGTTGACACGATTCAGCTCGTCGTTCCTGCTTTGCGACGCAGCCAACTCCGTCTGCATCCTTTCTTGTCCAACTTTCGAAGCTGCAGCGTTATCCTGCAGCGTGCGCACCATTTCCAGGACCTGCGCCATTGTCACAGCTCCTTCGTCAGCGGATGCGCAGGTGATGGTTGTCTGTTTCTAGGCATCTTCTCTATCAAAGAAACTGATAAAACTCTGGTGAGCTTTAAAACTGTGGTATATGTGGGACAACGATTCACTCGGCCCCACGGTGGGCGCCAAATGATCCTGCCGGCAACTCGAACGTGGAGGAATCGCTTCGTGGCACTCTCTGCCCCGTCTACGCGACTGCGTCTTCTGCGGAATCGCTCCCCGAACCTTCTCTCAGATGTCTTCAAGTGTGACCTGCAAAACACACAGACGGCGCCTCTAGCGGCCGTTTGCACTCCGACGATCAAGTTAGTCCAACAGAACCACCAGAAACTGGAAACTAGTAATGTGTGTGTGAAAAAAAACTTACACTCCGTTTTTCGTCTCTCTTTCTTTTCTCCCCCCCACTCTCACTTTGATTCTCCCTTTTATCTCTCTTTCCCTGCTTCTGGGCATAACAGAATTCTGTTATGCTTTTCTGGCATGTGTCAGAACCCTGTTATGCTTTTCAGAGAAAGCGTACCTTCAGAATCAGCAATGGGGAGCGTGAGAGTCTGCGCATGTCTGCGCTTGGCTGCGCCTGTCTGTACCTTTAGCGGTACGGAGTGCTCTTTTGTCTGGACCGCACCCCTCTCAGATGATGACACGTGGAGGCCTGCAACTCGCATCTAACCACACACGTGTCACTTACTGGAAGGGCTCTAGCGCTTCTCTTTGTGGGCCTAAGTTACGCCCTCGCGGAGTAACGTAGGTTGTTTCTCTTATCTGGGCAGATCACATACTCTTGGGAGAACGTCGGGTGTGGCTGGTCTAGGCACACTCACCAAACGTTGCTCTCTGCGTATACAGCTTACCCTTCACGATGCCATGCACGTAATGGGTTTAGGGAATCACCAACCACTGGCTGGTTTACTAGTTCCCTCAGGCCACTCTCGTGCATGATTCCCTGAGGTGTGCACATGCGAGATCCATGCGTAACGCTCTCGCTGGGAACCTCATTCCCAGTTTAACTGCGTGTAACACGAGACCCCGATGACAACACCCCGATGACTGATCAGTGTTTATTCGCTTATCGCGCTCTGCCTCCAGGCGCGAGTCTAGGAACTGATCTGCTGGAGGTCACTTGGCTACTGACCACCGATCACCATTCTGGGTGATCTATCCCCCGACCTCTCTGCCGCCTGATCTGTCGGTGGTAACTTGGTTACTGACCACCGATCACCTCTCTTGGCGATCGTCCCCCGACCTCTCTGCCACCTGGTCCACGTGTCACCCTGCGAGTGGTCCACGTGGTTCTCTGATGCTGACGTCATCGACTACCGATGACCGATCGGATCAGTGCTCAATACACAATGTCAGGTACACCACAACAAAATGGTGTTTCAGAAAGGCGTAATCGAACCTTAATGGATATGGTTAGGAGCATGTTAAGTAAGTCAACTGTACCTGTTTCATTGTGGATGTATGCTTTAAAAACTGTCATGTATCTGTTGAACAGGGTTCCTAGTAAGGCAGTTCAAAGACCTTTTTGAATTGTAGACAGGAAGGAAACCTAGTTTGAGACACCTGCATGTTTAGGGATGTCAGGCAGAAGTCAAAATATACAATCCGCAAGAAAAGAAATTGGATGCAAGAACAATCAGTGGATATTTCATTGGTTATCCAGCAAAGTCAAAAGGGTATATGTTTTACTGCCCTACCCATAGCACAAGAATTGTTGAATCTGGAAATGCACGGTTCATTGAAATTGGTGAAACCAGTGGGAGTGATACTTCACAAAATGTAGAGATTAAGGAAGTTAGAGTACAAGTTCCTTTAACTAGTGCCTCTACTTCAAGTATTGTTGTTCCTAATGTAGTTGAATCACTCAACGATGAAGAACAACAAATTAATGATCATGAAGTTAATAATGAACCTGTAGTAGAACAACCACAATAAATAGTATTAAGAAGATCTCAAAGAGAAAGAAAGTCTGCTATTTCGACTGATTATGTGGTTTATCTACAAGAGTCAGAAAATGACTTAGGTATTGATAATGATCCAGTTTCATTTTCAGACGCCATCAATGATGATAATTCTGATAAGTGGTTAGATGCTATAAAAGATGAGCTTAAATCAATGGCATAGAATGATGTATGGGGCCTTATAGGATTGCCAGAAGGATGCAAGAGAGTCGGGTGTAAATGGGTCTTTAAGACTTTATGTGACTCTCATGGCAACTAATGATCTTGGTCTATTAAGTGAGACTAAGAAGTTTCTCTCTAATAACTTTGAGATGAAAGATATGGGTGAGGCATACTATGTGATAGGAATTGAAATATTCCGTGACAGATCACAAGGATTGTTAGGTTTGTCTCAGAAATCATATATTAATAAAGTTTTAGAGAGATTCATAATGGATAAATGTTCGACATCTCCTATTCCAATACTGAAAGGAGACAAATTTAGTCTCATGCAATGTCCAAAGAATGATTTGGAACGGAAACAGATGGAGAATATACCTTATGCATCTATTGTTGGGAGTTTAATGTATGCTCAAACTTGTACACGACCAGATATTAGTTTTGCAGTTGGTATGCTTGGTAGATACCAGAGTAATCCAGGATTGGATCATTGGAAAGCTGCAAAGAAAGTTTTAAGATACTTGCAAGGAACGAATGATCACATGCTTACTTATAAAAGATCTGATCATCTTGAGGTGATTGGATATACAGATTCAGATTTTGCTGGCTGTGTGGATACACGAAAGTCTACTTTTGGTTATGCGTATCTTTTAGTCGGAGGAGCGATTTTATGGAAAAGTGCGAAGTAGACAGTCATTGTTGCATCCACCATGGAGGCTGAATTTGTGGCATGCTTTGAGGCCATAGTTCAGGCTAATTGGTTGCGGAATTTTGTTTCAGGACTTGGAATTGTTGACAGTATTGTCAAGCCGCTGAGAATTTATTGTGATAACTCCTCAACAGTCTTCTTTTTTAAAAACGACAAGTATTCCAAAGGTGCTAAACATATGGAATTGAAATACTTTGCCGTTAAAGAAGAAGTTCAGAAACATAGAGTGTCAATAGAACATATTAGCACTGATCTTATGATTGTTGACCCTTTAACAAAAGGGTTACCGCCTAAAACCTTTACTGGCCATGTTGTAAATATGGGCATTATGTTACTAGTGAATTATGAATGTTGTTATTAATGCTTATTTGACACTTTGAGCTCATTGATAAATAAAGTTTCTGAAATTTATGTTGTTTTCTACTTTATGTATATGCATGCAAATTATGTTATTATGGTGTGAAAAACAAATTATGTTGTTATTGATGACAATGACATTATGATTGAACCTATTATGAATTTCTCACTATAAAGTCATATTAAGGAGAAAGAATGATATGGTAGTACATGGAAGGAAATGTGTCAATTGAAATGACATATAACCGCCATGACTCTTATTATTTCTGTATCCTTGATTATGATTAATGATAGAACTAATTTATGTAAGGCCTTTTAAATGCGCATTTATGTAATTATTAAATCATGAAAGTATTATAACTCATATGAGTCAAGTGGGAGAATGTAAGAAATTATGTAAATTAATTTCTATAAAGTGACTCACATGACTTAGAGTTTAGACTTTGGACTCGAATATGATTTAATAATAATAATAAAATTAAAGGCTCATTGGTTAATGTGAGAAATATATATCTGATGATATACCTAATGGAAAACCTACATCTGATGGAGATTGGGAACTAAAGGCTATAGGGTTCTGTCTCTGCAAATAATAGTTGTCTCACTGTTAACCATCACGGAAGTGTGTGACAAGAACGGAATTGCTAAGAGATAGATTGGGACAAAGGAGATAAAGTAACTGTTCAATTAGGATCACTCATGGAAGGTAAGTGCCTATTCCTTCTTGATTGTATGATTGTGTGAGAATCATGATATAATAAGATCTATTTGTGAACATAATTGTACGTGTTCAATTTACGTTTATACATGTTTTGATTTACAATATTAAGAAGGATAGGATTGAAATTAAAAAAAAATATGGAGGTGTAGAAAGAAGGGATAGAATTTAGGAAGAATTTGTCTTAAATTATTGTTTAATTTGAGAAGTTAGTTGGTGTTTTTGTAAGATTTGAGTGTTTAGATCACAGCTTAAATTTCGTTGGACTAATAAACTTCGACAAATATTTATATAAAAAAAAATACTCACATGCAAGTCTTATTTTAAAAAAATTATAAATTAATCATATTAATAATTGGTACATAACTATTATAAATGTCAAATATTTTGTCTCTAGTTCGAAAAATGTAAAACAACAATAAAGTGGTTTTTTATCATGATGGGGTTATTTTTTTTGGTTTTTACCAAAATGAGTCCGTTTAAAAAAAAAATTACAAATTTAGGCAAGTCGTGCCAATTCGGCACGACTTCATATGCAGAAATCGTTCCAATTAGGCACGACTTCTGCCATGTCATAATGAAGTCGTGCCAACTTGGCACGACTTCTGCCCTGTCATATTGAAGTCGTGCCAACTTGGCACGACTTCTGCCACATCATATATTTTATTTTATTTTTTTTAATTTTATTGTTTATATATTGGATAATAAGTTGTGTAATATTAAAAATTAATTTGATACATAATTTTCAAAGAGTGTTAGTTTTAAGGAACAAAAAATTGGATAATCGTGTATGGATCATGTTTGACGATAATGTAATACAATAACTTGATTATTTGATTAATTAAAAAATGAAGAAAATTCTTATTGAATTTGGAAATAAATAGATAAATGAAAAATTATTATATTTGGAAAATAAATAGAGAATTATTGTTGTGAATTTGCAAAATAAATAGTTTGAAAAGTAGTGATTTTACAGAACACGTAATGATGAGAAGAAATTAATTTTTAACATTACATAACTTACTACCCAATATATAAACAGTAAAATTAAAAATAAAATAAAAAAAATTATGACGTGGTAGAAGTCGTGCCAAGTTGGCACGACTTCAGTATGACAGGGCAGAAGTCGTACCAAGTTGGCACGACTTTAGTATGACATGGCAGAAGTCGTGCCTAATTGGGACGACTTCTGAATATGAAGTCGTGCCTAATTGGGACGACTTCTGAATATGAAGTCGTCCCAATTAGACACGACTTGCCTAAATTTGTAATTTTTTTAACGGACCCCATTTTAATAAAAAATAAATAAAAAAATAATCTCATCATGGTGAAAAAACTCAATACAGTAATAAGAGTTGTTTATGTATTTTTACAATTTAAGGACATATCAATGATTCCATGCCTGCTAATTTGTGGAGTAAATATTGGGGGTTGAAGAAAAATCACACCAGTACCAACAATATAAATAAATATTGGGCAATTTATTTTTCTACCTCCATAGTTTTCTTTTTCACCCCATAAATCTATCATTCGACGAAAGGTACAGGGTTTATTTATTTTTTATTTTTAAATTATATAATTTATAGATTTTTCAAAAAACTATAAAACTATATTCTGAATTTTAAATTTTAAAATCCAGAAAAAAGAGTAAAGTATCACGAAGAAGATAAAGAAAATGGCAAAATTGTCACTTTCTATCTTTTATGGAAGTTTCAGTAAGAAAGCATCGAGGTACAGAGAGAAATTGTCTAAATATTGTTGCCCACTTAGTCTAAGTGTTCCATGTCTTGAAAGATCAACATTTCCTTCCGGGTGTTTCTTCCACACTCTTACATTTTTTCTTTCGGTATCTGCACATTCTTTAAAATACCTAAATTATGTTTATAGAATAGAAAATCCGAAAAACAAAAAAAAAAATATTTTGGAATATTTTTTTCATATAACACATTTTTCTAACTTTTAAAAAGTATGTTCTAAAATACTTTAAAAAAGTAATTTGTAAATCGTTTTTGAAAGGGGTAAGATAGTCTTTTTCTTTTAAATGATGGAGTGCAAGAAGAAACACCTCCTTCATTCCAAAATTAAGCTACCATTAGATAAGAGCAAGGCCCAATAAGTTGAAACGGAATTCCGGGTGATTCTCCCTGCACTCAATCAAACCTGACCTACACCCAATTGCGTTTATGAAAGTACCAAAGTACCCTTAATGAAAATGAAATTAGGTTAATTGTTTTGTGCACCCAATCACACACCCTTCGTCTCTGCCATTCTCGCACCCAATCACACACCTTCGTCTCTGCCATTCTCGCACCCAATCACACACCCAACACCGTGATTCGCAATCTCGCACCCAACACCGTGGTTCGCATTCTCGCACCTTCGTTTGCAGTTCTCCAACAGCGGAGGCTTGAACAAAGATGAACCCAGGAGCTTCAAGGT
The DNA here is from genome assembly GCF_051622355.1 of Phaseolus vulgaris. Lineage (NCBI taxonomy): Eukaryota > Viridiplantae > Streptophyta > Magnoliopsida > Fabales > Fabaceae > Phaseolus > Phaseolus vulgaris. The sequence goes on along the minus strand of NC_143500.1, from coordinate 44,467,528 downwards.
CGTCCACTGTTATGCGAAGGTTTGAGCATCATCTGCGACAGTGAACGGAGGCACCGGAGAAGGCATAAGAGAAGACAAAGTGTGCGTTGCGGACATTTTTAGGCGGAAATCATTTTGTGACTTCTGGATATTGTTGTGCGGAATCAAGTTGTGTGCTGCGGATAGTCGTGGACTGCGATGGTTTCATTCGGAAGGGTGTGAATGGATTCTGGATATTTGTGTGCGGAATATAGTTGTGTGCATTTTCATATACGGAGTAAAATATCTACTTCCGGACGCCTGCATCTGGAATGCGAAAACCTGGCTTCCAATGATGATATCTGAGCACAATTCCAGTAAAACCTCCTCTTCTGCATCTCAAAGCATCATCCAGAGAAAATCAAGTTCTTTCTGCAGCTCACCATACACTATTTTTCAAAGTGAAAAAGAGAAGGGCACAATGGAATTTCTAAAAATTCGTCGGGTGCCAATCATAATTGATCGGGTACAGGAAGCAATTGTCCGGAATTCCTCTACAGAAAAACAAACAAAGAACTCGTTATTATCATTCATATAATCAAAGAATACCGATAAAATCAACATAGCTAAATTGCTTAGTTAAATTTTAAGTAGTTCATAAATGTAATTATTTTTAATGAATTTGTATTAAAAATATTTTATTAAGCGTTCAATTTTTATTTATTTAAGCACATTATCGTTTATTTGATTTTTGCCGTAACTAAGATATCATATCACTTAGGTTTGTTTTCTTCTGATATCTAACTTATTTATAAATTCCCTTCTATAAAAAAATTATTCATCTTAAACATTTTGTTTCTGGGACAAGAAGTTTATTTCTACCCATATACACGGAATTATATTCATCTTTTAATATTTCTACCATGTTAGTGATAATTTCAACTTTTTTTTTGTTGGTTGTTACTTTAATTAGTAAAAAAAAAATATTTTTTAATGTCATTTCAAGTTAAAATAAATATAGAAAATTATATTATATGATCAAGATGTGTCAAACAGCGTCCATATACTGAGCCCCAAATATATGACGGAATATATTCGGATTCTTAAAGTACATGTCACCTATCCATCAATTTAACACATTTAGCATTACTCAGTATCAGCCTGATGCAGGAATTAACTATAGTATTGGTCCTAATCTAAGTTTATCACTAGAATTTAACACATATTTATAAATAGATTTAGTAACATCAAACTAATGTAAACATTTAATATCTTTAACTATCACATATTAGATACTAACTTTAACTTTAAAAAATCTTTTACAGATATTTTTATTTGATAAAAAACCCATAATCAAGGTATATTAGGTGTCTATATCAAAGAGTCTGAAAATACAAATGACATTGAGTATGATACTTTTTCCTCCAATAAAAAAATAAAAATATTACTAAGATTTTAGTTTTGCGTCGAATCATTCTATATCGAATTGTTGATTATTACTAAAAAAATTAGTACGTAAAGTCTTAAGTAAAATAATCTTTATATATAGCAAAAGTTTAATGCAAAAAATAATATGAATGGTGAGAGAAAATTCTTATGTAAATATAATTGTTCCTACAAGGGAGATGAGACCTAGAGAATTGAAGTCTTCTTCTCCTTCCTTCGGTCGCTCAGGTGACTGGGTGATGAGTTGAGATTTTTCTCGTCTTCCTACTTCTCCTTTGGCACTCGAACACCGGATGGTGCGGGTACCTGCGAATGCACTCCGACGTTTAAGTCAGTAAAGCGGGTGGTCAGCTTTTAGGTAGGTGAGCAGTAATAAATGACATACCTTACTCCTTGGGATGCGTGTTATTTATATTATTCTAATGGGTCTACCTTGTTTGGCCCATTTATCGAGGTGGATACCGCTTAGGGTTGTATTACCTAATTCTTAATGATGGATTAGCTTTACTGATCTTGGTTTGAGCGTTAACGGTAATAGGGGTCGGCCGTCGGCCAAGTTAACCTAGTGTGTGTCGATCCTCGGCCAAATTTCTATGGTCTCGGCTGTCTCGACCAGGTCTTCTAAGGTCTCGGCAAGGTAGGCCGTCGGCCTCGGCGTCTCGGCCAAGTCTCTCAGGTCTCGGCCATGATCTTGATTAGGTTGAATAGGTCTCGGTCAACCACTCAGCAGGGAGATCAGGGTTCAAGCTCGTCTATACCGGTACAATAATAAAAAATACTTATTGAATTTGTGCTATGGTAATACTATCCGGACAAAAATATAAAAAGATTACTTATTAAATTTTACATGTTTAATTAGTGAAATATATTATATGTATCATAGACACACCAATGTTTAAAAAAGGAAGAATAGACATTATGTTTATTTAAAATTTGTACTAGCTAAGCTCACGTGAGGCTTTCAATATTTTAACTTTGTAGTTAATCAATAAAAATCAAGAAAATATATACATTTATTGTAAAAAAAAAGACAAACATTATTTTTTTAGTTGTTTATAAATTTTATTTTTGGTTCGTAAATCACCTTTAATTACGAACTACATGAGATAGACTCATGAGTACTATCACTGCAGAGAAGGTGAGTATTGTATTGTAACTTTTCCTCTCACCTACTAAGAGTTAACTGTCTTGTATTTCTTTTGAAAGGATAAAATACTTTATGTTGTTTAAATTAAAAGAAGAAATTAAGAAGTGAGTGAAAAATTTATAATTATTGTAGTAAAATATATTTTTGATAAACATTTAAAAATATATTTGATATAATTTATAAAAAAAAATTAGAATGAAAATAAAATTTAAACTAAAGTGAAAATTATTATCACATCTTAATAAATAATAAATTTATATTTCAAAATAATAATATATTAAATAAATTATTGATATAAACCAAAAATTAGATCAATGACTTAATTATTAAATCAAAAGTTGGGAGCAATGATGATATAACATTGAATTATTTATCTAAATCAAAGATTTAAACATCAATCTCATAATTTGGTTGACGACTTAGAAGACACTACATTATAATATAATGGCATTAAAATATTTACATTCGATTAATTTTTTTAATTTTATTTATATTTTTTTTCATCCAATTGCCTGTATTTTCTTTATAACTATTTATGTTAAATTTTAACTACTCTTTAACTAAATATTCAAGTATTTTCAAATTCATTCTACTATTTATACTTTTAATTTAACTTTTTTTCAAATTTTATTACGTAAAATTATTAATATATAAACTAAATCATACTATAATAAAATATTCAAAGCCAATTTTCAATTTACTTATTATACAAATTTCAAATCTACTTGCATTATAAACATCATTATTGTAAGCATAAATTAAAAAAAAAAGAGAATAATATTGCTTAAAAAAATTTATAAATTTTTATTTCTTTTCCATCATTATTTCTATTTTTTTTCAATTAATCAAATTTTTTTATTTATCATATTCATTATACACAACTTAAATTTTTCAATTATATCAAACCCTTTCCATTCATTTGTTTCTATTTAAATTTTTCTCTTCTTCTTCATAATTATTTACATATTTTTAATTTATATTTCCCTAAATATGTGTATTTTTAAATACTTTTTCAAATATTTAATTCTTTAAATTAATATATTACATAAAATTATTTTTTAAAACAATATATTTTTTATAATTCAATAAATTTAATTATACCACACTTTTCATTACTTTCTTATAATTTTTCATTTATAATTTTTTTCTTATTTGCAAATATTGCTAATTTAAACTTCTTTAAAATATATCTATTTACAAATATTTTTTTTTTATCTAAACTTTTAATTATCGAAATAATTATCTTCATCGATTTTATATTTAAAATTTTTAAACTTTTATTATATTATTTTTCGAATTATTTCATTTAAAATCATTAATATTTCTTTTTTTTTTACTTTTTTCTTCATTCTATTATCTTTAAAAAAAACAACTCGAAATTGGGTTACCAAAAATTCCATTTGATATTCCGCAGTTATCAATTGTTTGAGAATGGAGGGGAATAAATCATCCATTTTTTTTGACATTTGGTATAGGGTGATGTGTGAAAAAAAAGAAGTATCCAGATCTAAAAATGTATTTAGCCATCAGAAAAAGAAAACCACGTCATCATTCTCATAGTGTAGACAGCGCAAGTGGACTTTCAAAAATAATACATCTCTGACTGCTCACGGTATGTAGCGATTACTCCTCTTTTCCTCTGAGGAACCTTCATCAGTGGTCCACCAGTTTTATTTTAGGGATTATTAAATTATTAACAAAGGTCTCATTAACATTTTTTAAAACCATAATCATCCAACAAAAAATGACATTCCTTTGCTTACTAAATAATATGAGCAGCATTAGTTTTGGTTGAAATTTAAATAAGAGCATGAGGATATTATTTAAAACCATAAAATGATTATTCAACGTTGTTAAAGGCAGCGTTCAAACAAACAAAACCCAACCACCCATGTCTCCTTCCAAAATCCCCGTCGCCGGTGAATTTTCATTTTCCGGCATGTGGTTGGTTATTCTTCTTCTTCATCTCGCTCTCTTTGCGACGCCTTCACTTTGCTTGGACTTCCTATTCAACTCCTTCACCGGCATCACCAACCTCACTCTGGTGAAAGACGCTCGCGTCGACGCCTCGGTGATCCGCATGACCAACGACTCTAACCAGTACTCTTACGGCCGCGCCTTCTATCCCACAAAAGTTCCCATCACAAAGCCGTCTTCCAATTCCTCATCCTCTTCCATTACTTCATTCTCCACCTCTTTTGTCTTCTCCGTCTTGCCGGAAATTACTACCAGTCCCGGCTTTGGCCTCGCCTTCGTCCTCTGCAACACCACCGATCCTCCCGGAGCCATCGCCAGCCAGTACTTCGGTCTATTCACCAACGCCACCTCCCCCACCCTTTTCCCCCTGGTCGCCGTCGAATTCGACACCGGCCAGAACCCTGAGTTCAACGACATCAACGACAACCACATCGGCATCGACCTCAACAACATCGAATCCACCATCGCCACCCCCGCCGGCTACTACAATTCCACCGGGGGATTCGTGCCAGTGCGCATGCGCACCGGCCAGAATATCCGAGCCTGGATCAATTTTGACGGCCACAATCTGCTGTTCAACGTAACGGTCGCGCCAATCGGCGTTTCGCGCCCGTTGAAGCCTACGCTTTCACATTATGTTCCCACCATAGGTAACTACGTGTCAGCTGAGATGTACGTCGGGTTTTCCGCTTCCAAAACGAACTGGATCGAGGCGCAGAGGGTTCTGGCGTGGAGCTTCAGCGATTCAGGGCCAGCGAGGGAGCTGAACACAACAAACTTACCGGTGTTCGAACCGGAACCATCGTCTTCCTCGCTTTCTGGTGGCGCAATAGCGGGGATTGTTGTTGGTTGTGTTGTTTTTGTGGTTATATGCGGTTGTGGATTTTACTTGTGGTGGCGAATCCAGAAAGGGAAAGACGAAGAAGACGATGAGATCGAAGATTGGGAGTTGGAGTACTGGCCGCATAGATTCTCGTACGAGGAATTGAGTTCTGCGACAGGGGAATTTGGGAAGGAGCAGCTCTTAGGTTCAGGAGGGTTCGGGAGAGTGTACAAAGGGACGTTGCCGAACAAGACACAGATGGCGGTGAAGTGTGTGAACCACGATTCGAAGCAAGGGTTGCGGGAATTCATGGCGGAGATATCGAGTATGGGGAGGCTTCAACACAAGAACCTGGTTCAAATGCGAGGCTGGTGTAGAAAGGGTAACGAGCTTATGCTTGTTTATGATTACATGCCCAATGGGAGTCTGAACAGGTGGGTTTTCGATCGCCCCGAGAAGCTTCTAGGCTGGGAGCAACGCCGTCGTATCCTTGTCGACGTGGCAGAGGGGCTTACCTACCTTCACCACGGTTGGGACCAGGTTGTTATCCACCGAGATATTAAGTCCAGTAACATATTGTTGGACGCCGACATGCGAGGGAGACTCGGGGACTTTGGTTTGGCCAAGCTTTACACGCACGGGGAAGTTCCCAATACCACACGTGTGGTGGGGACGTTGGGCTACTTGGCGCCGGAGCTAGCCACGGTTGCGGCGCCGACGTCCGCGAGTGACGTCTACAGCTTTGGGGTGGTGCTGTTGGAGGTGGCGTGCGGGAGGCGGCCCATTGAGACTTCGGTGGTGGAGGAGGAGGTGGTGCTCATTGATTGGGTGAGGGAGTTGTACGCGAAGGGGTGCGCGCGTGAGGCTGCCGATGCGAGAATCGGAGGGGAGTACGATGAGGGAGAAATGGAGATGGTTTTGAAGCTTGGCTTGGCTTGTTGCCACCCTGACCCCCAGAGGAGACCCACCATGAAGGAAGTCGTCGCGCTTCTCCTCGGAGAGAATACGCCGGAGGCGCCCGGAAAAGTCTTGTCCGATTTGGTTAGCGGCGGCGACGATTTCGATGAGGCGGCGCCTTTGCAAACCTCCTCCACGCGGGTTTAAGTTGTTTTCACTGTACATAATTGGACTTTTTTTTTTCTTTCTTACTTTATTGTTGAGTGAGCCCTTTGTGTTTGGATTTCGGTACGTTGCCTTTTGACTTGTTTTGTTTTGGATTATTGGATTAGTTAAACTTCCAAGCAAACTCCTCTTGTATTGTACCTAATCATGGTAAAACTAGTATTTCTAGTTTTAGCCAACGAGCGAGATTCAAGTTATTAGATACACTGACTTTATTTGGAATTTTGCCACTTGTATCTGGAACCCGGATTGGCTTGCTTTCTTCTCTTCTAAATGGTACTATGCTTGAAAGAAGTTCAAATAAATAGCATATGAAAATGACCACACATGTAAGCGCATTAAACAGGCGCCGCCATCTGCACGCTGAACGCATGCTTCCAAATTTTCAATTGCTCTAAATCTTTTGTATGAACAACTTGAAAATAGCTTCCATATATCAAAAGACAATATTTTCAATGCAATCTTTGTATACCATATTTTTATTACGTTCATTCAAATGTGAACGTTGGTAAAGGAACATAGCAGCAACATTTTTATTAAAACTATAATACTATTCTATAAATAATGTTTTCTAATGAAAATATAAGAGTTGTTAGATGTGTTTTATTTTCATTGATAAACATGTACCTCTATCTAACTCCTTTTCACTGTTACATTCAAGTATAATTATAATAATGAGAATACTAAAGCGTGAAGTTGAGAGTGTGGAAAGTGAAGCAGGATTGTGTTCTCTTTGCACTTGTCTTAAAACACTCGGATTCCTGCTGGCATGCCAACGCCACCGATTCCTTCATGCTTTCAGGTCCACAAACCAATACTCCAATATTAGATCCACCGCTTTCATTTTGGAGCTTGCTGAATATTTCTGTTCAATTCAAAGCTTTTAAGCTGTCAATTGTTTTGTCAATATGCATTAGAAACAGTAAATAAACAATGAGTTCACTACCTTTAAAGTTAGGCCTTCCCCCAAAATGTACTTCGTGAGCTTCAAGTGCATTCCTAGCTTCAGCTGAACTTAGATCAAGGGCTTCAATTTCTCTGTGCGATATTTTGGGAATCCCTTTCCTCAGCCTTCTCCATCTCAAAAAGCCTGCCACCGAGGCGCTGCAGGCTAAAGCTAGGACAAAAGCAGCTATCAGAAGAAGATCGACAACCCAAGAGGGAGTCTTTTCTTTGTCCAGTTTTGAGCGCTTTCCAGATGGAATTATAATATGGTTTAAAAAGATTAGGAAAATAAGGAAAGTAATGGAGCAAAATCCAGCAATGGCAGCCATCCAAGAGGGACTTTCAGGCCCGTATGCTGCATAATTTGAACACACGCTGTTCACTTGCAGGGTTCTTGCTTTAAAGAACTCATTTAGTAGCTCTCTAATTCCTACCCCTGCTTGTGTTTCTCGGGTTACAAACAATTTTAGGTTCAAATGAAAACTTTTAGTTGATCGGTTGAGTAACAGATGTGAGACTGAATGTAACAGACAGAAATCTTGTGCTTTCTTGATGACATACACAAGTTGTATTCTCGATGGAAATCCACTTTTGCTGTTAGCTGAATTAGCTTCTGTCAAAATGCTCAGAAATGGGGTTATTCCACTTCCTCCAGCAACCAGAAGAAGGGTGTCATATCTGCAGACAAATTTTTCCATTAACTGGGATGATCTTATACTTTTTCACTGTTTTTCACATTATAAAAAAAAAAAACTGATGGCAAGGGACAACCGAGGAATTTTTATAAACAACTCTATTAGAAGTGTTAAGTATAATGTCTTTGCTCACCTCAAGAAGTCTAAAGAAGCAGGTCCATAAGGTCCTTCGATTGCAACAGGTATTCCCTTCCTTTTATCTTCAGTTTTGTCTAGTTCAGCATGTATCAGGTCGTAAAGAGAATTAGTCCACCACCCTTCACATTTTATTATCACTGACAAAATGTGGTCATCAGCCCTGGAACTAGATATTATACTGAAAGAGTGCCATTGAAGATGAGATATGGTTGGTATCTTCAAAAATATAACACTTGTAGGGTTATATTTCAGCCCTGCAAATCGTTAAAAAGCCGTTTAAATAATCTCCCCCTGATCTATGCAATTCTAATGGTCAATTTCAGACTGGTATAAAGAAACTAAATACCTGGATCTTTGGGCAGAATTAGCTCTACAGCTTTGCCAGGAAAAATTCTAGCAGAAACCATGCTAGTTTTTGGACTTGATTGTATGATTCGGATCAATTTGTCAAGGCTAAAAAGGAATATTCCTGGGAAAACCGTATAAAAGTGCCTATCCCCACCGTGAAATAAGAAAAATACAAGAAAGATTGCATAGAAATGATGTGTGTAGTAGAAGATTTCAAACTTTCTCCTTCTAATTTGGGGAAGAGAAGTGACCCAAATGACTAGCCCCACAACAAGTGCTATCTCCCCCGCGAGGTATATGCGTCCAGTCTTTTGCCACTTCCACATCTGATTGAAAAATATGATGAGAGGAGGAGAAAACTAATCACTAGCTACTGCACAAGTACTGAGCCTATATTCAATTAATGTTGAAAAATCTGTCCGGTAAAGAAAACGCCTCCGAATTAAAATAACAGAAGGTACATGATTTAGACTTCACCTCATCCTGAATATGGTGGCTGACCCCCCATATCAACAAAGTGCTTGCACCATGTATTGTAGCAAAAAGTATCATTGCAGTTCCGAGCCAAGTGTGATATCTAACGGAAGCTTCAAACTGAATGCCAAGTATGCGAAACACAGCCAATCCTCTTAAAATAGGAAGGAGCAGCAAAGCCAGACAAGCTTCTGATAGCAAGCCAAACCGGGTAGCTACTCTGTGATACTTGAGTTGCCATCTGAAATCAAGATAGTAACTCGGTGAAATAATAGCTTTTCTACCAATCCAACATAAGCGTATCAAGAACACTTACGTATTCAACTTCAGTGATTTGTATGGCACCAACTTTTTGAAGTCTGCAGAAATACGAGAGTAGTAGGTCCATACTAAGAAGACAATAAAAAGGAAAGCTACCAGTACTTCAATAATGGATAAGATTCCCACTGTGCTGTTCACCACCAGTGGCTTTGAGAAGAAGTTTGATTTTGATGGACTCCTTGCGCTTCTGTAGTACCGAGGAAACAGATTTTGAAGAGAAATGTCCATTATAATAATTGAACAGCCCTTGAAGCTTGCATATTATTACCTGCTTTGGTATCCAGATTTTAAATCCAATAAAAGAAGTCCAATTATTGCAATAGCAATTATTGGAAACGTGTACACAGCGAAGCTAAGACCTGCAGAAAAGTATGATCCATGTTTTAACATCTGACTAGCATTTGACCATAAGTTCTTGGAATTTGAGGAGCAGTTTTGCAGTAACAGTTACATTGAAGAGACAGAAGAAAGGATTACACATGGTATGAATAATTGAAGTTGAGATTCCGCGTTCTTACCATAGTATCCAAAAATTGTATTATCTGCGCTATTTTCTAATTGTTTCCATTTTCTTGTCCATATTTGGGTTGGCTTCAGAAACCAAAGAGAAACCCAAGCTGCGAATAAGAAAATGATCAGAAGTTTTAGAATAGCAGCAAATAAAGCGGTGCTGCTTGTCATCTTTGACTGATCTCCCTTCGCCACAGGCTTTTCTTTATTTTCACTTCATTCAATGCGATAAAGATCCATATATAAAGGGATCTAAATTGGAATATTGGTTGCCATTCAGGAAGTAATGTTTTGGCCCCGCCACTTCCTTTTAGTTGTATGTTTTCCTTTCTCTCTTTTACCTTTTTCTTGCTTTCTTTATTTTTTTTCGTCTCTCTGTTTTTCTGGTTTTCTTTATTTTTTGTTTCACACGTCTCATGTATGTCATTAGAGTAAGTTATGTTTGCATATCAACATGCACCACATGTTTTTCACCAATTGCAATACCTCACACTATTGTACTATTTTTTGTGCTAATTTCACAAACTCCTCCGACCTCAAGCCAGGTGTTTGGCGGCTCCATCAGTTGAATTTTGAAACCCATCTGCGTATATTAAAGAAAACAAATCTTTATGCATTAAAGAATAAGAATATCTTGAATCCCTTTTGTACTATCGATAGTTTGACCTTAAATTTGTTAGACACAGGTCACAAGATTTGTATATCCGATTGTTAAAAGAAAAACATGGTGGATTGATTATGTCCACAACTTGATTCTCGGTTTTCATCATTACCGGATAACTTGAATTCTCATTTAGCAATTGACATTTGGGCTAAAGGTGTAACTGAGTAATTAGTACACAGTGACACTATCACACACAACACAATCATCTTACATCACACTTCTTTCATCTAATTGTGGCTAATGTGACTTCTCTTGATCATAATCATCCTTTTTTTTTTCTTTTTGGATGGTTCCTTCTTCCGAATCAGATAGTGGGATTCCGGTCCCTGCCACCAACACTTTCCCTCCTCCATCCATATTCACTTCGTTTCGTACTCTGCTTTGCCTCTATCGGTCTATCCTAGTCCAAATCAATCAACTCCTCTTAACATAAGGAATCACTTACACTTTGGCCCAATCTCCAACTTTTGAGATTATCTCATGCTTTAAATATTTGATTCTTACCAAACTAGTTTATAATATGTTATTTCAATAATTCAAAATCATTTATAAAACTGCTTATATGCAATCAGTTTTATGTTATTTCTAATTCAATTCAGAAAAAATTGATTGGCAATAAAAGGATACAGATTATCTTGCTCTTTAGTTTTGACTAGAAGAAAATTTATAAACACATTCCTTTCCTAATATTTTGTTATTTTCTTAAAACAATATCATAACAAAACAATCAAATGCTAAGAAAAATAATATCTTATATTCAACTCGTTAAAAGCACCCTTTATATATATATATATATATATATATATATATATATATATATATATATATATTATTGCCAATTTTTTATGTCTTCTAATAGGGATTACAATTTAGATTCAGCCAAGTGAAATTTTAGTTTAATGACCCACCAATCTAATGGACGTTATTAGCAAGCTAGGACGGGCTAAACAGTTGTATTAAAAATGTGTTTAAAGGTTTTTATTATGTAACATTTTAAATATTTAAATATTTTTAGAAATAATATATATATATATTTGTAATTTTAGTTTATTTTATAAATTTAACTTTTTTAATACTAATAAAAAGTTCATATTTAACTAAATTTTTTATATATTTTACATCTTTCAACTAAATCTGTCTTTTGAATTAATTTTATAGTCGAACCGGGACAAGTCGTAGACAGGGTTATAAGCTTACTTGTTTTGGACCATTGCATTTTGCATCCCATACTTTGAAGTTGCACCCATGTAGTAAAATGTAAAAATTATTCTGGTTTGAGTGATCTTGTAAGTTTTGTATACATTTTGAGTTATATTTTCAGATCCTATTTTGAAAATGTGCATTTTACATATACATTTTAGAATGTATTTCAGAATGCATTTTTGATCTAGAAATACATTTTAAATGCATTTTAGAATATATTTTTTTGAAAGATAAAATTAAAAATTTAATTTTTTACAACATTATTATATGGGACGCAAAATGCAATGGCACTCGTTTTGCGGTGTAGGTTAACACAGTATCAATTGCTACTCACTTTTTTTACTTATCCAAACTTGAGCTTGTAGGTTGAAAGGTCATGTACAAAAAAAATGTAGTGAACTTCATGTGGGCTTTTGACTTAGACTTGTGAAGTTGAGTAATTAGAAAACTTTTAGTGAAAATGTTTTTGGGAAAGAGAATTGAAAAATAATGTCAAAACATAATTGCTTATAAACATAAAAATATTTTGATTATGTGAAGTCAAAACGTAGATTTTATCAATTATTTTATTTCAGCACATAGAGAAAATAGTTTCACGTTAAACATAAAAGAGAATTATATTTAAGCCACTTAAAAATATTTAATTAACCTCTAATATCTTATATAATATTATTTAAATTAAGTTAGTTTTTTTATCAGCATATATTAATTGTTTAGTGGGTAGTTGTAGTTAATAGAAAATTTAAACGTTGTTCTATCCTTACCTCCCATTCACTTTCATTACTAAACCAACCTTGTATATTCTTTAACTTAATTTAGTAACTTATCAAAATATATATTTTCACACTAACTTCTTTTAGTCGAGTCTCAGTTTATACTTGACTTGGTCTAAGGTGATATTTAGAAAAACAATATTTTTCATCATAAATAAGGCTGATTTTGCATCTCATCGAAAATAAAGGTCTTTTCAAGTGCATCCAAATGATTGCTAATTCATATGATGTTCCAAGAGTCATTGGAATGTTAACACCTTAAGTAAACAATGCGATTATTAGATATCCTTAAAATATTATACACGACAGCTTAAGGCGTTCAGGTACTCTAGCATTGACATCTTCGAAAGGATATTCCTTTGTAAGCAAGATACACAATTCCCTGTATTAGTTTCTTCATTGTAAATAACATGTCAGAAATTTCTGCTACCTGCTTGATTGTCTTTTTTCTTCAAACATTCTGATCCAAACTTCGGGGATTAAGCTGGCAATAAAGCAAGCACCCATGTGATCATTTTAGAGAATGTAACCCTTACATTCCATTGCTACCATTATGACCTTAGAAACTATGCTAGATTTCTCAAAGACTAGTACACCAAAACCTTACTTTCAGAGTTAGAAGTACATAGCCAAAAATGATATGGTCCTAACTAACCCTCTCAAGGGTTAAAGTTAAAGCGATTATAGCAAGAAGCCTACATTGTTACAACTAATAGCCAAAAGACACTATTGCCACACACGCTAAAAAAAATGCAAAAGGGGTCAGCATAGTATGACATGTCCAATGAACTGTTGATATTGACAGAAAAGTTTTCACCTTAAAATATTTACTTAAATTGACAAAAGAGAGTTTGAGGCTTTGATAGCAACGAAGCCTTAAGGCCAATTTAGAATCAACAAATAATTCCTTTGTATTCCTACCCTCATTTGTAATGTGAGAGAAGTTGAGACAGAGACAGAGATATGGAAGATGTGAATCACACCCCAAGAGAAGCAAAGGATTACTATTCTAGACCAATATGGTTGTCAGAAACTGCGCAAGTATTTGGGGATCTCAAGAGAAGTGACAGAAATGGAGTTAATGGCTTCCATTTTACTGCTGGTAGAGATTCCTACGTCTATAACTCCCAAGAAATAATGACTCCTGAAATTTCTGGAGCATTTGAAGAAATCAAAAGTTTATTTAGTACCAGAAACGGGGTTAATGAAGAGGTGCTTGGCCAAGAAAACGGTGACTATAGCCGCTATTCTATGCAGACGTTGTCAACAGAGATTGTGGAAATAGTTGAGGATGGCAACAGCATAACAATAAACAAAGATAGAAGGGTTGATGATCTTTATGTCGCTGTTGGCAAAGATGATTTGGATGCTGTGAAATGGACTCTTGATCATGCTGTTTCTCCCGGTTCCCGGATTTTTCTTATCCACGTCTCTTCTCCAATCACATCGATTCCTACTCCAGGTAACCATTAATCTTTTCCATTTGAGTTCAGTAGACTAGTACTTTGTCACGCAACAGATTTTGTAGGGAACCTTTCCTTTGGAATATGTTCTAGTGACACCTACATCTTGAGAGACAATTCACGTCATTCTTTAGTATTATGCTCTCTCTTTAGCGACACAATACCAATATGCCATTGCTATATTACTATAACTGAGTTTACTTATGTTGTCTTGTATGATACTATTCATATCTAGTATAAACTGTAGCATGAATGTTTCAAAGTGGTGAATTGTCCATCAAGAATACATCTCAAACTCTGAATTTCAAAACCTCAAATTATATGTGCTTGGTGGTAATATATAACATATCTGATAGTTGGAAGGTTAGAAAGAAGTCAACTGACCCCACAGCAAGTAAGACTATACGTGAATGAAGTGAACAACAAGAGGAAGGATCTTTTGCAGAAGTACATTAAGATGAGTAATGAAGCCAATGTACTGACTTGATTCCTTTATGACTATGATATCTCTAGAGTTTATTTAGACCACAAACCATACTAAATTAATCTAATTCTAATTTTGTTACCAATTCCTATTTGTCTCCGTGTTCTTTCCTCTCCCAGGTAATAGCAGAAACGTTGCTTCTGGAGAGCAATGACACAGGAAAAGCAATTCTGGATCTCATCTCTATACTTAACATAACCAACCTTGTCATTGGAATCAAAAAGCTACCTTACACACGGTATGCTATCACTGCTTGGATTTCTTTCACAAATGGATGATATGGGGTAAAATTTTATCCTGAGTAGGCATGTTCTGCTAGACACACCAACAAGTAATGCAGCTATAATATGTCAGAAAACCAGCTAATCACATTTTTTGTAATTAGAAGAAAGTGTCCTTGATATGAGAAAGTGACAAGCAGATGTCAAAGATTAAGGAATTTGTATCTTCTTTCTCTAATTTGTTATTTGGATTAGGCGCAACAACAAATTGAGCATAGGAGAGTTCGTAAAGAAACATGCACCGAATACCTGCGAAGTTAACTTGGTTTATAACGGCGAGGTGTTTGTGTCTGATCCTTACATGGATGGCTTGGTATCCTATGGCCAAGCATCACAGAGTAAAAATCACTCCAAAAGCAACTTCTTACCGTGCATGTGCTTTTCAGGCAAGTCCACTTCAGTCAACTATTGATTTTCTCTCTCAACTCTTGCTATAAAGATATGTAGAATAAATAAGTTAGACAGGGAAGCTATACGGGGAAGGTATAGATTTCAGCAATGCATGATATTATGATATATGTTTCGATAACAAATTAAATTATGCATGCTATTATGCTATATATTTCATTTCATTCTTATTTTGTTGCAGTATGTTTCATTTTACATAGTCTCACACTCTATCTACAATACCTTGCTTACATACAGGGTGCATGAGAGAAGATGATGGCAGATAGTACATTTCTCACAACAGAAACAAGAATTGGGTCAACTACTGACGAATGAAAATTACAACTTTCAATCATGGGGAACTAAATCGGACCACCAAGCATAGGCCTAAAGTAATTGTGTGAACTACATAGAAAACTCATGTCCATCATATTATTTATTTTTGGGAACAAAACTATACTGTGAGTTTGTCTGGGAAATAGATATGAGGGAATTTCTGTCTTAAATATATGAGTGATACAGTTTATGTTCTATTATTGTGTAAACTGTATAGACAACTTTTTTTAATTTAAAATACAATTAAAGCTACTTATATGATTGTGTATTATTAATAATTTTTTATTTATTAAAAAATATTTTGTATAATATGAAATTATATTTATCATAATTTTGTTTTAAACATCCAATATGTATGTGTATCTACCCACCTTAAGGTCAGAAGTTCGAGACGACTACATGACTTTCCTAACCAAGTTTTTATCATCATTAATGATCATAACAATTAACTCAAATAATATCATCTGATCAATTTATAAATACTCACTTTCCACGAAGTATAATTTATGTAATCTCATTATCTTAACTCTTATACGGTTAAGAATTTACCATCTTTGTACTCTTGACTTAAAAAGAGTCATTTTTAAGTTTTAGGTGAATTTTTTCCTTTTATCAAAAACCAATTGAAAATTCATTTTTTAGGAACATTTTGTTTTTCTTAAGTTGCTTTCACAAGTTCATTCCCGTATGCATAATGTTAAAATATTTAAAATTATCTAAATAAAACCATATTAATTTGAAGTTGTAAGAGGTTGAAAAACACTTGTGACTTCTTAAAATAAGAAAATCAATAAATTTTTTGTTTAAGAATGAAGAATGAAATTTTGTTTTTTTTCTAGAATTGTAATTTAAGATATATTTAGGATTTTTTCTAAAAAGAACTGATAATTTAATGATTAAGATTGATGATAATGACAATAAAAAAAATTTAACTCATGAGTTTAATGGAACAAGAAAGTGAACTCAAAATAACCTAAATTAGTATGAAATCACATTAAATAACAATATTTACTTGTCAAATTATTAATACGCAGTTTCATATTCCAAAAAATACTTCACAACAATTTCCTGTTCTTAGTCTAATTTCTATTACCATACAATTATCTGCTTCATAAGCAACATTAAACTAAATTAATTCTTTAACTTATTAAACAAGTGAAACTTTGGGATATTTACATATACAATCAAAGAAAGAAAGTTAGAAAAAATTATAAAACAAAATTTGGTCAAGTATAATTAATTTTGATGAGTAACACAAAAGATCTATGAAAAGAATAGATGAAAAATAATTTCAAAAAACTTGAGAAAAATAAAAATATAAAAAAGTTTAAAATTATTGTAAATTTTTATACAAATAATTAAAAATTATATAATTTTACATACCTTTATGATTTTATACTTATCTTTTAAACTATCAATTCTAAGTACAAAAAAATCAAATTAGTTGGCCTCTTATCAATGAACTTATGAATATGATATCTAATTTTATTAAATTTCGTAATAAATTAATTTTCTTATCCTCAGAATTACATATTTTTACTTTGAATCAAAATCCTGTTAGAATACAATTACTTATTTGTGAGAAAAAAATATTGGTGCATAAATGCAAGAGGTTTGAAAGGTGGAGGCGAGAATTTGAATGGGCAACTGGCACGGAAACCAGCAAAGTAGGACGTGTCTATAAGTAAAAGAACCCTGTCCCTTTCCCTCCACTGTCAAATAGCAGCTTGAGCGTTGCTGTTCTGGAATCCCTTCTAATTTTATTCCTTTTCTTTTCGTTTTTCTTTCTTCCACCAACTCCTTAACATTCATTCGATTAGGTTTTTTTTCCTGAACCCTAGCGTTTTGCGAGATGAACCCTTACGAGAATAGATACTCTGATTCCGCTTCTTTTCATGGTCGTCGCAGGTACGCTCTCCTATTCTTTATTTTCTTCGTTGGCAATCGTTTAACGTAAAAAACTAATGTTTTTGTCATTCTCTTGTCATAGTGATTTCGTTAGATCTATTCCTCCGCCGTCTTTTGGCGGTCGCGGCGATGCGGTTCCCTACGGCGCCTTTAGACCCAACGGGTTCGGATCCGCACCCCTTGCTCCGATTCCATCATTTGTGCCCCCTCCTGGGGGGTTTAGCGTAGGACGAGGTAGTGCTAGAGTGGGCAATGGTCACATGAGTGATAGAAAATACGACATAGGTCGTAGCGGCGGTGGAAGAGGTCGTGGTGGTGGTAGAGGCGGGGCTCAAGGTTTTAGGGGCTCCAGGAGAGGAGGTAGACACGATGGTGGTTCTTCTAGGGACGATTTGAACAACATTACACTTCCGAAGCAGAGTTTTAGGAATTTGGTCCCTTTTGAGAAGAATTTTTACGTTGAGTGCCCTGCGGTGAGAGCCATCACTGAGCAAGAAGTTACGCATTACCGTGCTTGTAGAGAGATCACCGTGCAAGGGCATGATGTGCCGAAACCTGTACGGATGTTTCACGAGGCGAATTTTCCTGGTATTTCACTTGTTTATTCTCTTGCCTTGTCTTTTTTGTTCTTGTTTATGTTACTTATTGATGTTCTTTGTCTAATTGGATGTGATGTTGTTTGTCGGGTCAGATTATTGCCTTGAGGTCATTGCCAATCTGGGTTTTGCTGAGCCCACTCCAATTCAGGCTCAGGGTTGGCCTATGGCAATGAAGGGTAGAGATTTAATTGGCATTGCTGAGACTGGCTCGGGTAAAACTTTGGCGTATTTGCTTCCTGCTTTAGTGCACGTCAATGCTCAACCTCGACTGTGTATGTATTGGTTCCCTGCGGACTCTGTCATATGCTAAGTTTCCATTTTATTATGTTATGATAAATGTGTTTGCTGATTTTTCAGCACATGGTGATGGTCCCATTGTCTTAGTATTAGCACCGACAAGAGAGCTTGCTATTCAAATTCAAGAAGAGGCTCTGAAATTTGGGTCACGAACAAATTGTAGAAGTACGTGCATCTATGGTGGTGCACCAAAGGGCCCCCAAATTCGTGAGCTAAGAAGAGGTACTTGGTTTACCTTGTGTAACCTACTGTATGATCATAATTTTGGAATAACATGAACATGATGACTAGATTTTGGTGCTTGGTAGGCGTTGAGATTGTTATTGCTACACCTGGTCGTCTAATAGATATGTTGGAAGCTCAGCACACAAACCTTCAAAGAGTGACTTACCTTGTCTTGGATGAAGCTGATCGAATGCTGGACATGGGTTTTGAACCTCAGATACGGAAAATTGTAGGCCAGGTACTGTTTGCAACTAACCCGTAACTAGTAACTATTGAGTAGTGGAAAATTGTAGGCCATGAATCTATTTCCATTTGTGTGTTTCTTATAGTTTGCCAACTAAATTTAGCCCCCCTCCTGCTCAAGTCTCCCTTGTTAGGATCACGTGTCTTGGACCATAGTTGTACCTTTTGGTGTTAGGAGAGTAACCCTTATACTCCTTTTGATGAGAATATCCTAGAAAGACACATTTAATAGCTCTTGTAGAAAGTTTGTGTAGATATGGGGTGACATCATTTATAAAACATGTGGAACCAAAGACCCAGGAAGATACTTGATTTAATGGTTCGTTTGGAAAAATGATTGAATGAGGAAATTTGGGTGAAGAAATAGATGAAAATGAGGAATTATTACTATAAATATGGAAAGAAGCACATGGATCAACATCGATGAACCTTGACTCTCCCTTGATTGAGAATTATAACGGTGTTATCAATATCGGATAACGGTTTATATCGGAGACCCCAAAAACCCTTTACAGAATTATAACGGACAACATAACGGGGTTATGGCGGAAGCATTACGGTTAAAAGAAATATAATATAAATATATAAAAATAACTTCAAAAATACAAAAATAATGAAAGTGTAGTGGCCGTCACCTAGATAAAAAATGTGGTGTGTAATTATAATGTTTTAAATGGGCCCAAAATAGGGCAAAAAACCTAATTTTAATAATTTGTGATTTTTTATTAGGGTTTCAGCGGCACATTGCTGCAAAGCATTCAATATTTAAATTATATTTAATTTTATTAGGATTTTTTTAGGTTAAAGTTGAAATGGGCCTTTGGCTCAAAAACTTAAATAGGTCCAAAAAGCCTAATTTAAGTATTTTGTGATTTTTTATTAGGGTTTCAGCTGCACACTGCTGCAGAGCATTTAAATATTTAAATTTTACTAGGTTAAAGTTGAAATGGGCCTTAGGCCCAAACTTAGGGTTAGGTCATGCGCCACCGGCTCCATCCTCCTTACGTTCAGCGCTGCTGCGGCTTGGTCTTCCTCACTTATAGCGCCGCCGCAAGCCCTTCTTCCTTAAGCGCAGCCCCGCCGCAACTCCCGTCTTTTCTCCGCTTTTTTCGATATCTCCGATATCCGTTAGCATTCCGACATGGCAATAGCGGCCGCCATGGACCGCCATGAGAAATCCGATTCGTCACCGCCTTGTTGTGGCGGTGGTCAGGAATTCCGCCACCGAAATCCGTCATGGCGACGTCATGGTCGATAAGTGATAACACTGCACTTGACAACTAAGATGATTGGGCTTGGCTCTTGGGTTTTAGCTTAAGATATTAGTGATATTCCTCACTAGAAAACTTTGGCTTAAATTTTTCAGATTTAGATATTTGTGCTGCTTGGTCAGGTAAGCCATGCAAAGCATTACAAGTTTCTTGAGTATGTTCCATCTTTTTATAGTACGAGCATTGAGGGCAACCAATTCTACCACCATGTTAGGTAAGACAAGCAAAGCATTACAATTTTCTTGAGTATGTCCCACCCTTTTATATTATGAACATTAAGGGAAACCACTTCTACCACCACATCCTCCACGGATTGCACGACCTCTTCTTCTTCAAGTAGATGTCATTGCTAAAGATTCAATTAGTTCAGATAAACTCCCACTCTTTTTCAGCTTTGGAACTCTAAGAGGAACCCAAAGAAGACGTTTCATAAGGTTTCTAAGGTGTCAAGTGCCGCTATTGCCATGTCGGAGTGCTAACGGATATCAGAGATATCGAAAAAAGCGAAGAAAAGACGGGAGTTGCGGCGGGGCTGCGCTTAAGGAAAAAGGGCTTGCGGCGGCGCTACAAGTGAGGAAAGACAGAGCCGGCGCTGAACGTAAGGAAGATTGAGCCGGCGACGCATGACCTAACCCTAATTTTGAAGAAACTTAAGTTTGGGCCTAAGGCCCATTTCAACTTTAACCTAATAATATTTAAATTCTCTGCAGCAGTGTGCCGCTGAAACCCTAATAAAAAATCACAAAATACTTAAATTAGGCTTTTTGGGCCAAAGGCCCATTTCAACTTTAACCTAAAAAACCGTAATAAAATTAAATATAATTTAAATATTGAATGCTTTGCAGCAATGTGCCGCTGAAACCCTAATAAAAAATCACAAATTACTTAAATTAGATTTTTTGCCCTATTTTGGGCCCATTTAAAACATTATAATTACACACCACATTTTTTATCTATGTGACAGCCACTACACTTTCATTATTTTTGAAGTTATTTATATATATTTATATTTTTTTTAACCGTAATGCTTCCGCCATAACCCGTTATGTTGTCCGTTATAATTCTGTAAAGGGTTTTTGGGGTCTCCGATATAAACCGTTATCCGATATTGATAACACTGGGTGGCGGCAGATTGCAGTGGTTGGCAATGGAAGGTGGCAACCACCTCTAGCAGTGACGACCATGGTTATCAAACTCGCAAGTTAACTCATTCGAGTTTACGTTCCAAGTCACCTTGAACAAGTTAACTTGGAAGCAAAGTTGTTTTAGGAGCAAACTCGTTGTTAACTCCATGAACTCGTGAGGTTGTGATTGAGTTGGCGAGTTCAGATTAGGGTTTGCACGGTGGTTGAGGTCGCTGTGCTGTGGTTGTTCATTGCGTTTGTGGTTGCCTCACTTGTGTTCGTGGTCGTTTGCTTTGTCCATGATCGCTCACCTCACCTCTGTTTGTGCTCACCTTTGTCTTAGTTTTGATTGTGCAATGGTCATGTTAGTGGTTGTGCGATGGTTGTGTGTGGTTGCTGAGTTTCCATTGTGCGGTGGTCATCTAGTAGGTGAGACTCTTCATGGTGGCTGTGCTGGTGCATTTTTGGTTGCTGTTACGGATGCTTTTTAATTGGGGAGATTAGGGCAATGGATAGGGGAAATCTTGTTTTAATAGGGGAGATTGGGTAGTAGATTGGGGAAATTTTTTAATTCGACAATAGATTTGGGACATTTTAATTGGGGAAACTTTTTAACTTGGGAAGATTAGGACACTCCATATCTTTTTATTGAAATACTTTTTTTCATATGAAGTAAACTAATTTTAATAGATTTTTGAGTTTGATAACCTTGGTGATGGCGGTGACTGAAATATTAGAGCTGGATTGGAACCCACACCAATATCAACTTAAATCTGAACTTTTTAGAGGGAAAACTTGAGTTTTCACTTAGCTATACATTTACAAGTATTAACTGTACATTTGTGATAGCAGGAGTGCAGACTTTTGCACCTACTTAACCGGCTATGGCATAAAAAGACTGACTGATGATTACAAGGCACATAATAATATAAAATACATATATTTATTTAATAGCGAGAAATAAAAACAGTCAATATGAACCACAATCATATTTAATTTTAAATGATCAAGATGGATAAATATGCTCAATTTTTTTTAGTGATTGTATTATTAAGTAACCTCTAATTTTGAGTCTTGACCATTCTCATGAATAGTTTGTATGACTTATAGATTTATATTGATCACATTCTTATATGACATGTGTCGTTTTCATACTGATTATGTATAAAAGGCACATTTTATTAATTTGTGATTTGAAATCTCAGATTCGACCAGATAGACAAACATTATTATGGAGTGCTACATGGCCAAGGGAGGTTGAGACTCTGTCAAGGCAGTTTCTCCGCAATCCATACAAGGTTACTGCAATAGTGATTCCACTTCTCTATTTTTATTTATCATTTATGGGTATCTAAATTTGTATTTGCTATTTTTTCAAAGAAAACAATAATCTTTGTGCTGTGAATTGACTTAATTAGATGTCATTTGGGTGATTATTGATGAGTGCATTTTCTTGTGGGATATCATGATCCTATAGGTAATTGTTGGGTCACCAAACCTGAAGGCAAATCAATCTATAAATCAAGTTGTTGAAGTTGTAACAGACATGGAGAAATATAATAGGTTTGTGTTCTCAGTGATAATAGACAGTGACAAGTGTTTATGCTTTCCAAATTAACACTTTAGCTTGAAAATGCAGATTAATCAGACTGCTGAAAGAAGTGATGGACGGGAGCCGAGTTCTAATATTTATGGAGACTAAAAAGGGATGTGATCAAGTTACGAGACAAATGAGAATGGATGGGTGGCCAGCACTATCCATCCATGGTGATAAAAACCAGGCTGAGAGGGATTGGGTCTTGGCTGAATTTAAGAGTGGCAGAAGTCCAATAATGACTGCCACTGATGTTGCTGCACGGGGTCTTGGTAGGATCATTGTGTTTAGAAGCTTAGGATTTTTTATCTAGGTCTAAAACTTTAACCATAGGGCAAGTTGGCCGGCTGCTGTCCAGTTCTCCTCGATATAATTTGTGGTTTGGGTGTGTACGGGCCATATTGTTAGTGTGTTGGAACTGCCTGTAACTTGACCAAGGGATTACTAACTTGCATACTTACTGAGGTGAAATTGTTTTGCTGCAATCAGTAGATGTTTCTGTTAATTTGGGAACTAACTTTTTAGATGTCAAGTTATATAGATTCCTGGGTCAGAGTTCCTTTGATATGGCTTGGATATTGATCTATAACTTCTGAGGTAGCATATCACGTGTGGTCCTGTAGATTTCATAGAATGGGTTAATGCATGGTGGTTTACATGCTTGACTGGAGGTTAGTTATCAATAATTTGATAGTGTAGACTGAAGAGATATAGATCATATGCCTGTCATACGTTTTTAAGGACGTAGTCATTGATCCCCCATCCACAATTATGGAGCTGATTGTATTTGCAGCCCGGTCGACTCATACATGCTTAGTCAATAATTGGATGTGGGTGGCATGATGGTGAAGTAGCTCCTTATCCCTGGAAGGTTAAGGTGGGCACATTGATGTGATGAATGTGTTGAGTTTGATCTATTTGATCTCTAGAATCTTACAGCTCAGGGATAAGGGCTTTTTAAATTTTCTCCATTTAAACCTTACTCTTAATTTCTTATGATGTTTCCTTTGTTGCTTTGCTGCTTTGCTTGTAGATGTGAAGGACATTAAATGTGTGATCAATTATGATTTTCCATCAAGCCTGGAAGATTATGTACACAGAATTGGTCGAACTGGTCGTGCAGGGGCCAAAGGAACTGCGTACACATTTTTTACACACGGCAATGCCAAGTTTGCTAGGGATCTGATCAAGATTTTACAAGATGCTGGTCAGGTTGTGAGTCCTGCATTGTCTGCATTGGTTCGGTCAGCTGGTTCTGGTCAATTTGGTAATAAGAATTTCTTGTTGAAACTGAAGTTTGCGATTTTTATTAGGATGCCCTGTAAATAGTTCTTACAATTTTGTAGGATCAGGGGGAAGTTTTCGCACAAGAGGACGCGGAGGCTATGGAAATCGAGGTTTAACATCAGGTTCCAATGCCATTCCTCTAGGTTCGAAGAGGCCTTGGCAGTATCTATAGTTTTGGTGTTGCTTTAGGCAAATTGAGTTTTTACTATGTTGTGGTGGTTGAATTTTGAGCATGCTTGCATTTGACCACAATTACATTTGAAACAACACACTGTTGGATTTAGGACAAAAATTAATTTTACTAGGACATAAGTTTGGAAAGCATGTCATGGATGATTGATACATGTATATACCTATTTCCTCCTTTGACTTGATAAGAGCAGTAAAGCTAGATAATAGATGATGAAATATAAAATATTAATTTACTGTCTCTACCCTAATTTGGCATGGGAGAAAATATTAAAATCGAGAAGAAGTATAGTTCAATTTCTCCAATTATCATTTGGTTTGAGAGAATGGAAAATATATGTTTTTACCCTCTTGATAAATTTCACTGAAAAAAGAAGGTGAAATAGAAGTTTTGAATTAAAATTTATTGTAATAGTAGAAAAAAAAATATTAACACAATTTTCTTTCCTCTGTTTTATACTTTGCCATTAACTAACCAATGAGTTTCAAAGGTAGTGTAAGTTGTTATTTTACCAATTCTAACGTTAATGCTTGGATAATATTACAACTCAGTAAATAACCAAGATTTAAATTCAAACGATTCAGTTTGTCGTATCGATTACTGGGTTGAGTGTGTTATTTTATATAACAAGTCAACTAAATTCAAACACGACTATAATATATAAATTCAGTTATTTAATTGATATTTTTTTAAAGCTTTTTAAAATTAAAGATAAAATTAACCAAAACAAGTTTGTTTACAACTATATTGAGTATAACTATATGACTAATCTGTATTAAAATTAGTATTAGCATTTCTAATCAGTATTTTAATGTTTTTTTATATCAACATTCAGTAATATATATAAATTTGATTTTGATAATAACTTTACTACTTTTTAATTTATGTATTTTAATGTTTTTATACCAACATTTAATAAATATAAGTTTGATTTTTGATAATAAATATCTTACTTAGATGTTTCTCGTTATTAAAAATTATAAACATTGAAAATATCATTTTTAATAACACTAACTTTTAGAAATTTTAAATTATAATATTATTTCGTGTAAGTTTAAAATTAAACCACATTTGTATAAAATTAAAATATGTAAAGTACCCAAGCTTCTTAGAGGCTTTTTTTTTTTTCATTTCCAAATGTCACTGAACATCGACTAGTAACAATTATTTTTTTTTTACAGTCAATACATAGATCAATGAGTATGATATTATTTTAACTTCATTATAATTTAATGTTTGAACCTTAGACATGTAGTTATATTAAATATTAAATATTTGGAAAGATAAATTTATTAAACATGTCCTTATGTTAAATCTCGATAGGCTCAACATTTGGACTTTTAAAATATTTAATCCAAATTTAATAAAATAAATTGAATTTGAAATTCTCATAAGATAAATTGTCTAATAAGTCTTCTACATCGTACTATTTATTTATGAAAAACTTGAGAATCAGCCGCAGATTAAAAAAGAAAGAAAAGGAACGAGGTAATAAAGAGAGAAAAACAAACATGAAGAAAAAAGAAAGCCAATAGAGAGTAAAGAAATGGGATTTGAGATTCAAGCCTTATGAGAAAACTATTTAATAGTTTTTTTATTGAAAAAAAATGACAGTATTGCATAATTTTTTAACACATATTAATCTTTTTAATTAAAGAAAAACATACGAACTGTGTGAATATGAGAATGAATATTAAAAAGGGAAATGATATATGATTCTCTAGTTTTTTTCACACTCTCATTTGACATTTAATAATTTTTTTTATTACTTAAATATAATATTTTATTATTAAAGGGTTGTAAAATAAAAGTGATAAAAAAAATGTCAAAGATGATGTTAATGAAAATTATAACAGCCACAATGAAAAAGGGCGGAAAAGAGGAGGGTAAATTAGTAAAATAACGAGCGAGGCTTCTTATATAAATGCCAAAACCCTAATTCTATGGTGCGGCCGCTCCGTGAGATATAGACAGTGAGGGAGAGAAGAACAGATAGAGAGTAGGAGAAAATGACGACTAGGTTTAAGAAGAACAGGAAGAAGAGAGGTCATGTCAGTGCCGGGCACGGCCGTATCGGAAAGCACAGAAAGCATCCCGGAGGTCGCGGTAACGCCGGAGGTATGCATCACCACCGTATCCTCTTCGACAAATACCATCCAGGTTACTTCGGTAAGGTGGGTATGCGCTACTTCCACAAGCTCCGCAACAAGTTCTATGCCCCCATTGTCAACATCGACAAGCTCTGGTCCCTTCTCCCCCAGGAGGCCAAGGACAAGGCCACCGCCGACAAGGCGCCCTTGCTCGATGTCACCCAGTTCGGCTACTTTAAGGTTTTGGGTAAAGGGGTTTTGCCTCAGAACCAGCCTATCGTTGTGAAGGCCAAACTTATCTCCAAGATCGCTGAGAAGAAGATCAAGGAGGCCGGTGGCGCCGTTGTTCTCACCGCTTAGGTTATTTTTGTTTAAAAGGATTTTGAGATCTGTTATTTGTCATATGTTTTTGGTTTTTGTTTCAATCTCTATCTGTCTGGACCTGATTAGTTTAAATGGTTTTTATATCCTCAATGTTCTGGATTATATCTCTTTTGCTTCGTGTTATTTTTGTCGAATCCGTGGTTTACACTATTAAATTGAACCTCTTGATTGTTCGATCGATGCGTATTCCTCTGGTGACTGTGCTTTATCATTCGTACTTTCAGATGCATCCACATTCGTTACGAAACGTGTTCATATAATTTTTTTGATTCAGGGAAGTAAGAAAACCGTGATTTTGGGCAAGTTGGGCCTTGGTTATATGCTTACACGTATATGTTTGGTATTTCTATTCATTTTTATGCCTTCTCTATTAACCCTTAAATGAATTTGTTTCTGTAATTTGATGTTTAATGATTATTGGAATGAAACACGACTAAATGGAATGACTTTACTGTTTCAATTTTTTGATGCCGTTACATACTCTTTAATTAGAGTGAAAGTAACGCATGGGTCCTGGATGAAGTTGAATTAAGTGTGTTAATCAGGTTTTACATGGGTACTGGATGGAGTTGAATGAAGTGTAATAATCAGGTGTAATTTGATTCTTAGTTTCAACATTCCATATGATGAAACTCTTGTTTCCATGTAGCCCTTCCTCTCAATCGCCGGTGTAATTTCTCGTGAACTTATTCATGTCACCTATTTAATTTCTTTTGAATTGGTATTATGCATAATTGGTTAAGTGCAATGCTAGTTTTACTCTGTTTGCGGCTTTTAAAACTATTTACTTGTTGGGGCCTTGTAAATTGTGGACACTTCAAGTTATTTTAATTCTAGTATGCGAACTCCTTATTCTCCAAGATGGACTTGAGTCGTTTTTGGGCGAGATATAAGCTTTCTTTGTGAGCACCCCCATGGGTTTAATGTCTATTGACGGATGGGGATGTAGTGAAACTCTCAACATTGGTTCACTGTCATCCCATTCTTATTTCTCCCTTGGTGCTATTAGCAGGAGTTTTCTCGCAATTTCAACCTTGGGGTGCATTCAGAGGGGTATTACAACTGCTTCATTGGCCATAAACAAAAATCGGGCCCTCTGTCTCCAATTTGTGGTAAAGCAACGTAAGCCATTGATGTCTGCTCAAGAGAATAGCCTTGCTTAAACACGGCTGCTGAGCACTCTTTAAAAGTAAGGTGTTTCTTCCTGCATCCCCATTAAACAGGTAAAATGACCAAATGTCCCATCTAATTTCTTCTCATTGTGCCCTTAATGTGGAATCTGAAAAAGTTAATTTAGAAAATACATTATTATATACATTTCGAAACAGAATACATTTCATGAATTCAGGAAAGAAAGTATGTTCTGGTGGAAAAAAAATTCTGGAAAAGATAATCCTGAAGTCATTAGAAAAAAGGAAGCGTAAAACAGTCTTTCTGAAAGTCGATGGGTTGCTGGAAAATTTTGAAACACCCTAAAAGAAATCGAGATTGCAGGCCCAAAATTTTACGCTTACGTTCAGGCGTAAAAATTTGTCACCATATGTTGAAAGCCCTTTTAAGCAAGTCCTGCACCTTCATATGTTTCTCCGTCACTCTATTACAAAACATCTGAAAATATCTTTTTATCCTTTTTATCTTAAAAAAGATTTCAGGATTATGTATTCTGAAAACTATTCATGCATTTTCTGGATTATGTAATCTAAGATTAAATCTGAAAACTAATTACGAATTTGAAAAAAAAAATCTGAATACGAATTTGAAAAAGAATTTCTGAATTATATTGAGAATACTATAGAAAGACAATTTTGGAAATACGAAAATTTATGAATATGAGAGAAGGATAAATGGAGGTGCAAGAAGAAACAGCCTTTAAGCAATTACACCTGGCCCTATACTTATGATTTGCTATTTTGGTTAATTTTAAGTAAGATTGTTTACCTATGAATGTTCTTTAGGAATTCGAAAATGGACTAACATTGTTTAACCAATGTATAACCTGAAGAAGTAGGTTGAGTTTAGTGGGCCTATAGCCAAGTGGGCTGGCCTCGACTAGTTGGCGCAGGTGGACTGACTCACTTGTTTGGTTTTTTACTAATCAAAATTAAAATAAAATTTATTTTGAAGGATTAAAATCTTTATATTGTATTAATTAAAAATATAAATAAATAATATTTTAATGTAAATTCAAAAAACAAAGTATTAATAAATTAAGTTTTTATTATTGATTGTAATTAAATAATTTAATATGTAAAAAAAGTAAGTAAACTTTATTGGAAATATTAATTAATATTTTTAATTTATTTTATAAATATTAATTAATTAATTAGAGATGTAGAAAATAATTTAAATGATAGATTTCTTTTGAGGGATTAACTGTGGGATTGACTATAATGCAGGTATTGGTTTGTTTTGTCATTCATACTTATTTTAAAATGGGGTGAAAAAATAATACAGTCTTAATAGTAGAGTTCAGGGTAAACTTTCAAGGTGGAGAGGTAGGTGTTTATCTTTGGTTGGGAGGATTTGTTTGATAAAGTCTGTTCTGTCCTTAATTCCGCTATTTTTTATGTCACTATTCAAGTTACTGCTTGTGGTGGCAGAGAAGCTAGTTCAGCTACAAAGAAATTTCCTTTGGGAGTGGGGTTCTGATGGTAGGAAGATCGCTTGGGTCTCCTGGAAAAAAGTTTGTGAGCCTCGTGATTATGGGGGTCTTGGTGTTATTGACCTTAGGAAGTTTAATCTGGCTTTGTTAGGTAAGTGGATTTGGAGGTTGGGTACGGATAAAGGAGGTTTGTGGAAAGAAATCATTGTTTCTAAATATGGTGGTTGGAGAAATTTGAGAGGGGTGGGTAAAATCAGAAAGGGTTCCCTTTGGTGGAAAGATTTGATGGAGGTGTGGGCTTCGGAGGGTTGGGGAAGAAGTTTTGAAGATGGTTTTTAGTGGGATGTTGGTGATGGGAAGGGTATCTCTTTCTGGGATGACAGTTGCCTAAGTTGTGGAGCTTTGAAGGTCGTTTTCCCGAGACTGTTTTCCCTTAGTTTGGCTAAAGATGCAAAGGTGGCTGAGCTTGGGAATTGGATTGATGGTGTTTGGGTGTGGCACTTTGTTTGGCGTAGATCCTTTTTCGAATGGGAGAAACCTCTGGAGGAGCAGTTGGTTCAGCTGTTGCAAGGGGCGAAGTTGGAACTGGGGAAGGAAGATTGTAGGATTTGGAAGGTTGGGGGTTCAAAACTTTTACGGTTAACTCAGTCTATGTTCAAGTTAGGAAGGATACAGTTGGGGAGGTCCCTCCAGTTTACAGTAAGTTGTGGAGGTGCAAAGCCTTGCCTTCTGCTTTGTTCACAGCTTGGAGGGTGATAGAGAATAAGGTTGCTACTAGGGTAAATCTGGAAAGACGCGGGGTGGTGATTGAGAATCCTTTGTGTTGTCTGTGTGGGATGGTGGAAGAGTCGTCCAATCATCTGTTTTCCGTATGCGATTTCGCTTGGCGTGTTTGGTGTCTTTGTTTTAAGTGGCTAGGCGTATCCTTCATTATTCATAAGGATCCTTTGGCAAACTTTCTACAGTTCAGGTTAAGTCAGGCTTCAAATTCGGTTAATGATGTTTGGGGTGCAATTTGGGTTGGAGTTGTGAGTGGTATTTGGAATCATAGGAATTGTGTGTCCTTTGATAGAGGGGTGGTAGATGCGCTCGAAGTATTCGCCTTGGTACACGTGAAAGTTTGGTCGTGGATTTACGCAAAATCTCATTGTGCTTCCTTCGGGTACTCTAATTAGGTTTTGAACCCAGTGAATTGTATGAGGATGATAATTTAATGTTTTCCTATAGTTAGTTTGGTTGTTCCTTAGATAATCAGGTAGGCGTTTCGTGGTAGGAATATGATAAGGTGTTTTGCTCTTTATGTATAAGGGTTGAACCACTCCTGAAGTGGTTCCCATTTATTTATTTTTTATTGCTGATAAAAAAAATAGTTGTGGTTGGATTGATTTAAAGTCGTTTAAATAAATAAAAAGGATATAAATAATAAAAATTTAATAATTAATAAGTTAACTTAATAAATAAATAAAAAATATAAATAATCTAAAAACTAGCTTAATGTGATAATTATAAGAATGTCACTATCGAATACTACACATGCCCTCCGGGAATTATTAACCATTCTAATCTAATAATTCTTTTTACAAATTGTTCCTAATAATTATGCATTACATGTCATCCATAATGAGTATTAGATATAAAACTTGATACTCTTAAGTTTTTAATTAAAACAATTTTTTATTTTTTATTCTTAAATGTCTAGTAATTATAGTATGCTAAAATTAAATCTTAAAATATATGCATACAAACACACTCTGAAGATGACTTAATTAAAAATATTTGACTTTAGTTTTTCTCCATAATCACATTTTCCATGAATTTGACTCTTTTATATGAGAGTAAATTTGAAACTTATGAAAGATGAAGGAACATATGAGTTGATTTAGACTGATGGAGTTTTTGGTTGAAGTGAAAGGCTAAAAAAAGAAAAGAAAATTGGTAATGAAATTGTGGAAGCATAAGAATTTAAAAAGCAGAGTGGGTTGAGTACAACGCATGCGCTAATAATGCTTGGCTTGTACTTATTGAAGCTAACAAAAGTTGATACTTTAGAGGTATTATTATTTTTATGTATTGGAATTGTGTGGTTGGATCAAAATGCCAAACCATTGTCTTTAGGATTCTTCTACTTTCCAATGCATCCATATTGGTCAATACAATAGAAGAGGGTCAATAAGAGAAAAATAATAAAAAAATGTATAAACTAAAAATAAAAATCTGGAAAGTTATGAGAAATTTTTTACAAGTGAATTTAGATATAAATTAATTTTAATTTAAGAAGAAATTATAAATTACTCTTTTTTTCCTAATGTTTTCCTAAATAAGTTTGTTCACGAGCAGAAATACAAATATTATTGGATGTGTGTCCTATTTTTTTATCACACCGTCATATAATTTTTTTATGAATACAAATATGTGTTTTATTTTTTGTTTACTATATGAAAAAAGATAATTAAATATTATATTATCACTTAGTAATAAACACATTTAATTATAAAACGAAGTGTTATAAATATATAACTTAATTATATGTAGAATATGCGGACAGTTATATTATTTTTAAATATAAAATAATTTTGATCTACTAAGTATTCAATTTTTTTATATTTTTTTATTGAGTGTATCTGGTTTAATGTTTTTGTTAACTTAATCTAAGTGTTATTTTGTTAGTAATGTTGCTTACTTATCTTTTAAGTGTTAAGAAAAATAAGATTTTAAAATTAATATAAAATAATATTGTAGTTAATGCAAAATAGATTACTTTTATTATTTTAGTTGAAAATATCTTAGATAATGAGAAATATCATCATGGTCACCTAATCAATAGTCACCTAGATCAATAGTGGTGACTGGACAATGATACCTTGACATGTTTCATCCACTTGATATCTAAAAATATTATTATTTTATTATAATATACTATTTTATTTTAAAACATGTCATAAAATAATTATTTTTTTATTAAAATGTTAAAGAAATTTTATTCTTTTAATAAAAGTTACTTCTCACAAAATCTCACGTGGTGGACGTACTAACAAAAATGCTAGAGATAAAATAATATTCACATCATCAATCTAAAAGAAAAAAAGGTATGTTAATTGAGTAAGATGTTTTACTCTCACATATTTGAATTGAATTTTTTCTCACTTTGAGTGAGGATGTACAGTGAGAATTTGACAAATTAGTCTGGATTAATTTTTTGAATCTATTTAAATGAGTTTTTATTATCTCAATCCTTAGGTTAATCATGATTGGAGATTTCACATCGACTATAGATAATGATATTTTATTATATAAAAGTGGGTACAAACCTTAATCTCATGAGTTCAGTTTTATGGATTGAATTAAGTTTAAAGTTCACTTTGTAATATGATATCAAAGTTATTTCGAACCTATCCTAACTAGTGTTTATTTGACTTATCAGATCATCCGCTATCGAACCATTATCGAATAAAAGAAACTCGTAAATTCCCTGTCTCAACTCAAAATACTTGTAGTCTTTTATTATATTCTTTATCTCAACTACAGTAATCAATTTACTTTATGAAAGAGAATATTACTGGCTCATTTTCAATATACAAGAATATAAAATAATTTGGAGATTAGAAAAAAATATTATTATGTTAATTAAAAACACATTGACCAATTACATGTGGACAACTCCTAATTTTCCGTAGGCAATGTTTTCAACAAAAAGGTAATATAATGGATGAACACTCGTTACATACACAATTCATGCAGCGTCGACGTATATTGTTGATAATGTCATAG
Source organism: Phaseolus vulgaris (assembly GCF_051622355.1). NCBI lineage: Eukaryota > Viridiplantae > Streptophyta > Magnoliopsida > Fabales > Fabaceae > Phaseolus > Phaseolus vulgaris. The sequence continues at coordinate 44,434,451 of NC_143500.1, read as the reverse complement.
ACAATATCACATTTATTTATTATATAAATTACCGATGGAAAAGTTTCTGTAGGTAAACATACAAATAGACAATTCACATTATAGATTTTAATTTTAATAAAAAAATATTTAATTTGTTTTCTACTTAACTACGTATTTGTTATCATTTTAAATAACACTTATTTAAAAATAATTATAAGTTACATGTTTTTCTAAATGAAATTCAAGTATTATATTTCATATTCAGTTTCAACCTTGGTTTCTTGAACACTATTTCAATGTGAAACACAATGAGAAGGTCATGAAAATGGATTAGATACTTATTTAGTAAATACATACACACACACATATATATATATATATATATATAAATTAGGAGGCCATGGACATTTATGTTTATGCAGGTCCCTCTCCCTTTGAAAGAGAGCCCTTTCCTTGGAATTTAGGATAAAGAAAAGGCAATTTGATGTTATTATATTGGACAAACATCCTTGCCAGCTGTATAATAAAGTACCCTTAGTGGAAACACAACTAATGCTAAGGACTTCACATTTTAGCATTCTTTATTATTTATTATTATTATTTTTAAGTCAATACAGAAAAAACTTTATGAGTAGGGTATTCTTTCCTTTTATCTATGAGCTATATATATACTGAGATTCAACTCAGCTAGCTTAGGTAGATCTTTTGTTTAACCTTACAAATTACTGTTAAACTTTTTAGAGTTATTAAGTGACAGCAAAAAAATGCAATACTAGTTAATTTTGATATTTTTGCAGTAATGTTTGTTTTATCGGTTAAAAAATAAATTAAGAAGAATATTTTAGAAATGTTACAACTTTATAAAAGTAAATCTAAATAAGAAAGAGTTATAGCTACTTATTCTTAAAATGAAAACTTTACAGTAACTAGTATTGATTTATATTATTTCTAAAAATTTATGATTATATATGTAATATTTAGGAGTAGAAATTTACATTATTTTTAGAACTTAAAAAGGTTATTTTAAAATTGAATTTTATAATGAGACTTAAAATTTACAGTTTTTTGGTAACTGTATAATTTTATAAACTTAAAAACTACTTTTTTAAGTTAATTTTATTGTATCATTGAATCTTGAGATTTGACATAAAAAAATAAAATTCTAGAACTCCAAAAGTTATTTTTTATTTTTTAATTTATTTTTTATATTTTTGATTGATTTGAGTATCTCTTTTTAAACAAAATAAAAAAGCTAACCGTCAAATGAAGTAAATTATTAGAATTAACTTTTTAAAATAACCTCTAGAGTGTATCCTTTTAGCTCAGGGTGATTTTTCCGATACAATCTTATTACAAATTATTATGTATGATAAATTTATTACCTTTCTTACAAAACCGGTAGATTCTTTGAATTAATTAAAAAAATTATTCTTAAAACAAATATTCACACCAAAATAAACTAATCTTAAACAAAACTTTCCAAAAAAATGAAACTAAATCAGACAAAATTCAGAAATTGACTTATTTTTTTAATTAATGATTAAATATTTTTTAATTATTGTACTATAAGTAAAAGTAATTTTTTTTCTTATTAAAAACTTTAAACTTGCTACGTATTTGTAATAAAAAAATATTAAAATAATTTCAGTATTTTTATCTAATAATATATTATAATAATAATAAATAATTATAAAATATTTTAATATTTTATTCACATTTAAAATACATTTATCAAGTAAAAGAATTAACAAAAGACTTATTGTAATAATTTCTCATTACAAGTATTTTAAAGTTTGAACTAAAAGATAAAAATAATTTTTTTTGGAAAGTCCATAAAAAAATATATTTAATCCTTTAATTAATTAATTAATGAACATAATCTTATGTATTAGTTGTTTAATGTCACTTCCTCCTGAAGTGAATTGTTTGAAAATGTCCATTATCAAAAGCAGAGCCTCCTATCAACTCCCACTTATCGTATTGGCAGCCACTGATAAGATAACCTCTTCCTCTTTAATCAACTTTATACCATGCATTCAAAATACCCTTTCTCATACACCTCCTCGAAAACAACCATAAGGAACTACTTTCTTCGTTATGGCACCACCTCCGCAGAAGGCGCCGCCTCCTCCTTCGGTTGTTGCCGCCGCCAACCACTCTCAATCTTCCCCACACGCCCTTCCTCTTAAAGGTATATCATCTTCTTATCTTACCGGCTATGCTTCTTTCCTATCTATGCACTCATACCAAAATTTATTACATACTATAAATTATATGGCTTAACCAAAAACTCTGAAAATAAAACCACATATTACATCTATTACTATTGTAACACAACTACAATGAATCCACGCATATCATCAACATCACAGTTATTAATTAATCTCTATACTATACCAATTCACCAATGAGTTATAATAGACGTGGATAATTGATTTTAATGTAATATGTGAAAAAAAACACAGGCATACTTTCATTTTCCTCTTTTATAATTTTTTTTCAAAATTTTAATATATCTATATATAGACATCCTTTTTATTTTTTTCTCTAATACTTTGTTTTTTCTTGCTCACATTCTTCTTTTTTAGTATCTTCTTTCTCTGATACTTTCTTTCTCTCATTCTTACTATCCTTGTTTTCCCATTCTCCCTAGTGATTATAATACTATGCAAACCCTAGTAACCAAGGTTTAAGGTGTCAGAGATTTGAAGTGGAAAATCTCGACAATGAGGAAGAATTTGTGAAAAAAAAAATCACATTCTACGTTAATTATATGTAATCTAGTAAATTCTTGATAAAAATTTGAAATTATAGAACAACTTCAATGATATATATACTCTGCTAGTGTGGGTCATATAGCCAGATTATTCTATGTGCAGTATGTGTATGGTTACATCAGTTAGTTATTACACAAAAACTTTCTAGTTGTATCTGTACCCAACCTCCTTTTATTGTTCAGCGACCATATACATATTTTCTTATATAACAATTATTATTTTATTTAGTTTAATAGAAGTAATTAATGATTATATATATATACATATATATATATACTTTTTAATTGCATTTATATATATACACATATATATTAAGAAGTTATTGCTAAAAAACTTAATAATTACAAATTTTACTTCTTAGTTTATTATATATATAAAGAAAAATATATTAAAAAAATCATTAAGAAAATAATTTTAAAATAAAAAATCTACATGTATGTTAACATGAGAACAAAATCACAGACACATACATAATTTATTTCATCACTTCTATTCAATTGAATTAAATTTGATTTAAAATTATAACTTCTATATTTGAATTATAATTATAAGTTGAATTCTAATTTTAACGAGAGTGATTATAACACAAAATAAAATGGGCATTTGATTAATTTATTAATATTTGAATATATTATATATAGTTTACTGAATAAGTTACACTTGCATTGTTTTTTCTTCTTCTAATTTGTAGTACAGTCTTACAATAATGAATAAAGATAAAGTCAAGAGAAGCAGGGGACATAATTCACATAAAATAGAAGGGATGACAGTGCAATTTAATTTATTTTATCATATGCACTTAGTATTTGTACATGTATGTGTGCATGCATGAATCTAGGTACGTAATCACTGTTTGATAGAACTAATTTGTTTCTCACGTTTCTTCCTGTTTGAGGAAAATATTTGAAATCTGTGTTCTTGAATTGTGGACTGAATGATGTAATACAAACCTTCCGAGATTCATCTTTTCCAATACCTTTCACTATATAAAAATGGTTGAAGCAACGTTAATCTGTTGTGACAGTTAGATCACTGATGTATTGAATTGATGCTTATTACTTTCACTTGTTTTTGTCTGCGTGTTGTCTTATACCAATTACACCGTTAAACAGGAATTACTACAACAGCTGGGTTCCAATCAAGCCACCCTCTGGATCCTTTATCGGCTGCCGAAATCTCTGTGGCAGTGGCAACTGTGAGGGAAGCAGGAGTAACTCCTGAGGTTAACCACACTATGACATGCTTCATTAAAACATATATTCGCATTTTGTTTTATATATGCAGATTCTTAAAATTGAGCCTCTGTGTTCTGAAGCAGTTGTCCCTAATGACTATTTTTTTCCCTCAACTGTCTTTATATGGTATAGCTCAGAGACAATATGCGGTTTATTGAAGTAGTTTTGTTGGAACCAGATAAACATGTTGTTGCACTGGCAGATGCCTATTTCTTTCCTCCATTCCAACCATCATTACTTCCTAGAACTAAAGAAGGGACAGTAATTTCAAGTAAACTTCCTCCAAGACGCGCAAGACTTGTTGTTTACAATAAGAAGACAAATGAAACTAGTATATGGATTGTTGAATTATCACACGTACATACAGTAACTCGAGGAGGTCATCACCGAGGAAAACTAATTTCATCACAGGTTGTTCCAGATGTTCAGCCTCCCATGGTATGTTCTTTTGTTATCATCTCTTCTGATTTCCTTTCTTAACATTGTGCACTTGTGTCAGTATTTGAAACCCATTTAATTACTTACTGTCTTTTTTATTGTGTTTTTGCTCCGAGAAATTTTGCTTAGTTTGAGAAATTTAATGGAATGTGCTATATCAACAGGAACAATGTCTACAGTGCTATGTTTTACCTTGTTACATTTTTCATTTGTTTACGAATGGTCATTCCATGTTAAGTATTGAATAAAAGATCAAATTATACAGCTGAAATTCAAATTATTCTGGATCTTTACATATTTCTTTTTTATTTGCCTTTTATGTCATAAATTGTGGAATTTTCAGTTCTGTAATTGTCTATTCTATCCATCTTCAGGATGCTATGGAGTATGCAGAGTGTGAAGCTGTCGTTAAGGACTATCCTCCATTTAGAGAGGCTATTAAGATAAGGGGCATTGAAGACATGGACCTCGTAATGGTTGATGCCTGGTAACTTTAGTTGCATGTTCATTGTTCATATATCTTTGTCTCAATAAGTTGCTATTCTTTCGTTATGCTTTTTCTCTATTCAAACTTTGTTCTTCATAATTCTGCTGCAGGTGTGTTGGTTATTACAGTGAAGCTGATGGTCCCAATCGTAGACTTTCTAAGCCACTTATATTTTGTCGGTCCGAAAGCGACTGCCCTATGGAAAATGGCTACGCACGCCCAGTTGAGGGCATCTATGTGCTTGTTGATATGCAAAATAGGGCGGTGATTGAATTTGAAGACCGTGAATTTGTTCCTCTGCCTCCGGTTGATCCCTTGAGGAACTATACACATGGTGAAACAAGAGGTGGATCTGATAGAAGTGATATAAAACCCTTGCAAATTGTTCAGCTCGAAGGTCCAAGCTTTCGAGTCGATGGCTTTTATGTTGCATGGCAGAAGGTTGATGTTGAATAGCTTCTTTATTGAATTAGTTGCTTATTTTCCTATGCCCAACTAGTTCTATAACTATCCCTTTATATTTTGTTCTTTAATAGTGGAACTTTCGTATTGGATTCACACCTAGAGAAGGTTTGGTTATATATTCGGTTGCATATGTTGATGGTAGTCAAGGGCGAAGGCCTGTAGCTCATAGACTGAGTTTTGTGGAGATGGTTGTACCCTATGGGGATCCAAATGAACAACACTATAGGAAGAATGCTTTTGATGCTGGGGAAAATGGCTTGGGGAAAAATGCACATTCTCTCAAGAAGGTTTAATTAACGAAACTATATTTATGCTTTTAATTGCCAAGTTCCTCTTCCTAATTGAATTTTAATGGTCTATATACTCTATGGTCCAACTTTTGTTACAGGGGTGTGATCGTTTGAGCTACATCAAATATTTCGATGCTCATTTCACAAATTTCATTGGTGGAGTTGAGACAATTGAAAATTGTGTATGTTTGCACGAAGAGGATCATGGAATTCTGTGGAAACATCAAGACTGGAGAACAGGCTTAGCAGAAGTCCGAAGGTCTAGAAGACTTTCAGTTTCTTTTATGTGCACCGTGGCTAACTATGAGTATGGATTTTTCTGGTACTTTTATCAGGCAAGTCAAACACCACATCTTTTGTAAGAGATAAATGTACTTAAGACCAATGAAGTCATCAGGTTTTTCGTATTGAATACTTTCACAATTATCCATCTTTTGATCATCCTTTTGAATTATTGTCCGGCAGTTATCTGGCATTTGTGCAATGTGATCACATCTTTCTCCCCTGATATTTTCCTTTGAGCGAGTTCAGAATTGTTTAACTAATCATGTTTCTCTTATCATGAACTAACTGCATAACGCTTTGTTTCGTGTGTTTTTTTTGGTGAGATTCTTATATCATGGAAATGATGATATATTGTTTCAGGATGGAAAAATTGAAGCTGAAGTTAAGGTAACTGGAATTCTAAGTTTAGGAACCTTGTTACCTGGAGAATTTCGTAAATATGGAACCATGATTGCGCCAGGTCTATATGCTCCAGTTCATCAACACTTTTTTGTAGCTCGCATGGATATGGCTGTGGATTCTAAACCTGGTGATGCTTTGAATCAGGTAATTTCTGTTGAAATACAAACTTTTCTCGTCCTACACTAATACTATTTCAGTTTATACTGCTTGGATGAACACTAATTTAACGTGGATCTTAAATGATTCAAGTTATGGGCTCCATTTTGATGGTTTCTTTGATCAAAATTAAGTGCAATTAAATCAGGATTATTGATCGTATAAAAAATGATCTCTTCCTCTTCTTCTTCTCTATCCTGTTTCTCACTTTCTTTGTAAAGGCTGCTTCGTTTTACAGTTACTTCCATTGTTTTATTCTAAACTGTACTTGTAATCAGAACTCTTCTCTTCTAATAAACTGTCTTTAGTACTTTTCCATGCGTGTCCTTTTTCTTACACTATCAGGATGCTTGGTAGGTTGTGGAGATCAATGTCAAAGTTGAGGAACCGGGGGAGAATAATGTTCACAATAACGCATTTTATGCTGAAGAGACTCTGCTCAGATCAGAATTGGAAGCCATGCGTGATTGCAATCCTTTGACTGCTCGACATTGGATTGTAAGGCTTTCCCACTCTCAGTTTTCATGTTAATAATTTCATAGTATGCTATGCTAGGTAATGGTGAAATAGTTGCTTTGTTTTTTGACTTAGCCATTAAATGACAGTGGGTGGTGGTTACTATTGAATGATGGTTCAGGTAAGGAACACGAGAAGAGGCAATAGAAGTGGTGAGTTGACAGGCTATAAGCTAGTACCTGGTTCAAACTGCTTACCATTAGCAGGTTCTGAGGCCATGTTCTTAAGAAGAGCTGGTTTTTTGAGGCATAATCTTTGGATAACACCCTATTCACACCATCAAATGTTTCCTGGAGGAGAATTTCCTAATCAGAATCCACGTCTCAACCAAGGACTACCAACATGGGTTAAGCAAAACCGATCTTTGGAAGAAACTGCTATAGTTCTTTGGTCCTCTCTCTCTCTCACATCCATTTTATCACAATTTTTCTCATATCAATATTTGTTAGTTGTAGTATGGTTAAACTATTACTAACATTTTAAGTAGGTAACTATTTTTTTTTTAATTCGATTCCTAAATTAAAAAATAAAAATGAAGTCCGTCAAATTCCTTTCTAGCAGTTTAAAACCTCAAGAAAATAACAATTTATGATAAATCATGTATCAATCTAGTAATTTAAGCAGGGTAACAGTTCCATGAAATAATTTCTTCAGTGCTTTATATTTTGGACATTATTATACCATATAAGAATAAAACATAAGTATTTACCATGAGGCTAGCTAGCATTAAAAGAAAAACTATGCCTAATCCAGAACTTTCGTTTTTAACTAAGTTTAGCTATTTTGTTGTTGAAGTTTACTGTATTGTTTTGCTGATAAAATCATGCATAGTTTCTCAGAAGAATAACTTAGTTAATTTCAGGTATGTATTTGGAATGACACACATCCCTCGTTTGGAAGATTGGCCAGTTATGCCAGTAGAACGCATAGGTTTTATGCTCATGCTAAGTTTGTTTTTTTGTTTTGGAAACATTCTTTGAATAATATTCTGTACTTTCCTATCATACTTTTCTGCTCTTCAATACTAAATACTGTGAGAGACCATATTATTGATAATTGTTGATCTTGCAATCATTAGCATGTCTTAAGATCACAAGAACAAGAACAAGTAACCTATTTTTTTTATCTATAATAAAAAAATTATATAAATGAGAATACACATAAGGCAACTTTGATGGCTCTTGTTTATTTATTTATTTTGTGACGTTTAATTGATTTTTATTTTGTCTTAATTTGGTGTGGTGTTGGGGCGGTTGCAGCCTCATGGATTCTTCAACTGTTCTCCTGCAGTGGATGTTCCAGCTAGTTCATATGAGTTGGATTGCAAAGTGAGGGTTTGAAGAAAGTGATAAGGATGAATTAGTCTTATGGTTCTATGTAGCTTGTTGTGAGAGAAAAATATGGGTGATATTCTGTCCTCCACTCTCAAACTTCAAGTAAAGTGCACACTGCACTTCATCCATCTTTTCCTTTTCCCTTTTCAATCTAAGATCTTAATTCTGTTTAATTTGTGTGTTTTTCTTGCTACAACCTGGTCCGAAGTATTCAGTTTATTTTCTTTCTAAATAACATGACATATGTATAGATTCAAATAATTAGGCCATATTTCGTCCCACTTCTTTTCTATGGTCAATAATTTTGAATATGTTTTTATATATTTTTCCGAATATTCAATGTGTTTATTTTTATTTAATTTTTTTATAAAGTAATAAAAAAATGTAAATCGTGATACTTTTAATTAAAAAGTTTGAAAATTTTATTTACGGTAAATAATTATTTTTAGTAAAACAATGTTATAAACCACAAAACACATGGTAGGTTGTCACATTCACAAAAGAGAAGCGCCCTAAAACAAATCAAGATTTGCTTGTGAAGTTTGTTGTGCTTATTGCTATTATTAACTATTAGACATTTTTTAATTTGATTTTTTTTATACAACTTATTCTTTCTTTTGCTAAAAATTGTACAACTTATTCTATAAACAAGTGTGATTTTTTAGTGAAAAAAACAATAAAAATGAAAAGAAAGAGACGTGAACAAAATATATTGTGCAAGAAATTCCCTTGCAATTGAAATTTGAACTGCTCAAAGTACATAATAATAGGATGGCTAGAAAAATGTATAAAGTTTTTTCTTACCTTATTTAATTGAAGAACATTTTAAGAAAAGTACTCGTGCGCGTGTTTACATTATATCTTATATTATTTTATTTAATAAATTGATGTTTAATATTTATTAATTTTAATTTTAAATAATACACATATATATTATTTTTGTTAATTTATTTTATGTTTGTAAATTTATTTTATGTTTGTAAATTTTATTTATATCATTATATAATCTATACTGATATATAATTCATTAATGTGATATCAAAAGAAATAAAACATTTAATCGATTAAGAGTGGCACTGGTATAAAAAAATTTAAAAAGACAACTATTTTGACTGTAAAACAATGATTTTTTAGTCGTCTTTGAAAAGCATTTAGTCTTATGTCCTAATGTAAAGAAGGTGGCTATTTAGCTGCCTTCTTAGATTCAAACAAAAAGGGCGGCTATGGTAAAATCTGTTGTTTTACACCTCCTAACATTAATCATTAATTTATTAATTTATAATTAATATATGCATTATTATTAAATTATATTATGTTAGTTGTTAGGTTAGAATAGAAGTCTATGAAGAGATAACAATGGTGGTGAAGAGCAACAACAACGGTAGCAGCGGACTAACAGCAGCGACGTCGACAGTGAACGACAACGACGAAGAACCGAATGGAGAAACAACGAAAACCTAAAGAACAATGTGCAAGGCAATGAAAGTAAGAATGGTGAAGAACATTCACAACAATGGGAGAAAAGAAATAAATAAGAGAAAAAAAAAACAATGGTGAAGAAGAAGCAAAGAGCTTGAAAGAAACTTACACAGTGACTCGAAGAAGACAATTGCTCGAGGTAAACGAAGAAAAAGCACATAGCAGAAGAGAAAACGAAGTGCCATAAACAAAGGAAGTATGAAAGCGTAACTGACACTCTGAGCTAGAGTAATAAAAAGAGTTTAAGAGGGCAACTATTTGGTAAAACCGCCTTCTTACAACAAAACGCTTGGTGTAAGAAGGCGACTATGAGGTAAAACCGCCTTCTTAGAAGAAAGCGTTTAGTTTAAGAGGACAACTTTACCTCATAGCCACCTTCTTACACCAAGCGCTTTGTTGTAAGAAGGCGTCTTTACCAAATAGCCGCCCTCTTAAAAAAATTAATTTAAAAAATGTCAGTGCGTTTTGAAGGACATCGTCTGGCCGTAAAAGCGCCTTAAATGTAGTGTCGAAATAAGTCATTTTTGCACTAGTGTGGAGTTCCATCACCTTAAATATCATTTGCTCATGTGTAATACACTATCATCATATATAAAGAAAACAAACAAAACACAAACAAGAGGGTAATTAGAAGTTTTTAAAACTTTCAATGAAACTTTAAATTTACAAGAATTCATTAAAAAATCTCAATCCTTTTACATCATCTATTTGCAAGATACTACACAATCAAGTTCTATAATTATTTCATATTCCATATCATTCATGTTAGAATTTCACTGACTACAATACATAGATATTTGACTCCCTCTCATATTATCATGTTTTCATCACGACATAGTCTCCTTTCAGGAAATTCATCCTCATATGGATAAATTCACATGACCAGTTAGACCAGATTATTTTTCAAACCCCAGACAAAGTCATATGAAACTTCTTTGAGTCTCACCATCGAATACTCTTCATATGTCCCTTTCCATAATACATTACAAATCAATACACTCTCTTAACAATCTCAACATGACATTTTCTTTCCTAAAAATACTATGTCTCGATCATATTTTGACATAATTTCATATTTCATACCACATCAATACACCATTCAATCACACAAGTTTAAAATTTTAAACAATCCAAAAATATTCAAGAAATTACATAAACATGTAAACAAATGGTTTTTCAATTACATATATAACTAAAATTTCAAATAAATTTTAATAAAGCAATAAACAATTATAAAATAGTGTTTCATAAGCAAATTTCAAAGTTTAAGTTTTATTTTTTGTAATTTGAGCAAAAATAATTTCGCTTGAGCAAAAATTTCGTCGCTAGAGTGAAAATGAACCCAATAGTACTCCTAAAATTCAATCCATTTTCGCTTGAGTAAGAATCTGTCTCGCTTGAGCCAAAATGGACATGAGAGCACCCCATCTTCACCCTAGTTTTACTTGAGCGAGAACCCTCTCACTTGAGCGAAAATGAACCTGAGAATAAGGTGAATTTCACTGCACTATTCTAGCTTAAGCGAGGATCTTTCGCTTGAGCAAAAATTCCTCACTTAAACAAAAATTGCAAAACAAAACTCCTTTAAAACTGATATCTTTCAAGATTTTCACCAAAATTCTTACTCAAACTTAAATTTTATCAAACATATCAAACCAAAATAACCTCACCTTGCTCAGAGTTAGACACGTATTCTAGTATTCTCGTGTAACTCCCCTATCAACCTATATATTTATATATTCATGATTTCTAATACAAATTCATTCACCTTTCAACATTGAATTCAAACAAAAAGTATTCATCAATGTTTACATTTCAAATAATTCATAATACCATTTAAACATATTCAAGAATCTCATTCACATCACAATCAACTTGTAGATTTACCAATCATCAAAATCTATCATTTCATTACTTTCACTTTCAATCTCAAACAAAACACATAAATTTACTCAATAATACATTCTGCAAGAAATTTGAAATTGTTAACTTATGCACATTATGCAAGAAAATTGAAATTGGTAATACACATAAATTTACTCAATAATACAGTAACTTATGCTCGTTACTTTGTGTGCTTGATGTTGTTCCTAGAAAGCAACTAATTATTGGTATAAAAAAGGAGTAAAGTGTAATTGGGCCCCTTCATTAAATTCATTTTGATTTCTCGCCATGCCGTGCCATGGAAAACGTAATAAGCGGGTTTCACCACCATTCTCTGCCCATGTCACATTCCAAGTATGAACAAAACCAATTAAACGTAACCACCCCATACTTTTCCTTTTTTAAATTTAAAAGTTATTTTAAAATAAAAAAAGATTTATATTTTTAATATTATATTTTTAGTTGAAGATAAAAATAAATTTAAAATTTAAAGCAATTTTTAAAAAATTCTTTACCTTTCTAGATGAAAATAAAATATAAGATCCAACCAAGACTTATTTTTTTATAATAACGAGTAATAAAACATAAAACAATTATAAAAGAAGATAGCATTATTTAAATTTAAGGATGATGTAAAATATGAATATTTTGAATTTGATTCGGCTTTGCTTTGGTAAGATTGAGTCAACAACAACCCTGTGTTGACGTGATTCAAAGTCTCAAACGAGTAAAGGAGGATCCATCCTCCCATCTTCATCCTTTTTCTGTTCTTTCTCATATATCTTATTACTCTCCTTCCTAGTCCCTGCGTCGTGTTCAATCTCAATTACCAACAAACAAAACGAAAAATAAAAAAATTGATTCAATAAAAAAGATTCACACTTTGACATGGTGAGAAGAAGGAAGGAATGTATGTTTGTCTTTATTTTATTTTAATATTTGCTCTGCGTGCTAATAATAATTATTAAGATTAAGGAGTCACCACTGTGGGATGGTAGAGTGGTGTAAGAAGGAGGAACCAACAAACAAACTATGCAGTGACACTTGGAATTCCGTGCAAAACAACAAAAGTAGGAGGAGTACTATATTTCCTGGTTCTTGTTTGGTTTCTTCTTCAATTTCCCATTTTCTTACTTATCTTATATTCTATACTCTATCTGCTTCACTGGATTGAGTATATAGATAAGATAACAGAGGGACTGGTCAAAGAGCGAAGGGGGTGGGTGTTGTCTCCGATGATGGGTAACCCTAATCCTAACCCTAATCTTACGCCGGAGAAGGAAAAGAGCCTAGAGGAGCTGTTGGGTCCTATCTTGCTGGGAGAGCGCGTCATAAAACTGGCTCAGGAGGCGGAGTCTTCAAAGGTGGACTGCACGGAGCTGGCGCGGAAGGTGCAGGTGGTGTGCGACAACCTGCGCTCCGTCGTGCGTGTGGTGTCGGGGACGCAGTGCGTGAACGAGCGCCCCATACGTCGCATCGTCGGCGAGGTCTCCAAAAACCTAGAGCGCACGTTAGCGTTCGTGCGCAAGTGCAAGAAACACGGCGCCGTCCTCCGCCAGGTCTTCTCCATGACCACCACCGCCGACTTCCGGAAGGTCTGGAACCTTCTAGAATCTTCCAACGGCGACATGGTGTGGCTCCTCAGCATCTTGGACTCCAAGGATGGCTCCAATGTCTCCCTTCCCCCCATCGCCAGCAACGACCCCATCCTTGCATGGGTCTGGACCTTCATCTACACTCTTCAATTGGGTCAGCCCAAGGACCGCGCTGAAGCGGCCACTGAACTTGGCTCCCTCGCCAAAGATAATGACCGTACAAAATTCATCATCTTGGAGGAAGGTGGAGTGCCCCCCCTCCTCAAGCTTCTCAAGGAAGCTTCTTCCCCTGATGCTCAGGTTGCTGCTGCCAATGCTCTTGTCAACGTTACTACTAATCAAGACAGGGTCGTTAGTTACGTCGTAGAGTCCCATGCTGCCCCTACTATTGTTCAGGTCCTTGGTGATTCCCCTATGAGGGTTCGTGTCTCTGTTGCCAATTTGGTCTCAGCTATGGCTGAGCAACATGAACTTGCTCGCGAGGAGTTGGTGAGGGCCAATGTGACTAGGCCCCTCGTGTCGTTGTTGTCCATGGATACTGTCCTTGCAGACCCCATGGCCGGTCGTGCTAGTATCCATTCGCTTGTTCTGAATTTGTCCAACGTTGGGGAGACAAACTCGGATGGGAGTAGCCGTGGCTCCAGCCACCATCGGAGGGAGAGGGAAAGGGAAAGAGAGGTTGAGAGCCTGGAGCTGAGGAAGGAGGTCAAAATCAGTTGTGCTAAGGCTCTTTGGAAACTCTCCAAAGGGTGCTTTTCAAGTTGCAAGAAGATTACCGAGACTAAAGGTTTGCTTTGTCTTGCTAAGATTATTGAGTCTGAGAGTGGGGAATTGCAGCTTAATTGTCTTATGGCTGTCATGGAGATTGCTGCTGTGGCAGAGTCCAATGCTGATCTTAGAAGAGCTGCTTTTAAGCGAACTGCGCCTGCGGCAAAGGCGGTAATTGATCAGCTTTTGAGGGTGGTTCAGGAAGAGAGTAATCCGGCACTGGTGATTCCTGCCATTAAGGCAATTGGTTCCTTGGCCAGGAACTTTTCTGGAAAGGTTCCGCAAGTTCTTGGTCCTTTAGTTGCTCAGCTTGGTAACAGAGATGTTGATGTAGCCAGTGAGGCTGCCATTGCATTGGGAAAATTTGTCAGCCCGGACAACTACAATTGTGTTGACCATTCTAAGGCAATACTTGAGCTTGAAGGGGTTCCGAAGCTAATGAGCCTGCTGCAGATAAATGATCGCCAACAAGTTCATGGCCTGAGATTACTTTGTTACCTTGCCTTAAATGTAGGTAACAGTAAGGTCCTTGAGCAAGAACGTGCCTTGAATACCTTAGAGAGGTTTTCTCGTCCTGTTCAAACACAATATCCTGATTTGAAGGACCTTTTTGCAAATGCTATACACCACCTCACTCTTTATCAGCCAGGAGCTCAATTGCACAGACAGCCCTTGGGGCTGTAAGTGCCACTGATTGCGTTAATCAAAATAATGCCTTGTAAGTCTTTTGAATGGAAAAGTAAGAGTGTATTGTACTTAGAAATGATTTATTACGTTGTGAAAATATCAAAATTTCAATTCAGTAGCCTAGCCACTGTTATTTGTGGCATTGATCGCCTGGTTGTCTCAACGTGATGAGTAAATGTTGCATATAAACATAATTTAGACTTAGTTATATTTGATGTACCAACTTTTCTATTTCTAGTTATTTATTGTCCTTCCTTTTTTTCTCCCCATAGATATCAGTGCAATGAATTGATTCTATTTTATAGACTTATGTTCTGTATTTGACTTCTGCGTACAGTTTATACATGTACAAAACCATAGGTGCTACTTATGTAGATTAAAGCACGACCTTTCCTTTAAAAGAAAATAAATTAAACAAAACCTTAAAATATGTCAATATGCATAGCTACATTTTACTTTGCATTTCTTTCTGAATTTATGCTCTTCCCACATGTTGATTCAGAGCCTGTTTGTGTGTGTTTTTAAGGGAAAAGTGGTTTTGTAATTCAAAAACATGTGTAAATTAATTGCAATCATTAAATTAGTTTTCTTTGTAACTTTTCCGGAAGCTAAAACTAGCAGCTTCAATCCAAGCGTTTTTTCCCCGAAGGTTAGAAAACGGCACTCATAGGATTTGGTTCTATTTGATGCTGCAGGCGTACATTTCTACATTAAATTTATTATTCTGATTATATGTGTCGTGAAACTCTTGTCTAAAATCAGAAGAAAGATTAATCATTTACCTGCTTAATCTGGGGAAAAAAAATTCTTAAATTCACTTCACGGATATCAATGGACTTAACTTTTTTCAGTTGCAATTGCAATTCATATCTATTGACAAATTTTATCACTTAAGTATCCCATTTGTTCAGGGTTCCTTCTAGAGATGTAATTCCTGCAGGGATTATATAAATAAGCTAAAGCCGTGTATTCCTCAGATTTTACTACTTCTGTTATAAAATTAAGAAGAAAAAAAAGAAGCCTAGATATCAAATTTGTTCTCCTGTTATTAAGTGAAGGGAGGGTATGACTATTTTGTTTGTTTGATTAAAGCATAACAGGAGTTTGTACAACTCCTCTGATGATGGAAGTTGGCGTGAGGATCTCTTGGGATGTACTTTTGAAGAGGCAATCTAGTGTTGGCAGTCATAATTTTAATTCAAAATTTGCCATATCTGTAGAGTTCCTTGTTATAGTTCACGATGTAAATGTACATATAATGAATGCATGGGGTAAACTTTGTAGACAGTTGTCATCGAAGTTTGCAGCTTGCATCTGGATTGCCTAGGTAAAAACTATATGGACAAATTTGTTTTTTTAAACAGTGAGCACGAACATCTTGCATTTTTTTTGTGGAAGCATAATATCAGCTTGACATCACTGATGATAGAAGTTGACCTGAGGATATCTTGAGATGTTCTGGAAGGCAATACAATGTTTTTGATAAGTATTGTTGAGGTGTTCAAGACGTGATATTACTAGCACTTTGATTCAGAAATTATCCCGTAAAAATTCTAAGAATTCCTTAGTGTATTTATAAACTGCATAAATCTACAGAATAGATTGTCCGAAGCTTATACAAATCTGATGGATTGAAAATGTCTCCAAACATTGCAGCTACCTTTCGGGAGGCAATCTGATGTAGACATTTTTACAAATATGTTGTTTAAAAGTCATGAACGTGTAGTTTTACTGTGTATTTAATTCTTTCACTCGGCGTCAATTTTTGCTAAATTATTCTGAATCATTTTCATTTTGTTTTTTGAATGCATCAGATATACCGAAAAAGAATTAAGTAACAGTCTTTGACCAAGTTGTAAACAGTAAAATGGACTAGTAGGTGACTTGGTCTTGAACATGGCCGAATGCATTTCTGTTTTCTGGTGTAAGTTGAGGTATTTCTATCCAGAAGATACTTGTGATAAGGCTGAAGATACTATCTTTCATGGAATTACTGTGATAACTTCGTTAGACCTAATCTGTTAATTGTTATTTAATGCCATCCCATGACCCTGATTTTGTTGTTGGTTGTAACATAGTAATCAGATTGAAGACTTCAGATGAGATGATTGGAGCAGGGGAGACCCTAAATTCCCATTTGGTTCAGTATGCTAAATATTAGTTTGTTGTTGTACAAGCCCCGTCACTGGTTTTCAGAAAACAACATGCAATTACGTTTCTCGGCTTTAACTGATTGCAATTTGCACAGACCATTTAAGCACGTGACAAAAAAAATTCTAGTTGATCGATTACGTATGTAATACTCTGAAATTCAGATTACACATCATTGTATATTTAATTGCACACAAAGTACACTTCTTTGAATGGTCCTCCACAGAGAGAATGATCACCCAAATTCAATTTCCATTTGACAGATAATCGAACTGGCCTTTGTCTGTAAATAAACAAGTATATTACATCAAAAGTTGAAGACATATTTTTTTAATCCACTCAGAACTTTCATTAGGGAATCATTCTTGCTTTATCTAATGAAGCGTTTCTGCTGTCACTTATTTACTAATGATGGTGTAGGGCTGAGTAACTCATTAAGAACTAAAGGTTTGTAAACTGCCATGCTGTATGTTTTGTCCATTGCCAATACTCTGGGATTGCACTTTACACAAATTATCACCTTCTTCCTTAACTAAAACCCAGGGGAAACCATGTCATTGAGTGTTTGTACCTGCAATGTAATTTATTGCAAACTATCTGTAAACCTTTTTTCTCTCTGGCCTATTCCTGGTGACTTGTGTTGAGAGTAACTTGACCAAGAAGGGAATTAATTGAGCTTGCAATTTGGTTTGTTAAACCAAGTAATTGATTGGAAGTATGATGAAAATAGAAAGTCACAGTGAGTAGTCGTATATGCAATAGAAGACAGTCCATGAATACGCAATAAGAAGTTTCGTGGTTTGAGTGAGGAAAGCGCAATCAGTGAAAAACACATTGCCATGGATGTCAACTGGCAGCTTACATTTGATGAGTAGCTATTATTAAGGCGTTCAATTTAAGGAATGCTTTATGTACTTTTAAGTTTGTTCACTTTCTCCTTAGCCCAAAATAAAAAAGAAATAGAAAAAAGCATCCTGTTTCCTTTGCGGTGTTAAGCTCACAATCACTTTCAACCCATAAAGCTGAATTCATTTGGTAAAAGAAAAGTACTATAGCAATTTTTACCAGGTTAAAGAATCCCAAAATGTCAAACATAATCGTTATTAGATATTTGCAATGATTCAAAAGGGTTGGCTTCTTTTATCATCGCAAGGTCTTTGGGGCTCAAATTCATGATTCCCAATACCATGCTCCATCCATTTCCTCTAGAAGCGTAAGCTCTCAGGTTAAGTTCAACGTCTCACTTATGCATTCGATTTTAAAGCCCAAACACCTTGCATCATTGCCTTCTACCTAACTTCATTTTCATTCCATTTCTCCACTTCTTTACTTCGGTTCCATTACCAATTGCAAACACAAATCAATTGTTAGCTATCATTTCAACCTCAACGTGTAAATTGTGCTAGCTTTTTTTATATTTTACTCACGTAAGTGTGGAACCCTCACCCCACAAAAGCAAATCACATTATAATTCTCAATAAAACTCTTACCTTACTACTAAAGACAGTTAAACTACAAATAATTTCACTACTCATAGCTAAGGATCAAACAATTTTTTCACAATAATTCTCCACCAATCCAAATTTTAAGACTTAATAAAAACTGCGTGCTTCACCACCTGAATGGGGCAGTTTTTTAAATACTTACCAAAATAACCATATTAAAAAAACTATATAAATGCATAAGTTGTGTTCCAAAAACCTTAGTTTCAAAGAAAGAAGCCGTTTTTTATATATATTTTCTTAAAAGTTTGTTTATATAGAAAAGCTGGATTTTAAATACGACTTTTACAATTTTAATTATTATTTTATTTCAATATGTGCCGGTTTAAGATTTTAATTTATTTCTTAGGAAACTTGAACATTTAAATACAACTTTATAAAATAAAATACAAAAATTTCATAAAAGTAAAAAGGGAAGGTTGCGTATCTAATTAAATTTTTTAATTATTTTTTAAATAAATTTAAATCACTTTCGATTCTTGTAGTTTTATAAATATACAATTCAGTCCTTAAAAAATTTAGTTGTACATTTTGTCTTTTTGTTTCTTAAATTAATTAATTTTGACCTTAAGTTAATATATGACTTAATTATTAATATTAATAGTGTCAATTACTTATCACATAAGACATTAACAATAAAGTTTAGCACTTAGTATCACTCACCGACTGATACGTTAATATTTTTTACTAAATATTAGATAAATTAATGATTAATTAAAATAGGTTAATTTTAAAATAAATTTAATTTTAAAAACCGAAAAAACAAATGTACACTTAAATTTTTTTATAAGGAAATACAATTTCATTTTCAAGAAATTACCGATAGAACAAATAAATTTAATTCAAATAATTAAAAAGCATAGTAATGTTTCAAAACTTACCTATTTATGTATTTTTCTTTGAATCCTACCATTTTCTTGAATTAAAAGAAAAATTATCCTTTTTTTTAAAAAAATTCCAAAGTTGTGCTTAACTTGCATGAGATAAATATTTCACAGTCAACAAATGTAATGTTATGTAGTAAGGGTTTATATGTTGATCAATTTTATAGGTTTAGGTGTGAGTTTGTTCTGTATAAAGATTTGATTATTCTTGAAGTGATTTTTATTTTTTTATTGATAAAAAAAAAGTTATGTGGTAAGGTTTTTAGTGTTTATAAGGTTAGAGGATGTGAAAAAATAATTTGCGATTGAAAAGGTTTAAAAGTTTATAAATGTATGTATATATATTTGACTAACATCATAACAAGTTGTGAGTATTTATTTTCCTTTTATGCACGAGACAACATCTTGTCGGTGTCCCTATATCATAGATAGTTCAGAATTTGCTAAGTTCAAAAGTCATTATTCACCAAAAGCATTTCGATATCACTTGTCGGATGCACCCTTAGTTGACCCCAAAAGGCTACCACATTACTTAGTATTTCACTTCAACCATATCTTTAATATTTCTCTTCACTTTTTCCTACATTCTCTTAATTAATTATACTTCTTTTTTTTCACTTTTATCATCACACTTCAAATGATGATCCAATTCCTCAGGTAGCTAACTACCAACTGCGTCGGCACCCACACTTATATCTGAAAATAAAATATCAACTGCTATTTAACTAAAAATATATGTATCACTTTTAAAAAATTATCTATAATATGATATAGATATGGTTATATTTCAAGATGCATAGTTATTCTTCAATTGTAGTTGTTTCAGTGAAAGATTCTAAGCTAAGTCCAGATCGTTTAAGTTTAGCTTTACCTCATTGTCAATCTTCGATTGAATTAGAAATAAATTGAAAATTTATCTTTCAATACACACAAAACAATCACTTGCGATTTCTCTGGGAACAAAATGGATATTATTATGAACATTAGTTATCGAAAAAATATTTTGATGCGCTTTAAAGTTTAAATAGTCTCCAAGTTGAGTTTTTTTCTTTGTAATTTTATAAACTCTAATTATTTGTATGTTACTTCATCATCTAAATTTTATTTAATATTATTTCATTTTTAAAATTTGTATTCTCAATTGATTTTAAGTGTCATAAGTAGATATTGAAATAAATTACAACACGAATTGTGTCTAATCGGTTTAAGACATTTATCAGTTTGTCCTAATTTAAATTACCTTACAAGTTATTATTCGACGATTGTCCAAGTTAAAAAAATAACTTATATTTGTCGCACGACGTTAAATTTTAAGCAAATGACATGTTGTCCGATAAGGTAAGTCTTGACTAATGTTGCCTGATTAGTTTGTTGTCTATTAAGGTCAACTTTTGCAATCTCACTTGATAAGTTTGATCGTCATCGATGTTGCCTGATAAGATCGGTCAACATTGTGAACCCTCCCGATTTCAGCATCTAGCCGATCTTTGCTGCAAACTTTGTCGACTTTAGCAATTTTACAAACGATTCGTCACCAAACAACACATAATCAAATGTTTTTATCACCAAACGAAAACATCTCACATCAGTTGAACTTCATAAGCAGCTTTACCCCCCTTAAATTTTCACATAGTTGTCCACCCTCGAGGACCTTATGGACGGAGCGACAACTAAAATGCTGGTAAATGTTGGATCTAAAGGTCTTTACCAATAACCTAATGGCGTGGTCGTTTTCGGAATCAGAATAGAATGTGGGATTGAAACTGTGGTTGTGGAACTTCTCATCTATCTTTCGACGAAGGAATTCGTATCTTCTGATACCATGGATATGTGAATGATAAAAGTGAGGAAGAAAAGGAGGGGGTGAGAGAGATTTTTCATGATTTCGTGTTGTGTTATCATATAGAGGTAGAAAAACTTAGTCCTAGGTAGATATCATTGCTCCGGATCAAAAATTTAAATAGCCTCATCAATAAGAGTATTTAAGTCGAGTTCCCTTATTCATAGTTCTCTTGTTTACAGTGAAAGTATATCTTATAAACTCTAGTTAATTGTGTGTTACCTTTGAATCTTATCTAATATTATTTAATTATTAAAATTTATATTTTTCTTAACTGATTTTAAATACCATAAACATATATTTTCGCAATTTTGATAAAATTATGAATAATTTTATTGAATTTCTATGTTAATGATTAATAGTTCGAGTTTTTAGTTACATTCTTTTTTTAATAGTTACTAACTAACGGTACAATATAATATAGTAACACACTATTGATAATATTTGTTAAAGATATTTAAGTTACATTCTTTTTTAATAGTTACTAACTAACGGTACAATATAATATAGTAACACACTATTGATAATATTTGTCAAACATATGTAATCAAGTTTAGCTAGTAAATGACCCTTTAACTAATATTTTTTGAATACTTATTAGGCTTAGATATGTTAATATTTTCATTTCACCAAAACAAAAGAGAGAGAGAGTATAAAATGAAGGTTTGACGGTGGTTTATCTAATCATCATAAGTTAGAACCTGCTTTTCACAGCTATGTTATTGCCTCTGATTTTGCTGGGAATCTTAATTACTTTTGACCCAAGAGAACCGTATTACTGCCTCCACAACAAGAACCTTTGATAATTACCGAGGCTTGGCTGCAGGAGCTTTCGTTGTTTGCAATAATATGTTTAGATGCCAAGCTAGCTGTGGCATAATCATGCATCTTTTTGTCAATGTCTATCATAATTTGAACCTTTAGATCAATTGCCCAAACAGCCATACATGATAAACCAGAAGCGTGAGCATAGGCTAAACACTTAAGTTAATTAATTTATGATGTGGTTATGTACTGTCCCTCTCTTGCTTTTATGGTATGGTTATGCCTTAGTTCACAGCTGTTCTAATTGAAGTAATAGTGACTTTCACCGTCTTAATTTGGTATATGGCAAAGTAGCAACCTAGGGTAGGACCATTTGTGGTCCTCACCGGAGTTACTGCACACTTTTGTTTGCTAGCTAAGTCAACATATTGGCTCAAAATTACATGCACTATGTCCAAACAATTAACATCATCTATCATCACTCATCTGATCATCACCATCACCATGGTTTTCTAAACCTATAGGACCAATTGACTTTTTTGGAAGGGTTTGCGTGAGAATTGAGAGCAGCTTTAATCTTTCCTGATTTATGACTCAATAATGGCCTATGTTATGCCTGATGCATATGTGGTTGTAACAAGTACTAGAGTAGTTGGTGTACGTCATTGTGTGGGTTCTTCTCTCATTTCATTTGCTTTAATTGGTTATCTTTTTCATAATTAGAGAACATGTATATATAAGAAACATAACGAAACTGATGGGCAATTAAATTCAGCTGTTATAAACTGTGCAGTCACATCCTCTCTCGCTTGAAAAGCATAATTTTCTTGAAACTGTGAGAACCCCGAAGAGCTAAGATAATATATACATATATATATCATGTATATATAAAATCACCACAGGCAAGTTGTGGCCATAGCATGAGCATGGAGTGGTTACGCCGGTGACTGCTATATTGAGTCTTGAAGCTGCCAGTAGTGACAGCAAATTAAAGATGATTTTAAAGGTGGTTTAAATTTGGAACCGTATATGTTACAGAGAAGGAGAGGACCCTAGCTTTAGACTTTAATCAGTTATATGAAGTTCTCTCTCTCCAATAATGGAGATTTTGGGGAGCCAATTTTAGCCTTTTGGAGGGATTCACCAAATGCATGGTGCTGTCATATGCCAGCGAAAGCATCATCCTCTCATTATACGATAGGACAGGATAATCTTCTTATTCAAACACTGCCAGCGCTAATATATATCTACCAAAGCCCACTATATACATCATGTATATTTTGAGAAACACACGAGCGTGTGTCCCATGTGTGATATATAATAATATCATACATATATTATAAAAGGAAGGATCATGAGGGAAAATTAAAATGGAATTCGTAATTTGGTGCAGTGTATGGGTTTTTCTCCTCTTTATCGTATTCTAGTCTTTGACCAGCTGCTATAGAGGACAGCTACTACAGGGATAAAGCAGATTAAAAACAAAGTAACTGCATCTAATAAAAAATTATTCACTAACTAACACAAATTTAGCAGCACTCAATAATCATCAAGAATATATCGTTATTCAAACTTTGGGTGATGAAAACAAATACATCAATAGGAATAATAGGTGCGGGGGAGGGGGATCGTCACAAATCTTTCGCTACAAATCTCCTTTACTATCAACATCATTCTATTTTTACTAACACGAAAAAAAAAAGTTCAAAAAATCAAAAGAAAGAAAGAAAGAATTTACAGTTCATATATGCTGAAATACATCAAAATTTTCTCCAGTTAGATCTTCTGAAAGTGCTGTTAATGGAAAGCTAGTATAATCTATCGAACTGTGAGTCTGCAGCTGCCCCTCTTCCCATGGACTCGTCTTGAAATCCTCGGATTTTGTGGCATTTACTTGGAACTGAAACAAAGGATCAAATTTGTTGTCACCCTCCCACGAGAAACCTGCATTTTCCATCATGCTGCTTATAGGACACCCTCCTCCAGTGTAAATGTTGCTCATGTTTGAGCTATTGCTGGAACTTTCTTTCACCTGGTCATTCATGAGCAATGAACTGATTTTGGAAGCTGAATTGTTGTCTGAAAACTCAGTCACCGACACGTTCCCATGATCAGAATTGGTTAGACTTGGCATTGAAAGGAATCCGTAGCTTGAATTGGGTCCAAAAGGACTCTGATCAGATGCTTTAAGGCTTGTCTGATACTGGGTCATAGGTAAGTTAAAACCAGACTGCGCAGCACCCATTGGAAAATCATAGTAGGATAAAGGGTCCAATGCTGGCTTGTTCAAGAAAATTTCTCTTGAAGCTTCAGTTAGTCCTCCATCATAGTAATTGGAATCTATTAGAAGTGTTGATCCCTGTGATGAAGGGAAAGTCAATGGAACCGGAAGGCCGTGAGACAGTGGTGTTTGCATAGGTGTTGTGTCTGTGATTTTCTTTTCTTCCTTGACATGAGCTTCTGTTAAGGGCTTGTGTGTATTTGGGTCAATCCCTTGCTTCAGAAGCTTCTTTTTTAGACATGAATTCCAAAAGTTTTTAATCTCATTATCTGTTCTCCCTGGTAACTGTGCTGCTATTTGAGCCCACCTGATATTCAATAGAAAACAATTTCACATCCAATCCATGCTTAACGTTTTCACGAGAAAAAATTGTTTTACGTGTATCATATTGAGCATCCTTCAATATGTTACCTGTTTCCAAGAACTTCATGGAGACTGATAATAAGATCCTCCTCCTGCTGTGAGAACATCCCTCTCTTTAAATCAGGCCTCAAATAGTTTATCCATCTCAACCTGCAACTCTTTCCACATCTTTGCAATCCTGCGATTCATGAAAAGAGTTAAGCTCGCTCCCGTGTTTTTGTTTTGACCCAATGAAAGAGAAGAAAGAAGTAGAGGAGAAAAGTTTGATTTTATGAAACATGTAAGTTGTTACCAGCTAGTTTCGGAACCGAACTCCAGCATCCAACTCCAAATCTGGTTATGTAGTTGAACAGCTTCTCATCTTCCTCAGGGGACCATAAACCTTTCCTCAATTTTTGCTTTACACAACAGGAATGCCGACCCATCTGTGAGAGAGAACAGAGGGAATGCCAATGTTACTTAATATTGGAGGAAGAGTGTAAGCTTTGAAGTGATCAGTGGCTCTATATAGCGTGAAATATTAACCAGTGCTTGTGTGATTTAAATGTTTCACGAGGTAGAAATATTGTTATGATGTGGGGTGGAAAAAGGAGTAACTCAAACTAATCGTCTTCATTTAAAGAGAGGAGGCTAAATCATAAATCATACTTAGGATTGAAGTTAAGAGAGAGAATAGAACCCTGAGGAAGGTGCAGCAATCAAGTGGGTTTTACGCAAATCCGGTGCTGCTTTTGCATTGGAATAGATTGGTTTTTAAGATATCCCTATTTCTAGAAAATTAAAAAATAAATAATTAAAGGCCATGACTCTATAAAAAATATGTACTGTATATAATTCCTGTTTTTTATTAATTTCCAATTAAGCACTAACTACCGAGTCTGTTTTCTTTTGCATTCCCTCTGAAATATAACCTCATATAGCAAATGATAATCATGTACACATTCTGCATGTTAAATTTCGACCCTTTTGGCGCTTTAATTAATAATAATATGGACCAATCATGAACTCACACCTCATCATTCATCTTCAGTTTTACCCTTTGACAATGTGATCCAATGCCTTTGTCATTTGAGAAGGTTGCGTCTTAGTATTATTAGAATTTATTAAGAATTAATTATGCTTAGTGTGGGACACAGATGGTAAGACGCACATAACTGTTGCCTGTCATTTCTTTTTAACTCGGATACTTCTTTTCTTTTTTGGATTTAGTTTACTTTATTATTTAAATTTTTGCTTTAATATTATTATATTATAATATTCTTTCCAATACCATCTTAGAAAAATAATGAGAACAAAATCAGTTTTGGTGGTAGTTTTTTATTTCTACACACACACACATATATATATATATAATATATATATATATATATATATATATATATATATATATTTGTTGGGCATGTCTGGTTTTAGTTCTGTGAACGTTAAGAATACTATAAAATCAACCGACAGTGGTTCATGGAAAGATGTGTGGGGTCGAAGGAGGAGATATTGACTCTAAATTAAAAAAAGAGTGAAATGAAATGGTGATATAATAATTTGAGAGTCCAATAAAAAGAGTAAAGCTATGAAATTTCAACCATGGTTTCTTCCCCAACATCTTTTCTATCTTACCACTTTACCATTTTCTGCAATTGCCATGATAACTTCTCTCTCACCGAGTTTGGCTAATCCTGGCAATTACATTTACAGATAAGTTCTTTCTCCAACCAATAATAGATAATGTATGACAATGCTAGCACAAGGTTTTTGTATAATCTGCGTTTTACTCATTATGTTAGCTTATAATACAAGTTAGTTCATCATTCAATTTTTAAATAAAGCCTCTTTATCTTTCACAGAATATTTTTGTCGCCATGCATCGAACCAACACTAAGCAATCATCAAATTCACCATTTTTTTTCCTTTCAAAATTAGCCTTCACAATTGACATACATGATAACAAAATATTCTTGCCTGTGTCAACATGTTTCATTCTTGTTGGGCGTTTAACTGCTATATATAAAAAATTATCATTTACTAATAATTAAATAACGTTAAACATTATGTTGTTTTGTTAATTAATACAACTTTTCTTTGACAAAAGTTTAAATACTAATATAAATATTATAATGCTTAGGCACAAATATATTAATCTATTCGTATATACTTCCTCTAACTTTTCTCATAAGAAACAAATAACTAATTTATTAAAATTAATAAAAAAAGTTGGTTTTAATTAATAATATTGTAAATTTAAATTTTCTTTTAATGTAATTTATATTCTTAAAATATTTGAGCGGTGTTTTATCAATACACTAATTCTAAGACGTGACCGGTTTCTAACCAATAACCAATTTTCATGTAAATAAAATATTTAAAATAAGTAGTTTAATAATATTATTTTAGTTATTTATTTTATCATAATAGAAAACGTAGATATTAATAAATTAACACATTAGATTAAAAAATGAACTATTATGTCTTTGTGATTTATATATATATATATAATACTAAATAATCAATTATATAAAAAGATTATATAATTGATCGTGTATAATTTTATTTTCAAATCTCGTCATTTTCAATGAAAAGTTTAATGTGTAAACTTTTTTTTTATGTTTATTAGGTTTTTATATTTCATTTTGTTTGTTTTCTTTTTCTTTCTCTATTTCAACCTTTAGTAGTTTTTCTTTATTCTAATTTTAAAACAAACGAAGTATTAATTAACTGTTTGTTCATATTATTACCATGTCATATTATTAGTAAAAGCTCGCAATAGTTAATTATACTAAGTTTAATATTTGTTAGATAAAACCTATATCGATAGAAGATAAACTCAAAATTGTTCACATTTTAACCTTTATTGATGTGATTTAATGTGTAAGCATTTCATGTGTGTACTGAACAATTCCATCCACATTTCCTAATTTTTGCAGTCCCTTTCTTTGAAAAAGAGAATATAACTCTAACTTCAACACATTCATAAGGACTTGGAAATTGAAAGAATAACAACACAATGACAAGATATTAGCATATTGAGATAGTGTGTGTGAGTCTATAGATATATGCATACAACCCTTTTTCTCCCATGTTCAAAATCTTAATGCACACCTTTTATTTTTCTTCTATATCTTTTCTTTTTCTTTAAACCCAGTGGATCCCATGTTTATTTTGGTGCATTCTGCATGTGTAGGGAAAAGTTCATGCAAACAATAAAATTTAAGTTATTTACACCAAGGTTTTATTTTCTCTCAACACTTAATGGTCGTCAAGAGGTATGAATAATTTGCTTATCTTCTTACTTTCTCACGTTTCAATTTATTCAAAGGTATTGAAAATATCATAAATGGACTGATCAAGATAATTTTAAAATCTTAGTTTTATTCAAAATCCAGTTTTTTTTTTCTTACTCTAATTGGTGTTTGAACCCTTTGGTTTGTATGGAGTTGGTCTCTTGATATCTTTTATGTGTTTTGTGTTTGGGTCGTGGCTTTGTCACTTTGGTAGATTTTTCTTAGTAGGATGAGAACAAAGGGAAACTTTGTATAAGGATTTGATCACCTCTAAAATAATTCACAATTATTAATTTTTTATTGCTGATAAAAAAAAAGATAACTTTATAGTCTAAGGTATATAAATAACTTATTGATTTTTAAATATTTTACAATTCTCCCACTTTATATAATGATATAAAATGAATAACTTGTTCATCATGAAAATACAACACAATAACAAAAGTTACCACCAACCTTATTTTCATATGTAAAATTTGCAAATATCAACCTATATGAAAACCTAAATGAAAGAGAGAGAAAAATACTCGACTCATATATTAAAAAATAATTTTAAATTTAATTTAGTTTTATAAAATAAAGTTTAGCTTCAGTATAAAATATCGTAGAATAGGAATTGATTAAAAGTATAGTGAGGTTAAAATTTGACAAAACAATGAATTGGTGACTCATCTTGTTTATATTTAATTTTTTTTGTCGGTAAAAAATAAAATTAATTATAATTGTTTATATTCAATTGATTTAGTTGTTTGGAATAGTCTATTGAATGAAATTACAAAACTATATAGTATAAACTGCTCTCTTTTAAGGAATTTGTTAAAATATATAAATAGCAATGACTTGGTTAAAATTGAAGTGAAATATTTGAATCGGTGTAGTCGGTTTAAATATACTTTTCAATTATAAATAGAGAGTGCTATAATCAATGGGATGGTTAAGTTATAGTTATTACAATCCAATCATCCAATAGGATTCAACTCATAGCAAGACAACACCGATACTCAAGCAATAGCAAGAGAGGTCTCATAAAATATCATATTAAATTATATACTATGCTTATTTAATCATACTTACGTTAATGAGTTTCACGTAAACATCATATAGTTAGTGTGAATAAATGTTCTATTTCTTTACCATATAATAATTGATTTAAAAAATATTTTTTTTCTATTTTTAATGTGATTTTAAATAAGTTATATATTCTATTTTTTAATACATAATAAAAACTATAAATAAATATATAATTGAAAAAATATATATCATTTTTTAAATTTAAAAAAACAACTGATAAAACGATTTTTTTTATTAAAAAACAATAATTATAAAAAAAACAAAGGAAGTAATAGTTGTTATCTAAAGCTCACTGATTTTTAATTAAAAGGAAGTTGTTATGTATTTTCCATCACAAGTACATGGAATCGCGAACCCATTGACCAATATGCTATATTAATAATTAAGTCACTTTCCAAAGATTTGAAACAAATTGAAGAATGTGAACCCGTGGAAAATTGCTACTTTTTTCCCCTTATATATTTAACTATATTTGAACATATTTGGCGTGTAGTACGAGACTTGAAATTTACATTTCTTATACATGTGAAGATAAATAATAAAACTGTAACTTATTAACACTAAACAATTTTTAATTTTAAAAGAGGTTTATCAGTGAGTGGACGTTACCATAACTTTTTAAATTCCTTTTTAATAAACCCTATTAAACATTTTATTATTTTAATTTTTTTAAAAACCTTTTTTTTATTTAATTTTGTTAAATTGGTTTTCACTTTCCTATTTTTCATGTTTTAGATCATTTATGTGACTAATTCACAGTGGGCATATATGCGTTTCAGTGTAGGATCTTGAAATATACATATAATAAGTGTATCCAAATATACACTTAATGGTTTTGAACTAATTTTAATATATTTAAACAATATATAACAATATTAAATAAATAAATATCATATTTTTATAATACTAAAATTCAAAACAAACATTTTTATCACTAGATTGAATAATGGTTAAGACATTGTGATTGTTAGAATTTAAGGGTGAAAAGAGGGATTGAATTGTTTTCATAATATTTTTATAAAGACTATGAATTAAATCAATTAATTATTTAGCAGAACACATAATACAAAATTTAAAATAATTGATCTGAATAAGGAAGAGAGAGATTCACACATAAAAAATTATACTGGTTGAAAAACTTGTTCTAGTCACTATACTTGAACAAAAACTTTTTCAACCGATTTAAAACACGAAACAACTAACTAAAATTAACACAAATTTAAAAAATAAAATTTTCAAAAGAGATTTCAAATCATACGAACTTGAATCATAACTAAGTGCAAATTGACCACTCAAAATCTACTTAACTAAACACATCAACAAATTCTTCAAGAAGGATTTGGAAATAATCACAGTAATTACCTAAATGTTCAATTTTATACATCTTCATAATATTAAATATGTGATTAATCACATGTTTGATGTACAAAGACGTTTGAAGAGAAAATGTGTGAGTTGATCGGTGAGTTAGAGACGAGAAGACACAAAAATGACACGGCGGGATACTTAAAAAAAATTATAATATGAAAAAGAATGATTTTTTTATATGAACTCAATTAAAAATATTTATTTAAGATACACTTCAAACTTAATTAAACATAAATCATGAAATGTAAATAAAAACTTAAGCACAAAATAAATTTCAAATCCCCTCCTCAAAACTTGAAAACACTTTAAAAGACCTAAATCTAAGAAAGACTTTAAAAAAAATTATAATTAAAAAAAGTCTAAAAATGTGCTTCCAAACATGACTTTAATACAAATTAAAAAATAATACAAATTGTGGATCAATCCATAACTTCGCTTTGTATGCGGTAAAAAGTTCATCTTCAAATTGAAATCAAACTTGGAAGTACGACTTATTTATTATAAAATATTTTTTGCAAGCATGACTTATCAAATTTTAAAAAATTATACATTGCGTACTTTATTATTCTTGTCCGACATAATTTGAGTAAAATTAAAGAGTTGTGTTTTGCTGTCCTCTAATGTTGAGAGGGAGTGCTTTTGAGCAGTGAAAAAGAAAATTAATACAGTGAAATTTGTTCCATATGTTCTCCACCGAGAGGGAGTAGGTAGTGTTTCGTTTTTAACAAAAAATGGAAAACCTTCTTATCTCTTCCGCTTTCATCAAATAAGTCAATACTCATTACATGATTAATTTTCAATTTTCTCTTATTTTGTTGTAGAACAAAAAAAGACGAGTTCATTAATTAATTAGTTTTTTATTTTTTATTTTTTTTTTCGTTTCCTTTAGATTTTCCAGCAAAACAGTGAATGCTTGAATGAAATGTATCTCAGGTGGATTTCAATGATTGGATTTGGGGTTGTTTCGAAGACGTCACTATGACTGACAGTTAGAATTAGCGAATGTGAGGAGTAAAGGCAACGGTATACAAATAAACAAACAAATGTAATAATAAAAATAATAATAATTGACGCCTGTGTTACGTAAATAACTCCTTCAGCTTTAGGATAAACCGTCGCTTTTAAGCAAATTAAATCATAGTCTAAAAATATCAATAGAATAATTAATAGGAAGTATTTGAGATCAATCCTAGTTGTAAATTTAAATTATAGTCAATTGTTCATTTTTAAAAACTTGTTTTTAGTTTACAGTATTTTTAGTTTAAAAAATAAGATTTTTTTCCTATATCTTGTAGTGTTAAAATTATTACGAGAGATGTATAAAAAAAACTATTGCAGTATTCAGATAAAAATATTTTAAACATTTTTAAAAAAATTATTTGGATTTGGATTAAAAGTATTTGGATTTTTTTTAAGAGAACAATAAAATTTGGTAACATTCAATTGAGATTTTAATAAATTAAAAAAATATATTCAAAATCATACCAATTACAATTGATTACTTAATTGATTGGAGTTTTATATGAATTATCATTTTCATAAATCATAGACTTTATATTCTCATTTCAAGTTTTATTTTAATATAAAATTGTCTATATATAAATATGATGTATTATTTAAATTAGAAATTATATTAGAATTCTTGAGAGTTTCTAACCGTATGACCCAGCATGACCCAGCCTTAAGATGCAACATCTATTGTTGTAGAAAATCTAACCCAAAATCTAACAAGTCACAATCTTCATTGTTGCATGATCCTCATGGATCATGGTGTGGTTATGACTCTAAAAATTAGTTTATTTAATGTTCCTTACATCTATGAAGGGGATTTGAGAAGCTATAGAACAAACATATATTATAAGGGGTTTTGGTCAATTTGTGATGTAAAAGTGAAAATCATGTTGTCGAAAAAGGAAAGAAATCAATTAAAGAATATGTCAATTAACTAAAGTACTTATGGATGGAAATGGATCATTACGAGACTATTGTTGTTAAAAATTCTTGGTGTCATTATTCTATTTGCTTTATTTTCTATTATTTTTTTATTGCTTATGCAAGTGCCCATTTTGTATTTACATTAAAGAGGAAGAATTAATTTTGATTTTGCCAACAGTGGTATCAGAGCTTGGTTTTGATACAAGATGGAAGGAGTCATTACTTATGAGAATTGGTTCGAGATGTTGACCAAGGCAATTTCTGTTAATAAGGTAACAGACTGTTGTAGGGGGCTGAATTATTGATACCCCTCAATTAAGTCGAGAAGGGGGATAGTTGTTGGGAATCCCTCTTTAATTTAATGGGAGATCATATCCAATGAATCTTGATAACTAATCCATTGAATATATTCAATGATGCCCATTCCAAAAGTCCTGGAATTGTAACTCTCTCTTGAAAATGTGATAAGTGTTAATTATCCACTATCTCTTTATGTGATAAGTCTTCCTTTCCTTCTCTATATAAAGGGAACTTGTGAGGAAGAGAAAGGCAAGCAAGGAAGAAGAGCAACATAGAGAGAAATGAGAGAATAGATATCCAACATGGTGTGAGATTAGAAATCCTATTGAGATGCTAGAGAGACATTATATTTCATCCTTGTTAGGTGAGATTGGGTGTTATCCTCACAGTGTGAGATACCAATGTTGTAATCCTACTTTCATAGTGGAGACATTTTCTGGACTAGGTACTATGAGTTTTACTTCTCAAGTTAAAGAAGTTTTCCCACATTAAAAATTCTTGATGTCATTTTCTCTTTTGCTCTATTTTTTATTATTTGTTTATTGTTTCCGCAAGTGCCCATTTTGTATTTACACCAAAGGGAGAGAATTAGTTCTAATTTTCCCAACAATTATAAAAGCTAAGTGTTCAAAAGACTAAAAAATTCTTAAGAAGTATGCAACAAGATATGACCTATGATTTTTTTATTGGTCTAAATTATGAATATGACCATGTCGAAATCCAAATCTTGAAAGAGGAAAATGTCCAAGGAGTTAATGAATTTGTTGTTGAAAGTAACGAAATCAATAGATAATTGATGTTAGAGAGCCCAAATAATGAGATTTCATCAATCGTACGTGGTTGAAGGAGAAGAACCATGGCTGCTAATAAGAGGAAAGATGAATTTCCTAGTACAGAAAAAAAATGAGTACGGTGTACTTAGTGTAACAAACTGAGTCACACAAAATCATATTATGGGAATAACTAAACACTCATCATTACAACCACCAAACTACATGATGAAGATATATGATGTCTCTGGTGATGCCCGTAGGCCGCAACAATCACCCCGTAACTTCACTACCTTTTTCTTCTCAAACTTTTCGGTTAACTATGGGGAATATGACATGATAAAGAATTTCCAAAGATGGACTAGGGTGAAGGAAGTTTTCATTTCCAGAAGGCTCAATAGGTGGGGAAGAAGATTTGGGTTTGTAAGGTTTTATGAGGTGGGCAACATTCGGAGGTTAGAAAAAGATTTGGATCAAATACACCTTGGTAATATGAAACTTCACGTTAACATTCCCAAATATAGAAGAGTTGAGATTGCTCAACCGGTGAGAAGTACAAGAGCTGAGAAGTTTGTCCGGATTCATATGGAAGGACGCGTGAGACTTGAAAAACCAAATGCGGTTCATCAACCGAGAGATGTAGGGAAACAGGTTGATGATGGACCCAGGAAGTACCACGTCAATAAGGAGGTTTGGAGGGAAAAGAAAGAGAAGGAGAAGGAAGTTTGGAGAGTAGCCAATGGGAAGCAAGAGGTGGGGAAGGCATCTTATGCAGAAGCAGTAAAAAACTCTCCTCAGGTCAGTTGGAAAGGTCCCTCTGTTGTAACCATGCAGCAAATACTTCCTTGGATGGTCAATAGTATGGTTGGCCACTTGCTAGCAGGGGTCACCTTTAATAAGTTGTGTGAAGAACGTATTAAGGGGGTTGGATATGATTAAAGTGAGGTACATGGGAGGAAATTTAATGTTTTTAACACCTAGAGATGGTGAGCGGATGGATGAGATCATTAAGGAGAACAGGGAGTGGTTCGATAGTGTTATGGAGGTCATTGAACCCTGGATGGATGGCTACGTAGCAGTCAAGAGAGTTGTTTGGTTTAGGTGTTATGGGTTGCCTTTCTCTCTGTAGAATAAAGATTGCTTTTCAAAAGTGATTGGTAAAGAGGCATCCTTGGTAGCCATTGATGAGGCAAATGTATCCTGGATAACCTTGAGTTTGCTCGAATCCAAGTTCGATTACGCAAGCTACACTTTGCTAGGATCTCTAGAGGAATAAGGATCAACGGTCACATTTACAATATTTGCATTGAAGAAGAGTATCCTTATCATTTTGACACCGTTGTTGGGAAAAATTACGTGAAAAAACCTCCAAGTCAAGAATAAGGCCATAAAGAAGAACTTTGGGTGAAAGGAATATCTCTAAGAAAAGAGGACAAGTATACATAATTAACGGACAAGAAATAGGAATTTGTCCAGTTGAATCATGAAGAGATAACAAAATTGTAAGATACTTCCTTTGTAAATTGAAGAAACCCCTAAATATTGTTCATTAATATATTGTGGCAAGTTTCCATGTTCTCTTGGATTTAATGTTTCTGTACCGCCCTGGTGGTCGGGTGTGATGACGTGGCATCCTGCTACAGTGTAGGCGTGTTGACAAGGCGCCAGGTTGGCAGAAGGGAAGGAAGTCGGGGGGCACGTGTAGTCGCCAGTTGTTAAGCTGGCGTGTTCCGACTTCCAGCTTACCAGAATAGGCGATCGCCAGGTTGAAGATGAAGTCGCCCGATGTAGATTCAGGCGACCTAGTTATTGGAGATCGCCAAAGAAAGCACATCGCCGAAGATGAAGGAGAAGCAAATTATGAAGGCGGCCGGCGAGACCACAGGGAAGGTGTATGAAGGCCCCTAACTCGCCAGTTCCAGTAGAGATCGCACTCCTAAGTTAGCCATGCACTGGGCAGTACCATGCATAAGTAACTTAGCCAAAATGAGAGTAGAAGCAGCGCCAAGTCAAGGAGCCTCCAGATGATGGCACGTGTACAGTTGGATGCGAGCCACGTGTCCGAGTCTGTAACTGCCAGGAGAGAGAAAGCCACCAGGTATATAAGAGTTCTTAACAAACTTTCTGAGGTACGCACGTTCAGTTCATACACTTTACGCTTGCAAGTGATAGAGCTAACTGTGAGAGAGGATTTGCACGGTTCTTGTTCTCTTAGTATTTGGTGATACCGTCACTGACTTGAGCGTTGGAGTGCGATCGGCCGCAGCGGCGCCGTGCTGTTTCTTTGCAGGTTCTTGAGGTAGATCCCGAAGAGGAACGGAGGTGAGAAGCGGTGCGCACGTCGATCCTTTGACGAGGCAGTTTCCAGCGTTCCGGTCAACAGGCAGGATCAGTTTCAAATACACATTTTACCTATTATTAGATATTAGACTTTAGAGTTACTATCCATTAGACACCATTCCCTAAATAGTTGTCCATACATTCTCCTTCTAGCAAATAAAATTTTTCCACAACAAATAGAACCTGTATAATCCAACAAGATAAATAGGGATCCAAATAAGCTCATAATACTTAAAAAATGTCCTTCATGTCCTTAAATTATCCACGAATCTAATTTCTATAAAAACACTTAACACTATTAGAAAATCATTAAATAAAAACTAAGTTTAGAGACTTAAAAAAATTATTGGTATCTAAAGTAATTTCTATTATTAATAAATAGTTTATAAATTGATATTTGTTCTCGCCAAACTCTAGGTCGAACGTTTGAAATAATATTCTTCACACCCTACGACGACCAAGTCGATGAGAGCATTAAAATGAATTTTGTGTCGTCGATACTCGTCCATGCCCCCACTAACCCAAAAACGTTTGTCCCCTTTCTCTAAGTCCCTTTCCTTTTTGTAGTCCTCCCTACTACCGTTTTTCTTTTTAATGGAGAGATATTTTAATAAATATTTGTTTCTTTAAATCCTAAAATCAGGCAATTTTATAGAAAATGTTTATACTTCATGTTGCTCGGTGTCTTTTTCAACTTCAAACATAATATTATTAAATTATGTCAGTATTTTAATTGACCTTTTCGAACAACACAATATTTAATTAGCTACCACTTATGCAACCACTAATTATTTAGATTCTAAAGTTGGTTGCTAAAACCTTGGTAGCTAATTAGATATTAATTTAGAAATTATTTATTATTAATAGAAACTAATTTAGATATCGATAATTTTTTAAAACTCTAAAATAGTATCTAATTTGGTCAATATAACAACTAATTAATTTTTATCTTTAAAATTGATTTTTATTTATTGATTTTCTTGTAATGTAAAAATAATCTTTTATGTAATGTTATTTTTTATAACAACTCTTATATATTGTAAGAAAAAAAACTCAGAGAACGATTGAACATGCTAGATAATGGAATTACATTTGGATCACAATTTTTTCTAACAAGGTCACCCTTTCATATTTGAGTCTACCATGACAAATAAAGAGAAACCTCAACTATTCCATTGTTGTGGGGACACTCTTCCTTTGGAGTGATAAAAGTTCGGATGGTGATATTGTGACACTACAAATAGTAAAAAACATCCACTTCACAAACTAATAAAATAACATTTTAATTTATAATATTATTATAATGTGGTCTCAAGTATATGTTTTTACTGTGTGGGGTGTAAAAAAATATTTTTCCTAAAAGTTCTATTCCATTTCTTGTTTGATATGAGAGTTACTAAATACATAATATCTCATGTGTTAAGGTTTGTAAACTTTATAAATAATTATGCGTAGTAAATATGAGAAGTTTTTTTTATTGAAATAGAAATGAGATTAACTTCCTTATTTTATATTTTGTCTCAATGATTAAAATTAAATTTATAATTGACATAAATAGAATTAAGTATGTTAATGTGAGGGATTACTTTATTTTTGTGATACTTTTTTTATCAAAAAGAAAGTCTAATCCATCAATGAGGATGCAGAAAGGAAAAAAATAATACTTTTTTTTATCAGCAATAGAAAAAAATAATAATAATACTTACTCAAGAAAATAGAAGTATTTTTTTTAAAACAATGTTCCCAAATTTTTTTAGGAGAGCTATATTTACGTTTCTTAATGAGTCACCATAAAAAAGCTTGTCCTAAAAAAGTCTCTTAGAAACCCTATATATCTTCATTGTTTATGTATTTTTCATTCAAAACTTGAATATCAAAATTCCCAATCACATTCATAAGGGACAACATTATTTTGTAAAATGTATCAAGAAAATTTTCATGACTTTATTGTAAAATAGTTATTTCTGCAGGAAAAAAATATTAAATGATATCAAAATTTGTGTGTTTATAAAAATCAGAAAAGGGTTAGGTTTGGGTAAGACTATTGAATAGAGGCATAATGAAGGAGGCATCAACATGCTTAAAAACATTTCCTTTTCATCCACATCTTTCTCTCCCACATTCATGATTATTTAATTGATGGTAATTTCGGTAACCCAAGATTGGAGCAAGTGCACTTTCATTTTAAATACGAATACTATCCATCACATTCCAAGGGGATATAAACACGAGATCTTTAATTAGGGTATATTAAATGCGTGTCCACTGCTCCAAACTAGGGAACAAAAATCAACTTGTGTATTAAATCCAAATTAAGATATTGATTAGTGATTTACACCTTTCCTCACGAGTTGGTTTAGGTAATTAAAGTACTTCAATCGTATATAATTGATAATAAATAGAAGGATTAATTGGTGATTTTAACATCAACCCCTCTCTGTTTCAGCTAAATAAATAAACCGAGTTAATTATACAAAGATGGGATTATTTTATAGTGTAAGAAAATAATAGGATTCTAAGAAGATCTAGTTTGTTTGGTTGAATTTTTGAAAATTTGCAACGTGTATTCTAACCCATTCTTTTGTTGGGGTTACTTTTGCATGTGGTGACAAATAAGTCCTGGATCTTGGCATGGACTTTCATGCATCGTCTTTCAGTGTGAACAAAAGTAGACAGTAAGGAGAAGAGGCAATCCCATTTTCCATTGATTCTTTTCAAAAGTAAGCAAAAGAAACAAGGACAAGTACATTCAGAATGGGGTATTCTTTCTCTTGGGAAAGTTGACTATTACAAATTAATTTGGTTTACGTGTAGCTGTACTATTTAGTTGATTTAGTGTTTATAACTGAGAAAATGACAACGCAGTACATTTCAATGTATCTATCAGCAATTTCCAGCCTTCATTTTTGACAATCAAATCCCTCAGACATGTATGTGATTTAACACCATCTACCTTGTCCTACTCAACGATGCGACACTCTGTAGGCCATATCCATCATCAACTTTTATGTTCATTCATTACTTTGCTCAAATATGTAAAAATAAAATCAATTTTCAGCATAACAAACGTGCCTTTCGTCTACTGCATGCTCGCGTCTTATCAACTACTTCATCTAATTAATTTTAAATTTAACTTAATTTTATAAAATTAGTGATGTACCGGTACGATCAGACGATTTAGTGAGTCGGTCAGTACTTAGACTAACTAATCATCTAACCATGGTGAGAAGGTCACATGATGCAATGTGACCGACCGACCTTTGACAATGAGCTAAGGGTTGACTAAGTCAGCATGGTTAATCCACAGTTAATGGTTGATTAGTGCAACCCTAAACATGAACCAACTTCCTAATCTGACCCACTAATGAAAGCCCATTAAAGTAATATAAATAACACGTATTTCAAGGAAAAATGTACGCCATTATCTACAGTACTTTGACACCCGAGTGCTAACACCCGACTGACTTGAGCGTTTGAGTGTCTTCTGCAAGTACCATCCCCGCCTGTGGAGTCAGACGACCAAGAGGAGGAAGTCGTGACAGAGTTTGAAGCACCGGTAACCAGCAGAAGGTGGAAGCAGGAACAATCATTCTCTAAGCCTCAAACCCGTTTGAGAACAAGTGATAATGTTCCGATAACAGGTGATCGATAGGATCAATAAATCGATTTTAGAATTCACTCAATGACTCTAATATCATTTTAATAAGTAGATTTTAATTAACTTAATTTTATAAAATCAGCTTATAATAATATTTGCATTTACTTATATACTATGAATATACGATATGAGATACCCAACGCTCCGATATAAAATGACATTCAGACTTATTTATTTAAATTATATATAAAATTCATAAATTTAATTTACATCATACTTTTTTTAATGCAATAAAAAAATAATTGATAATATATTTACACATATTGGTGAGCATATATGAGTGAATCCTAAAACAAAAGTATGAGGGGTGGATGAGGATTGGAAGCTACTGGTTTTTCCTATAAAAGCATTGTCATTTTCAAACAGTACTCCTAAGCAAGACCAACTATAAAGCTTCCTTTTCAAGTGATGATGATGATAAAATGATAGTGAAAGTAAAGGGATGGAAAACCATATTTCTTTCCCTTCATCCTTGCCCCAAATGATTAGGCCATTTGCCTCCCCTTTAAACTGTTGCCTGTCTTCATTAAAATACAAGGGAGTAACAATGAAAAAGCTGGACTATAATACAATATTTCTTGTCACATCCTTAAAATGATCATCAAGGACACATTACTTTCACTCAAATTTAATTTCAGTACTCCTGTATGCCTGTGATTTTTTTACACAAAATTATTTATAAAGCTTCTCAATATTCCTACTCAAACTTTTAATCTACACCATTTAGAGTCCTTTTTTTTATCTCATTTTATTTAATTTTAATATCTTATGAATGCGAATCTTTTAGTATGCCTTCACATCATTTTTCTAGTTGTGTTGGTGTAGATGTAATTTATGATTAAATTTTAGAATTGTAAATAAAAGAGAATATTATTTATAAAAAAGTTTGGGTTAACAAGTTTTGTTTTTGATTTTGAGTATTGTGAATCTTATTTTGAGTATAGTATCCTCTAGACTTAGTACAAGTTGAAAGTATAATGATACTCATTTTGTTTTGTATAATGGTTGTCATATCAATGAAATACTTTTTTTTATTAATTTCCTTTTTAGTCTATAAAAAAATGTCTTCACATAATTAAAACAAGAAAGATGATGATATTAATAACACTTTCTAAATTTAAGTTTTTAAAACCTAAAAAAATTCAAAAGAGAGATTCATTAACTAAAAAATATAATCTATATAAGTTTGTAATTTTAAATATTTTTAACCAAATGATATACAATATGTTTAAAATATATATGCAAAGAAAAACATTAAAATTCATATAATTCACTATATTTTTTTGATATGATAAATAATATTAAAATTACAACATAATAATTATATTGAAGATATATTGTGTTGTAATATATTTACATTATATAAGATATGTAACAGAATAATCAATTATTTTTTAATTTAATTAATTATATTACAAAATATTTCATTTATATTTATGTTTTTAATTATAATAATAAAAATTAATTAAAATAATCAATAAAGTTATCAATAATAAAAATTATTTTACTTTTTCATTTTTATTATCTGTTTTTTAATGTAAATAATTTTATTTTTTACTTTCTTTCTGTTTATTTTTCTCTTTTCTATTTTCTTACTTTTCATTCTCTAATCAATATACTAGAAGCTACCCAAGTTTTCCAGTGAGAATTTTCTTTACGATGCGCTTGATAACTTTTGTTTTTCAACGTCAAATATTAAAAAAGAGAGGGAAATTATATAACCTACCCAACCTGAAATTCTTTTGAAATTATTTGTTTGAACCTGATTCAAACTTGATTTTGATAATGAAATATTATCAAATAAATTCAATTTATTTATTTAATATCATAATGTCTATATATATTAGCATAGTCTATACTTGGACTGTGAAACTTAATAAAGATGCATAAAAAATTAGTATCGAATATCAAAAGTAAATCTGCTTAATTGATAAAAAAAAAGTATAAATCCGGACTTACACTTAATTTTAAAAAATGAAATCAATTGATTTGAAAAAAAAAATACAATTAATGATCATTAACAAAAGTTGAAATTTAAGAGAAAAAATAGTCATAATTTTTTAAAAATATGAATTTTGAAATATTTTGTAGTATATAGATTTTAAAATGATATCTGTGTTAATATATATGATGATGTAATTAACCTACTACGATATCCTTTGAACATGTAATTAAAATCTTAATTCTCAAATTTGTGTATATATTAGAAGAGATAATTCCTTTAAAGAAAATATCAATAACTCCAAAAGTGAGTGTGATTGAGAGATATATCAGTTAAAAAAAAGTTGATGTGTGTGTACACAGAAAATATTAAAAGAGAATTATGAATTGTTAGGTTATGTGTTATGCATGTGGACGTGCACGCTTGAAAGCATGTGGGATTGACGTCATAGTCTCGTCGGGTCGTTCTAGG
This sequence comes from Phaseolus vulgaris, assembly GCF_051622355.1. Taxonomy (NCBI): domain Eukaryota; kingdom Viridiplantae; phylum Streptophyta; class Magnoliopsida; order Fabales; family Fabaceae; genus Phaseolus; species Phaseolus vulgaris. Next base: position 44,392,776 of record NC_143500.1, on the reverse strand, counting down.
TTGTTTCAGTGGAATATACTACACATGATCCATCTTGTCACATTAATTGCTTAGTTAACTTCAAATTGGGGTTATTAACAAGTGTCAACCTCTTGATTGAGATTAAGAGTTTGAAGATTCCTTGGTCCCTCCCTCTAAGCATACTCAAATCACTACTAAACACCTCTCAACTTCTATTTCTTACCAACAAAATAACTTTTCATTGTCTAATAAAACATCAAATGACTCAGATAATTATGTCTCCTTGATTAAACTTCCTTCTCCATCCCCACTAACCAAACTTCTCATTTCATTGCATTAAAGTGTTGCTAACATTTATTATGCAAAACCTAGCCCACATGGTTTTACTTTATGGATTGTAACAGCATTTTATTGTCAAATTTAAGGATTTAACACATATTATACATTAATATTTTTATCATAAACTTTATATGTTTTTTTTTTCTGGATTTTCCTTTGCTTTATAATTCTATTGTAAACACAAATCGGTTTTTTCTATCGGAAAACAAACTCTCAATGTGATAATCTAATTAAGTTACAAATAGCACTGTATTATTTTTAAGAAAATTTTGATCATCTAGTTTAGTTTGTTGTGTATCTTAAATATCATTATTGAATTAGTCTTTTAAGTAATTTATGAAAAAGAAAATTTAAAATATATTATTCTTATAAGATCGATTGTTTTCTATTACAAGTCTTTCAATCTGTTTTTTTTAGATTTTTTATCTTTGTTTCTTTCGGTTTAAGAGTAGGTGTAATACCGACAAATACACTTCAATACTCAAGTTAGATGTGGTTATATTTAGGTTTACAAGTTATAGATTTAAACATTCATTATTTTTTACTTTACAAGTCTTTACCTATTTATAATTTTGTCATGTGTCCTTTCCAATCGTCAAAATTATTTTAGACGATCTAATATATGTCTAATTATGCTCTTAAAATGTAATCAAATTTTATTCATAATTAACTTTATTGAAAATGTAATTTATTAAACCAAGAAACCGATTGATTATAATATTTTATGATTTTGACTAAGTTGTTGATTTGCCTTTTGCAATAGATCAAATGATCATGAGTTTAATAAGATTAATGTTATATTTTAAGTATATACCAAAGTGTGCGTTCAGCAATTCAGCACCTGATAATATATCCATAACTAAAGTAATGACAATATTTTTTAAGATAATAAAATGTTAAAAAACAAACGAGCAATAAGAAAAAAAATGTATTTTTTAATAGAATTTAAGAGAGGGATTTCGGGGGGATTTTATTATTTATGATTTTAATTATTGAAATTTAGCAATTTGTAAAACTGGTCTTCAAATTAATAAATTCAAATCGTGAACGATTAATTAATTTAGTTTATGAAATTACTATAATTGATTAAATTGGACAATGAAATTTACGGAAATTACAAATAATCTAATTTGGTTAAAATGATGCGTTAAGTAACAGTAAATTAGATATACATGTATATATATGGTTGTCATCTCCCATAAATGAAAATGAAAAAAAAATCCTTCAGTGTGTCTTTCTTTTTTTCTTCTTCTTCTATTAGTTAGTTTTCTTATAAACTCTAAACCCTGTGGTATAATTAAGTTCTGTGCAAATTCAATCAAGTTATAAAAGAGGTCAGGTCCTATTTATTTAGTTATATATGAATAAATTTAATTTTTAAGAGTTATTATGACTTTTTTTAGATAATAGATCAAAATATTAGATTATTATAGTATTTCTTAAAATTAAATTTATCCATATATATTGGTCTCAAATATAGGGAATTTTGTATCATTATGTATTTATCCTTTGTCTAGTCTCAAAAACGGTTCCATGTGTAAGGTGTATTGTGTGTTATTATATATACTTGAAATCCTAAGTCTGAATCTGATTTGAACTTTGGATAATTTAGGATGCTCTGCCCAGGAGGTAAGGGTGCCTTTATGGAACTTGTGGCACTTAATGTGGCTATTTATTAAAACAAATGAACTTCAGGAAATAGATAAGATAAAATGAATATTCTGATAAAGGAATTCAGAATTTCATAGTTATCATCCTTATATGAAAACTCTGTACATATTTATATAACTATATAAATACATTTTTTTTGTTCATAAAAAAAATATCAAAATACTAATGATAAACTAATGGGTGAAAATAAATAAGAAAGACTTGGTAAACTTATTGTTTATATCAATACTTTAATTTGATAAGACAATTGCATATATGTGCCTAGTTTGTCTGCATTTAAGCTCCGTATAAGTTTGAAATTTTTGGAATCACATTCCCACATATACATACTATTACCAATAAGTATATTTGGTTAGCATTTGATCATTTTTTAATTTTTAAATTTAAAATCTAAAAATAAAATTGAAAAATATCAGAATAAAAATGGAATAGGCTGTAAAAAAGATTATCACAGTAAAAAATGAGACGTATTTCTCTATATTAACAATTTATGGAATAGGTTGTATGGATGATAGTAGTTAGCGATATTTGAAAATATATGAACAAAGTTATTTTCAAAGGGAGAGTGGTTGATAATGTGGAAATGTTTGTTGTGGTTTAGTTAAATGTATGATCTTGACTAACTTTCAAGTTGAAAATTGTTCTCTTCTCTTATTATGATTGGTATGTTGACTCTTTGATTTACATGAAGATTATATGATTTTTTAGTTTTGATGGGTTTTTTGTGGGTGGGCCTGAGGTTTGGTTAGGGATATCTGTGTTGTTTGTTGGAGTTTTTTTTAAGGGGTACATGCTTTTTTTTTGGAAGGTCAATGTTTTATTTCTATATAAGGGTTGAACCACTCCTGAAGTGATTCACATTTATTTTATTTATTTATTATTGCTGATAAAAAAAATAGAGAGAAATGTTTTTTTTTAAATTAATTTCTATAAATTATTTATATATAAGTATTGAATGATAATAGAAATAGAAATTAAACTATTGAGAGAGTTTGAGTTGATGTGAGTGCTCAATTTTACTAGTGTTCAAAATTTGTAACCCATACTTCATATTGATTTAAGTCTATTGAGATAATATGAGATAAGTGGCTAAGACCCTTCAATATAAATATTAGGGATTGCAAAAGTTTAACTTAGAAAAAATGTTTTGAATACTTGAGGGTGAAGAGATTTAATGGGTAAAGGAAATACATACTAAGTGAGTGAGACTATGTTGAAGTTTGTATATGATTAAATGAGAATCAACTTTACTATGTTTTGTACTCTCAAGAAATGTACCAAAAAAAAAGTTAAAAAAAAGTGGGGATAAGAGATTTGGGTCATTGCATAAATAATATAATCATTGGAGTTCAACATTGAATGCTCTACACTTAACTTCACACAAGGATTTAGAGTCTTTGTATTTTTTTAGACTTCCATGATATCAAAGCATCCCACATAAAAAAATACAATATCATGTGGTAGAATGCATACTACTAGGACAACGAACCTAGTCAAAATCTAAAAAAACTCGAATATTAAAATTATTATAAGAGAAACAATAGGCCGAAGGTATCTGGGTATTTTGGCTTGCCCGGTGATTTTGTTATCTGACACCTGCCGTTTTTATATATACACCACCACATCTTTTTAAAGTCTGGGCCTATTTAGCTGGCAATCACCATTTTTTATATATCAGCCACCTGCTTTCTTATATACGCATCACCATTTTTTTAAAAGAACATGGGCCTAAATTAAAAATTCTAGGCAAATTCTTCCTGCACCATATCAATTTTAACCTCCACCATATCAATTTTTTAAATTTCCAAAACTACCCTCCTGTACCATATCAATTTTAACCTTCACTATATCAATTTGTTAAATTTCCAAAACTACCCTTATTCCAAATTAAAAAATCCAAAACAATAATTATAATTGAGAAATAAAAGAATACATGCTGAAAAAAAAATTCTGAACACAAAACTAAAAATAAATTCTGGATAAAAAATTTCAGAATTCAAAAATATGTTCCGAAAATTGAAATCCAAAATATTTCAGATAAAAATTTCAAAAATAATTTTTCCCATTTTTGTGTAAGGTTATTTTCGTCATTTAGAAGGGTATTTTTGTCATTTTCTATAACTGATTGGGTGCATGCTGAAATTGATATGGTGGAGGGAGAAATTGTCAAAATTCTAATATGAGAACAAAAAAGAAAAAAAAAATCAAATAATGATAGACCCCAGCACACCATGAATGCAAGTTTACAAGTTTCTCACTCTCGCCAAATCTAAAATACATGCAACGTATAAATTTAATATGATAACAATAAATTTTTACTATTTATATTTACATAAAGCCTTAAATATATTTTTAAGAAAAACTTGGCATTTTAGTCAAATATTTTTATAAAATTTTAAGCTTAAAATTTTTTTTAAAGTAATATAACTTATTTTTTATCCCTGAATTTAGAAGAAAAAAAAAATGGAAAGTGAACTGATACGTAAAATAATGTCCATAACTTATATTTATCGAATAGGACTATTGGAAATTCTTTTATAGCCGTTAGATATAATAAATTAAAAATGAATGGCAAATGTTTTTGTTTGTTTTCTTTTCTTACTCAAAATTTCACTTATTTTCCAGTTTGACCCTTTTTATTTGTCTTCTCCTACACCAATTTTTGACATCACCTTCCACTGTACCCAGTATCGTTTTACAGTCTCCACAGAGGCGATGCCTTCTTCTTCCGCCTCAATCGCCATAAAAAATTTCTTGGTGACCGTGATTCTCCAAGTAATAATAAACATGAAAAAATTAATATAAAAGATTAAGAAAACAATTTTTAACTAGAAATCTTAAAATGCATTTATGGTGATAAACTTTTCTTATTTTATGGATATATATATATATATATATATATATATATATATCTAAGGTGATAAAGAAGGTTTGTTCAATGATTAGGTTAACTTTTCAACCCACTAGTTAGTTTTGTTATTTAAAAATATGAATATTATGTTTTTGAAATCGAGGATTGTTAATATTTTAAATATAATTTTATTTACATTAATTTTTTTACGCATCATATTATTTATTATTATATTATTTATTAAAGTATTATTGATATTTATTTTATTTTATTATACATTAAACATGTATTTTTATTAAAACATGAAAGTTTGATTAAATTTTATTATTATTTTTTGTCAGCTTATTTTATAATGTGATCAATTTCAACTTGTGTAGCCCAAATATACTAAGAAAGACATACCAGCAGTGGATTAGATTGACCGGTTTTACCACCACTAAATAGAACTCAGTAATTTTTGTTCTAATTTTATTTTTATAAAATTAAGTTAAGTTTATCAAAATAATAAACCTCCATCTATAAATATTTATTTTCACTTACAATATGTGTTAAATATTATTAGGGAACCATAAATGAAAGTAAATTAATATGATATATAAAGAAATAAAGGAAAGGATAACTTGAGAAAAAATAAAAAATCTAAATAAAGTTTAGCTATCATATTTAAAACAAATAATCAAATTGTTGGAAATCTGGTGGAAGACATGTCAACGTTACCCACCAAACACGGACTCTCATCGATCATACTAAAACGGACTCATTATTATAAGATAAGATTAAAAAAAACTGAGAGATAAATTTGAGTTTTCCGTACAGAGAAAGAAAGTCAAATGAATAAATATTATTTGACGCCACTGTTCAAAAAATACATTAACTTTATATCTGTTTTTTTAATAAAATAATAACTTTTTAAGTTATAAGATAAATATAAAAAGGAGGAAGGGGCGTGAACGTATAATCACTCTTGTAGAAAAAAAACACGCATTGAAATTGTAACAATTTTAAATTATGGAGATAATGATAACACCTTTTATAAAATTTGGATTTTACATAACATCCAAGGCGATTTCAGTTTTGAATTAACACGTGAAAATGATATTCAGCAACCATGTATCTGGAACTAATTATTGCCAAAAGCCTATGTTATTCTTCTGCAATTAATACAAAGATTAACATGTCACCAAGCCTCTATATAAAAAACACTTTACCAAACCATATAAAAAAACACGTTACCAAGCTTCTATTCTCTCATCGGTGTTTTAGTATCTATTATTATTTTTTCAATTTTTCTTATTGTTTCTTCTAATGATTTCTTTTAAATAAAGTATATTTTGTTATTGGTTATTATAAATGTCATAAACGGATGATAATTATGCTGTCAAGTGTCCTCAAGAAGATAGTAATACAAGATGAAGAAGATCATGCAGTAATACTGACAGACACATCATTAAATGAAACTCCAAACAATCAGATTTGGTATTTGGATACTAGTTACACAAATCATATGTGTGGTCAGAAAAAATTGTTTGTAGATTTGTATGACTCATTTCACACAAAAGTGAAATTCAGTGATTAAGTCTCATGTTGAGTAATATGAAAGAAAAAATATTATGAAAAATATTATATGTATGTGTATATATATATTATGTATTTTATATCAAGAAAAGTAAAAAACAAACTAATTTCCTTTCTGTGTAAACATTTTGTGACTGCTCTACAATTTAGAGAAATCAACTTTATGAATTATATTGACTAATGTTATTTAAGGTAACTCTATGTGTTATGGACATAAAGTGATAACAATTTAATGAGATACAACCACTCAAAATAAAATAGGACCTGGACGACAAAATAAACCTGGAGAAAAAGAACCAAAGATAATCATAGGATAAAACTCAGGAGAGATGAAAAATGTAGGTACAAAACATGTGGAGCTTAGGGACACAACACCACCAGGACATATAAACAACCACCACCAACTAATGAAACAATTACTAGAGAATTTGTTACTCTAAATGCAAATGCTGGAGCAGTGAATGTAGTAGGGGAAACACGAAAAGTAGATGTTGAGGTAGTGAATGTAGTTGGAGAAACACAAAATGCTGAGGTCTCATTGTATTTGTTGTACAAAAATGTTTTGTAAACTAGAATAAGTGGTTTGCAATAGAAAAATCATCAGTGCATGGTTTGGATATCGAGATGACCTTCAAATGTGGTCCTCGTCCAACTACAACAAATCTTAGAACACCACATTCGATCCATGTTTATAACAATCCCTTTACTTAGGGATTTTCATACTCCCTATCCAAATTACGGTGTATTTTCAAGTTGGTGCCCAACCCCTCAAACTGGTGTCTTACAATAAACATTTCTTAAAACCCGAGACACAAGAAATGTTGTTCTTATTTTGGTACACGACAAGACTATAAAAATTAAGATCTCATAAATGTAAAATAATATTGTGGTACTTAAAAGTAAAAATCCATTTTACTGAATAAAAATCTTTAATGGTATCTATTAGAATTAAGTTTACTACTCAGTACAATACTTAAAATTGATTTCAAATCTAAATTTATATTAATGATATTAGTTTTAAATCACCTAAATATTTATTATTATATATATATATATATATTTTTTTTTTATAGTGAGAACACAAGCTATCTTTAACCTTTATTTTTATCATTATCATATTTATATTTTTTTTATATAATTTATATTTTTTTAATATAATTTTTAAGAGAGAGGAAGATATGAAGAAAAACTATTTCACCTCTAAGACCCCACCTATAATGAATTGTTCCAACAAACTATTCTATATTTAAAATTTGAAAATGATAACTGGTTTTTATTAGTATTAAAAATAAAATAAAAAATAGTTTTCAATTATTTAAAAGAATAATTAATTATTTAATAAACACTTAAAAGTAAAAAATATCAAATAATAATACAATAAAATAAAATATTAATAAGAATAAAATAGAAATAAATTTGTGTAAAAAAAATAGATATAAGGAGGAATCCCTTTATATATCCCGATATATAAAAATTTAAATTCATACATTATATTATTAATTACAAATTAAGTTTATTTCTAATATTTATTATTCATTTTTATCATTTAAAACTTTTTTATTTATTTATTTATTCTATTAATAATATATTCTTCTTCTTCTTAATATATATATATACATTTTTTAAACTAATAAATATTTAATAATTTATTTTTATATGATCATAAAACTTGTATTTTAATATAATATATTTATTTTTAATTTTTTATTAATAGTTCCATACATAAAAAAAATTTATTTTATTATTTAAGTTATTTTTTAATTGAATTCCTCATTGAAGACTCTTTGCATTTAAATGTTTCAGTACTATTTGATATATTTTAAATTGTATTATTTTAATATTATTATTATTATAATAAAATAATATAACAACTTTTCTATATTAAATAGTTCTGAAAATTAAATGTTTATTAATTAAAATGTAATTTATTATTTAAATATTAAATTATCCATTATAAGATTTTCCAACTACCTTACTTATTTTATCCTATAATTTTAATTTCCAAATTTCATTAACAAAATTTATTTTTAAATTATTTATTAAATAATTAAACTATTTTTTTTATCAGCATTAACAATTAATAAAAATCAAACCACTTTAGGGGTGGAACAACTCGTTTACAAGAAAAACGAATCCACCGTCTACCAGGACCCCCACGACCAGACAAGCACAAACATAAACCACTCAAGACCCTAAAAACATCAAAACATCAAACGCATACATACCAGGGGTTCCAAGCACCAACTGGAAAAAAAAGACCGAAGCAACCCGGGATTTTGAAGAAATCCAAGACCAGACCTTCGCTTGCATCAAAGTACAAACTTCTGACGCGTCAGCCACCCCCTATTGAAAATAACCGAGTTTCTGTGAATCCAAATTTCTCCCATGACCCCAACCCAAATTGTATTCCATACTTCATTAATCGAAGCAGAGGACATGTTCATCCTGAACTGCACAAAGTTTAATGTAGGTTCATTGTGAGATACAAACAACACTCCCAGCCACTTATAGCAGAAACACCAAACCCGCCACGCAAAACTGCATTCAAAAAACAAGTGACAATAAGTCTATTCCTCCTTTCCGCAAAAACAACATATGGAACTTTCCACCCGCACCCCTCATCTTTCCAAATTGACCCTAGTGGCAATCTTGTTCTGCATCACCCTCCAAGCCGTAAGTAAATCTAAATGGAACGCTTTACAATTCCAAAGCTTACTAAAAACCGGAGAAGGGTCTGTCGCGTTAACCCTCCTCACCAAAGAGTACGTAGAATTAACAGAGAACGTCTGATCACCCTCTCCCTTCCACACCCACCTATCCGCCTCTCCCAAACCCAGCCTCGCCTCAAGTAAAGCCTGACTCAACTGATCCGCCATAGGCCACTCCCAATCGAAGAAAGATCTACGCCAATCTACATGCCACACCCACATGCCATCAGACCAGGACCCAAGCTCAACCACCCTAGCATTTTTGGCCGAACAAATAGAAAACAGTCTCGAAAATGTTCTCTTCAGCACACCACCAGCAAGCCATCTGTCCTCCCAAAAAGAAATGTCCTTCCCGTCACCAACGTTCCAATTGAACCCATCATCAAAACTTTCACCACATCCCTCCGATGACCAAACCTCTTTCAAGTCCTTCTACCAAAGAGAACACCTACTACTTCTACCTTTCCCTCTCAAACTTCTCCAGCCACCATATTTAGAGAAGAGGATCTCCTTCCAAAGACCACCCTTGTCCGAACCCAACCTCCAAATCCATTTTCTTATCAAAGCCAGATTAAAAAGTTTTAAATCAATGACGCCTAATCCCTCAAGCTCTTGGGGCTTACACACCAAGTTTCAAGGCCCAAGCTATTTTCCTTCCTTAAGCTTTCCTGACACATTTTATTTCTATTTTATTATTTTTTTAGTAATCTTTATTAAGTATTCATTAATGATTTAATATTAAAAAAAAACAAAATTACTATAGATTTTTTATTATTTATTGTTCTTAATTGATTTTTTTAAACTTATGTCAAAATTCAGTCTCTGAAAAATGAAATTCCGGTCTAATTGTTTTTGTAATTTAAAAAAATATATTTATAAAAAAAATATTAAAAAAAAATGATTTATTAAAAATGAAACTCTAATTTTACTCAACAATGAACAATGCGTACAGACTCTAATTTTGTAGTTACCAATTTTTGGGTATCCTTGAGAGTGGTTTTGTGGAGAAATAATAAATCATAATAAAATAAAGTTAAGGTAAAATGGTTGATGGTGTTCATTATCTTTGAATTTTTATTTATAATTAAAGATGATATAGGTTTATTGTTGTATATAATATTTGTATGTTTGTGGCATTACAGAATAAAAAAATGAATTTAAAAGACAATTAAACCTAATAAACTGTGTATACGAAACAGGGGATGGTGGAAAAGGGAGAAAGGAAGGAAACTTGGTGAATTATAAATTGAATGAATGGATGCAACAATAAATAGCCCTTCCCCTCCCACTAGAATACACACACATTCACATAAATACAGAGAGCAAAGAGGGTTTGGGTATTGGATCTCTTAGGGTACTCTACAAATTAGAATAATAATTTATCTGTGTTGAAAGAGAGAGAGAAATCTGCATCGCATCGAATGGGTATGATGGAAGAGGAGAGTAGCAATAGCAACATAGAAGGTGGGGCTTCGCTGCCATCGTCAGGTTCCGACGCCAAAAAGCGAAGAGTCACGTACTTTTACGAACCAACTATCGGCGATTACTACTACGGCCAGGGCCACCCAATGAAGCCGCACCGCATCCGCATGGCGCACAATCTTATCGTCCACTACTCCCTCCACCGCCGCATGGAGATTAACCGCCCTTTCCCGGCCTCCACCGCCGACATTCGCCGCTTTCACTCCGACGACTACGTCCACTTCCTCTCTTCCGTCTCCCCCGAGACCCTTTCGGACATCACCTTCTCGCGCCAACTCAAACGCTTCAACGTCGGCGAGGACTGCCCTGTCTTCGACGGCCTCTTCGACTTCTGCCAAGCTTCCGCTGGAGGGTCCATCGGCGCCGCCGTCAAACTCAACCGCGGTGACGCTGACATCGCCATCAATTGGGCCGGCGGCCTCCACCACGCCAAGAAGTCCGAAGCCTCTGGATTCTGTTACGTCAACGACATTGTTCTTGGTATCCTCGAGCTTCTCAAAGTTCACAGGGTAATCGCCTCTCTTTTCCTAATGCATTCTAGTTAGCTTTTTGTGCCTATGTTTTGTGGCGATGTTTGTTCATCTCAGTAGCTTATAGAATTATAGTGTGTGCTTTGACACTCCACAAAACAAAGTTCTGTTTTTTTATTTCACATATCCCAACGATAACAAGTTCGAATTGTGTAAAGTTTTTATTACATTCCTAATACAATCAAACAGTAGTCACTATTTTCGTTGTGTTTTTGATTCCGCAGCTACCATGGCAATTAAGTACCAGCAGTGCTTAGTAAAAGAAATATCTGTTGGAGTAATTTATTGTTAAGTGGTAATTTCATGATATTTGGACATGTCAAGAATTAAGATTGGAGTGTTTCGTGTTTCAAATTTTTGTAGTTTTTCTCTGTAAGAATCAAATTTATGTTTGTTCTTGTACATACATTCTATTGCTTGTGATATGAGTTTTTGATTGAGTTTGTGTTTATTCACATGCATTCTTCTTTGGCTGAATTTATTTTCTCGTTGTCTGTTTTATGATACTTGGCAGCGAGTTCTGTATGTTGACATTGATGTTCACCATGGTGATGGAGTTGAGGAGGCCTTTTACACCACTGATAGAGTGATGACAGTCTCTTTTCACAAGTTTGGGGACTTTTTCCCTGGCACAGGGCATATCAAAGACATTGGGGTGGGCTCGGGAAAGAATTATGCGGTCAATGTCCCATTAAACGACGGAATGGATGATGAGAATTTTCGTGGTCTGTTTCGACCTATCATTCATAAAGTCATGGAGGTTTATCAACCTGAGGCAGTTGTTCTTCAATGTGGAGCTGATTCATTGTCTGGTGACAGGTTGGGTTGCTTCAACTTGTCTGTGAAAGGTCATGCAGATTGCCTTCGATTCCTTAGATCTTTCAATGTTCCTTTAATGGTTTTGGGTGGGGGTGGATATACAATTCGGAATGTTGCCCGTTGTTGGTGTTATGAGGTCCGTTTCTTTCTCTTTGTAGGCCATGTTACTTGGAACTGGTTTAATTTACTTATCGATTGCATGTTTTTTCTTTGTTTTAGACAGCAGTGGCAGTAGGAGTGGAGCCTGACAATAAGTTGCCTTATAATGAATATTATGAATATTTTGGTCCAGATTATACTCTCTATGTCGATCCAAGCAACATGGAGAACCTAAACACACCCAAGGATATGGAAAAAATAAGGTGTTTGTTTATACTGATAATTTCATCTTGGTTTAGTTAAAGTTGGTATTTCTCATTTCAATCTTATTTCTTTTTAATTATGGGGAAAAATAGTTGTCATTAATTGTTAAGAATGTAACTTCAATGCATTAAATTTAATCCATGTCGCATCACATCATTTCTACAAAAGATGTTTTCAGAAACTTACAAGTAGTTGCATAGACAAGCTATATCTTATACCTGAATTGTTATTTTCATATTGGTTGTGAAGATACAGTATTTTGATAGGGTTTAGGGTTTTATGGAATTTGTGCCTCTTTATGTGGCAGAAGCCAGTAGGCCCAGGACGGAACCTTAGTCAGAATTTATACTTTCCTTTCTCTTGTATAAAATATTCAGAGAAATCCTAACATTCCCTGGATTAAGCACTGACTGACATGTTTTTCCTCCATTAAATTTCAAGGATCACACTACTAGAACAGATATCCCGTCTTCCCCATGCTCCCAGTGTACCTTTTCAGACAACACCACCTACCTTAGAAATTCCAGAAGAGGTCAGTACTTAATGACTGTTACAGTTATTGTCTCTCTGCCATTCTCTTATTGTTGTTTGATTTTATTTTTTATTCAGGCTGAAGAGGACATGGATAGAAGACCAAAACTTCGCAAATGGGATGGTGAAGATTATGATTCTGACCCTGATGAAGGTGGAAAGGCTAATTCCAAGTTCTCAAATGTCAATGCCCATATGAGGTAACAATCATTTTGTTTTGAAGCTATGCAAATCCATTTAGTTTACAAGTCCCTCTTTCAGTTGATCATTTCTGCTTGTCTTTGAAACCGCTTGCTTTCTGCTCTGTATAGCCTAATTTATATTCTATATTCTAGATAGAGTGGGCTTGAATGGAGATTGTAGAAATATACTTTATTTTGTGCAGGGAAATTGTAGATGACATGGAAGAAGAGAAGCCAGGAGTGCATCCACCGTCTTGTTGTTGATAGAACAGAGCAAGTTCTTGCACAGCATGTTTTTATTGTAATCTTTATGGGGGAGATAATGACTAAATAGTACACAAACAACTCATGAGAATGCAAATATAATCAACACATTGTGCAAATGTAACATAGTGTAAACCATTGTGTTGGTTTCCCCTTGAACATTTTTTTGTTTATTCACGTCATTTTCTTTTATTTGGGTATCTGGCTCATACTTATTTCGTTCTAGTGTCTCATAATAGTCAATTTAATAGATTTTGATCATTGTCATTTGTGGACACTTTTCTTTGTTCACGTGGAGACATCATTTTGGATAATTGTAAATATTATCACTTCAAATATTGTATCCTATGATGAGGATATTAAAGTGAGAAAGATACCACAATGTCTTTTCTTTATTACTTTTTTTTTCTTTTTGAAAAACTCTTGTGTATAATCTATGTAAATGGAAGAATGAAAAGATGAAGATTGAGTACCTTCAATAAGCAAAACAATGAAAAAAATTAGGGGAGGTCAGAAGTACTCCTTCCACTCCAAAATAATAGTATTCATTAGTTTTTTCTTTTCAGAATAATAATGTTTTAAGACTACATTTTGGGAAGGGAGTAACATTCATCCTAAAATAATAGTACTTTTGTCTTTTTTTCTTTTTTTTTTGGGTATGTTTCATAATAATAGTTTTGTAAGACTGTTTTTGGAAAGGAGTTAATGTTTACAGTTGGGAAACACGTACATTTTGCTCAAATATGATGTACTCAAATGCTGATAAATACAAAAAAAAAAAAAACTTGTGTGAAGCTTGTGTGATCAAACTACAATTATAAAGTGTAAATGATCAGTACTCCAGTTATTCTTTAACAGCATGTGTAGTAGTTTTATTTCAGTTTAATTCCAAGCATTGGGATTACACAAATTTTGGGGGGAAAAATCATGCGCTGTGATCTTGCTTGCCCGTACGGATTGCAGATTTTCTTTTTCCAAAAATAAATCATTTAAAAAAACATTATCTAAATAAATTAATTTTTACTTTAATTTCCAAATCAGATCCGCAGATTTTCTTTTTCCAAAATAAATCATTTAAAAAAATATTAACTAAATAAATTAATTTTTACTTTAATTTTCACATAATAATAAATAAGTCTAGTTTGAGAATTAAAACGAGAATGAGTTTTTTTAAATGGGTAAGTTTTGAGAATTTTTTTTTCTGATGGTCTATTTTTTGTATTTTGATATGTAAATGTCGCAAAAGGGAAGTAAAATCTGTGGAGATGAAACATGGTTTGATCTAATTATTTCTTAATTTTCAAATTTGTAAAAATTACTCTCATTGAATGTCGGTGGATTCTGACCTGGACCATGTCATCATGTGATCCACCAGTGTGTTCATGATAGTGAAAGGTTATATAGTAAATTAAAAGAAAAAACTAACCCTTAATTTTGAATTAGGATGTAGGGAATAGAAAATGAAAAAGTCAAAATTAAGAAAAAGAAGATGGAATAAAATGAGATTGTTATAAACAAAAGATAAAGAAAAAAAAAGAGAGAATGAATAAAAAAATTGTAAAGAATATATAGTTAATGTAATAGGAAAAAATACATGGTAATTTGATAATTTAAATCATTATCAAAAAATTCTTATATTAAATATAAAAATATTTAAAATTGAATGAATATTTAAATATTTATCATCCACTGTTTCTTAAAAAAACTGTTTAAGTTAGCATGCTTTTACAAAATAATCTTGGATTAGTTGATACCTATAAGAGTCTTTAATTTTATAAAATAAGATTATGTACAAGGTTTGAAAATCTAAATTAAAATAAAAACAAATTTTAAAGTAGAATGAAAATATTTTTTTATTACAAAATCTTAGCACAAATAAAAATAACATTTTCTATTATGAAAATAGATAAGTTGTGAGATACAAATATATATTTTTTAAAATGTGAAGAAGTCATGTATGTATAATATAATTAGTGTGGGAAAAAAATTATAAAGAAATCATAATCATGTACAAAATTGTATGAAAGTTACACTAAAATCATAAGTAATTTTACTGATTTTCTTTTTTTTTAAATGTTTATCTTTTGTTTATTTTTAAATTAATTGAATTATTAATTTGAAGGTTTTTTAAATTCAAGAAAAATTTAATTATTTTTAATTAAAAAGTGTGTTAAAATATTAAATTGTACACAGTAAACTATAAATCCTGACACTAGATGTCACAGAGAGATAAAAATTTATGTCTAAAATCTAAATAATAAAACATAAAATGTAAACTCAAACTCTAAACCTAAAACGAAAGCTA
Source organism: Phaseolus vulgaris (assembly GCF_051622355.1). NCBI lineage: Eukaryota > Viridiplantae > Streptophyta > Magnoliopsida > Fabales > Fabaceae > Phaseolus > Phaseolus vulgaris. Next base: position 44,377,195 of record NC_143500.1, on the reverse strand, counting down.
AAAGTGTAAAAGAAATAAATTAAAAATACAAAAATAAAATAGAAAACACACATAGTAGTAATGGTTGATTTTTTTTGATATTTTGGTATCCCAATTTCCTTTACTAAATATCATTGTATTTGTGATTTCAAACAATGTTTATTTTAAACGTATTTAAATTTAAGTGTATTATTAAAAATTATAATTATTTGAAGTTTTTTTTTTAAAAAAAAAATCCAACAAAACTGAAATGGTGTTCGGCATTGAAATTGTATATGAATATAACAAATTATTTATAATTTTTTTTTCATAAAAATCATGTCATACAGATATAACTTTTTCATAAAAAAAATTCAAAATAATACTTTTTTTTTTCTCATAACTTATCTATTTTTCTAATAAACAAATTTTGTACCCATAATTTCAAGAACAAATTGCACCATTTATATGTTTTTCTCCTAATTCTCAATACTAGCTTGACTTTCCCTAACATGTAAGGGAGCTCATCTACCCATAATGTTTATACTTCATTCACTCTTCTTCTCCATCTTTTTTTAATATCACTCAATTTGTTGCTTTTGCATGTTCAATAGTATGAGGATGTCTTACCAATGTTAGTATTTGACAGATTCTGAACCTTTCATATTTGGCTCACTTGCTAGCTTGTGAATTTTATTACACTGTCTGAAATCAATTGTCGAGTAACCCTAAATCTACAAATGATAGATTTCCAAAGAAATGGCCTTATCTTTCATATTGTGACCATTATAAATGGTTTAACTAGATCCATTTAATGAAGTATTTCATTTTCATTATTATGAATTTTATTTGCCTTTTATACTGAGTCAAAAAATGATCTAGAATAATAACCTTCTCTTACACTAGGCCAATAAAATTCAACCATTAATACTTTGCTAGCTAAATTTTTTCCTCAGATACTCCTTCATGAATTTCTCCAATATTTTAGTGAATATGATGAACTAAAACAAATATTAAAGAGGAGTTGAAGAACTTTTTAAAACAAATTTCCATCATTAATTATATGCCTCAAAACATTAAAAGTCGATCTGAATTTTCCAGAATCTTTCAATATTTGCATATAAGATTATCCATGACAGTTATTTTGTCTCCAATATCATAATTATATCCTTCTCCATTGATAACAGTGTCTTTAAATTAAAAAAATTTCTTAAATTAGAGCATTAAATATTAATATGGTATCTTATCTTTTATTTATAATTAATTATTCCTCTTAAAAATGATAATTAGATTTTCTTCATCGAAAATCATAATTCTTGATTTTATATTATTTAATTTGATAATTATTCTGGTTAATATGTTGATTTGACTACACTTAAAGCTAATAACTCGAATGAGGTTGTTTTGTTTATTCTATAATTAATATTTAATAGCAAGTAAATGTTTGAATAATAAGGGGTTTATAATGAATTATTTTTTAATTTTAACATAACTCTTCTTTATACAGGACCCCAAATCACATTCTCATCAATTACCTTAAGATATACACTACCGTGTATATAATACTTACTAATTCAATTTATTTTGAATGAAATAATTATATAGTTTCTATTACAGAGTTAATTATTTTTTTAGCTTTTCTGTATAAAACGTTGAAGTATTTTTTTTCATTTAATACTTTTTATAACGTATTATTTTATTTTAAAAGTTATCAATAATTGTTGGTTGTAATAAATAATTGTAGTTAAATTTATTTAAAAATTTAATATTATCATGAATCTTTTTCAACGTATTAAACTTATGCATATTATTTATATTGATAATTTAAATTTTAAGACACATGAATATATATTTACTCTCTTTTTTTTCAAAAAAATTAATATATTTTATTTGCATTTTTTTTATCATTTATTTTCTTCCTATATTACGAGTTTTCAACACATTTGTGGTAGGCATAAATGAAGTAAAATTAAATACTTGAGGTACATTTATAGTATCATATATAATGAAGTTAAATTCAGTGATTTAGTACTCAATAATCTTATTGATTAGTTGAGTACTATAATTAAATTGAATTTTGATAATAAGTTAAGATGGTACATACAGTATAATCAAATATATCTTTTAATATTTATCTTTATTTATAAAGTCTAAAATTTTTAAATATACATCAATATCAAATATCTTTTAGCTCACTATTAATATTAGAGTAATGTTTTTATTTATTTGAGGATTGGAAAATTTTCTAGTGGTGAATTTCACTAAAGTTGTCAAAATTTTAATAAATAGATTTAAATATAAGTTTAAAGGAAAATAAGGGAAAGAGAAAAAATAAATAGAAAGTGAAAGAAAAATTTGTAATAGATTTGGTTGATGTGATAAAATAGATTTCTTTTATATATTAATATATTTATAAAATAGTTTAATGTAAAAAAAATTCAAAAATATAAATTAAAATTAAAATGAAATTTTGAACTAAAATACAAAATTATTACAAAAGTTTATTAAATAAATAAAAATTTAATAATTTTTTAAAAATAAATTATCAAAATTTAAATAAATTAATTTTCTTTTATGTTTTTAAATATTTTAATATAAATTACATATTAAAAAATATTTATTTTATTAATTATTTTGATATTTTTATTTTAATTATTCATTTTTATAATATTAATAAAATAAATTTATAAATATTTAGTTATTATATATTACATATTAGTATAAAATATATAGTAAAATTAATTAATTAAATAATAATTGTTTATTAGATTAATTATTAAATATTAAAATAATATATATTATAAAGTATTAGAATTCAAATTATTTATTCATTATTATTATATTATTTATTTTAAATATTTATTCTATTATAATTTTAAAATAAATAAATCGGTCTAAAAAGAAACAAAAATCTCACTTTTCACTATTTCAATAACATCACCTAGTAAAAATAGGGAAACGTTTATTTGACACTCTTTAAAAAAAAAAATATTCACTTAACAACGCAGTTTAATAATATAATAATGTATATTAGATTTTTAAATTAAAATAAAACAATAACCCACAAATTAAATCTCTCGCCGCCGCCCACTAAACTACTAAGAGATGTTGAAGTATACAATTCAGCTTTCAAGACATTTGGATTTTTCACTCAACGGCTAAACACTACTTGAAAGAAAAAACTTGAAATTATATTATTTATTATTTTATTTATTTATTTCTTATATACATGATAGTATTTCATAAATGTAATCTTGTAACAAGAAACAATTTGGTAATGGGAAGATTAAGATATAAAATGTTGTGAGGAGTTATGCAATTTTGCAATCCATGGTGCAGAGTGGGTTGACGAGAAGGCAAGGATGAGGACGGTGCTTTCTTGCCCGCAAACCCAACCACAAAGGTTCCTCCGCAATTCAATTCCACCACCAACTCATCCCCTCCGGCTACACCTCACCCCAACCAGAATCTCCCTTTCTCTCAAACTCCCCTCTTCTTCATTGCTAGTCAAATGCCAGAAGCAACCGCAGCAACAGCAGAAAACCCAAGATGAGGGCATTCCCGCGGAGGAGGTGAAAATCCTGGTGAAGTTCAAGTCCCGCCATAACTACATCCGCGTTCTAGAAGTTTCTAGAAAGGCAGACCACCCCTTCCGCGGCTCCAGGCTCCTTCTCCTGGACGGCCCGGGAAACATCCACAGCATATCCTTCCTCTTCACGTCCCTCACCAAAACCTATTTCGACGTCTTCGCCACGCTCCCTCCAATCCTTCCCTCCGGTCCCATCGCCCTCCTCGGCTTCGGCGCCGGCACCGCCGCCCGCCTCCTCCTCGACCACTACCCGCACGCCGTCCTCCACGGCTGGGAGCTTGACCCTGCCGTCATCCAGGTGGCGCGCGAGTACTTCGGGCTCGGGAAGCTCGAGAGGGAGAACCAGCAGCGCCTTTTCATCTACATCGGGAACGCGCTCAACGCCACAGTGCCTAACGGCTTCTCCGGGATCGTCGTGGACTTGTTCTCCAAGGGATGCTTGATCCCCGAGCTTCAGGAGCCCGCCACGTGGGAGAAGCTGAGGGGACAGTTGAGGAAGGGAGGGAGGATTATGGTGAATGTTGGAGGGAGCTGTGTGGAGCCGGAGAGTAGGCTCAGAGATGGTAAGGTTGTTATGGAAGAAACTCTGAGGGCGATGAAGAAGGTTTTCGGAAAGAAGCTTTTTGTTCTGAATCTTGGGAATCGCAAAGACGATAGCTCTCTTGCTCTTACCGGGGACTTGCCTCCACCCGAGGAGTGGAAGAAAAGGCTTCCCGGTCCCTTGAAATGTTATACTCAGATGTGGATGCCCTACTCTGCTTAGTGCACCTTTGCTCACCATCTGTTTGTATTTATTTCTCTTCCAAATCTTCACTTTTGCTCCCCTTTTCAAGTAAGTAAATCCCATTTTTTCGCACAATGTGATGATTCTTGGAATAACTGGGAATCTATTGTGTACTGGGTTGGTTCCTTTCCTTTTAGTAGCAGTTACTCTTGATATTGTGTGCATAGATTATTTTAGTTCGCTCTTTTTTAGTGATGTTTAGTTCCCAACTATATAAAATGTTTCTTTCTTAAATTTTATGTTTTGTATATTTAAGGGTTTAGTTAAATGATGTTTTATTTTTTTAAAGCCATGATCCTATATACAGGTTTAGAAAAATTAGATGTTTAAGTGTTTGGTAATTACAATCTTAAAAACTAATTTGAGAGTTTTTTTTTATAATTTTATAATTTAAAGGGTATGTTCTAAGTTGTATAAGTAAAGATATTGGTTCAAACTTGCATTTGATCTTGCTTTGAGAAACAAAATGTAGGGAGTGATTCACTATGTGCTTTTCTAGTTTTTGGTCGCTGTAATCTAAGTGTGGATATTAGCTTGCACAATTAATTATTGACAGAAAAAGTTCAGGTATGATTTTCTAAAGTAGAATCAGTTTAATCCCCACTGGGACACAAACACGGGTTAAATTATACGATAACTGACTCCTTTCCCAAATTTTCATTTTGACTTTTCTCCAACATCTTCAGATTAAGATATAGGTTTTATAAAACGTTTTCATTTTTGGTTTTATAAGTCCTTTTGATTGAAGTATACTGAAATAAGAGTCTTGATCATAACAATAAATTTTATATTTTGGAAAAATATATATTAATGAAAGTGTAAAGATCTTTGCTAAGAAGTGCAAATTACAAAATAATCTTAATAGCGATGTGACAAGTAGAATCACAAAAATTAAATTAAAATTTTATAAAATAACATACCGGCTGATTGCAAAATTAGCATTATCACAATCTCTCAGCGAGTTAGCTAAATTAGTTTAAAGATGTGCAGAAACTAGAAAAAAAATAAACATGCCATGCCATGCCATGAACCTAATGTATGAAAAACATTACTTAAAGCAAATTCATTAGTTGTAAAAAAATCATTTTTGTTTCTAATATCAGATTTCTTTTTTCAGATATCAAGGATTGTAATTGAAGTTATTTCCTTCTGATTTTATCGCAAGTTATATGTCAATTATTATCTTTGTTTGGTTTGAGTGTTAAGTCAAAACTGAAAGATTGTAAATCAAATTTAAGTCGAGCTATATAACACTACAAAAACATATTAGTATTATAACAGAAATTAGTGTTTATTTGTTATCTATCATATTTTTTAAAAGTTATTTTCTTACATCACAAATAATGATTATATAAAGAAATAAAATGTAATATTAAAAACTTCCTAAAGTTAACTACATCTAATAACATATGCATATTTATTGCTTAAGAATAAAATGGCCAATAGTTACCACATAAAAGTACTTAAAGTTGTTCACAATGAAGGAAGAATGTATATGATACTCTTTGGATTAGTGTGTGTGAGAGAATGTGCGAGGATGAAAAAGAGAGTGAATGATGATTTTGTTTCTTCTCTCAAGAGAAATCTTCGAGGATAGTCACGTATACACAAACTATTTTACTTCATTGCATTCCCTGATCTTTAAAAGCAATAATCGATTATCTAAAAGTTTCTTTGTATGCATAATTGATTATGTAATATGTTATAAATGAGACATAATCGATTATTCATTGGTTTTAAAGACATAATCGATTATTCATTGGTTTTAAAGACATAATCCATTATGTAGTATGTTATAAATGAGACATAATCGATTATATAGTATGTTATAAATGAGACATAATCAATTATTCATTAATTTTGAAGGCATAATCGATTATCCTTGTAATATACTCATTTTGTGTTTCTGTCTTTTTTTTTATGAAAATGGTTAAAAAATTCCAATGTAAATATGTGAAAATATTTAATTGATTATTATTCTAAAAAATTATTATACAATTAATAATATTATTTAAATTCAATACACAATTATTTTCTAATTATATTTTATAAAATTATAAATATTTAAATTACTTATTTCTATCTAACAATTTTAAATTTTATATATATTGATAATGTTTTATCTAAATTTTTTTACAATTATGAATATCAAAATTTATTTTTAATGCAAACACAACTATTTTATGATAATTTTTTATTTTTTTGACAAATTTACATGTATTTTTTTCAAAGTCAGCATCTACATAGTTCCAAAAATAATGTTTTAATTACAAACAACTAATGTACAAATAAATAAATCATTTTTTTTAAATTATTTTAAATATAATGATAAATTTGTATATATTTATATAGTATTATTTTTATGATAATTTTCCATGGTCTCACAATGTTAAATAACTCATATTTTTTTCCAAAAATAATTATTCAACGATACTGAAAATAATTTACAAAATTTTATAATTATTTCAAATATGCACAAAAGTATATCATATTTCATTATTTAAATATTTTTAAAGATAAAAGTAAATTTATAAACTTACATTTTATACCTTTTAAAATAATTTAAAAAAAAATAGCTATCATCACATCTTTTTAGATACTTCAATAAACTTTTCTCGTAGATTTGTAACAACATACTCAATTCAACAATCTCTTTTCTTCACATTTTCCTGTCAAATCACTCTAAATTAACTTTCTCAAATCCTCACATTCTCTCCCCAATTCAAACACAACCAACCAAGAGATCATGTGAAGCTTTTGTTGCACCAAATTGATTGATGATAACACAAACAAAAACGGAAATAAGTATCTACCCGAAAAATCACGAGGCAATATAACATGAAATAAGATATAATTTAGAAAATAACTATAAAAGAAATAATAAATTCAAATAGTAGGAGAATCACAAATAACAATGAAATGCAATATATGAGTATGAATATAAAGATCTTTACTAATCTTTGTTGATAACTTTCCAAGTGATAATCAGTATTAACATTCATCCAGTTATAGAATTCTGTACGCTCAATTTCTGTCAATTCATTTCATTACATAATAAGAAATATTAATTACAATTTTTATTTCTTAATTTATATTTTATTATATCTTCATTCTCAATATCTCCCTCCCAAGATCCATTGGGTCCAGCATCCACATTCTTATACTAGCCCAAGATTATTTTAAGCCCAATTCAGCATGGTGATGAATATTGTCGTGGCAATGGTAAGCGGGAACTATTGGAGTTTTGTATTATGTTTTTAATCGTTTTTAGTGTTTAATTCCATTTTTTATTTATCATATTTTTCTCTAAATTTTATGATTGAATATGAGATAAACTGCACTCGCACTTATAATGTAAAACATTTATCTAATTATAAACGATTAGAAATTTGTTAAACTTTTATAATAATTGCCTTAAAATTCATATCAATGGTATGGCTAAATAACTAAACTATGTAAATACAATTCTTTTTGTCAGCTTTTAATAATTCATCCCGAGTTATATTAGTTAAAATTTTTAAACCCAATACAAAAATTGCACATGTTTTTGGAGAGGTTAAGAAGAGTTTGGGTTGTCCTCGGCATTCAATTAGTAGATAACTACAAGATTTGAGAATGGATAGCTATTTCTAAGTTGGGGCATAAATATGGATTATTAGGGTGTAAGCAAGTGCAATGTCTTGTATTGTATTGTAGTAATGGGTTTAGACACTAGAAGCTGATAAAAAATATAGAAATTAAAGAAAAAAAATACTGGATACAATAGTAAACTTGGGGGCTATATTGGATTATTATTTTTTCTTTTAAGGAAAATTATGGTTGAGTGTGTATTTTAGATAAAATTATGTGTTTGTCAACAACTTTTGTTTAAATGTTTATCTATTGAACAACGAGTGCAAGTTAAGTTATATAGCATATATGATGTTTAAGTTAAGAAGAAGGATACGTGTCAAGCATATATGATGGAAGAATGGTTGCTTCGACATTTTGGAAAAAAAAGTGTGTCAAGCAGGTGAGGCTGGTGTTCTCGGCATCATTGATCTAAGGATTTTTAACTTGGCATTACATAAATGGATTTGGCGTTTGGGGTCGGATAAGGGTGATTTGTGGAAGGAGATTTTTGACTCCAAGTATGGGAGGTGGAGAAGTCTGAGAGACGGTGGGAAAAATAGCAAGGACTCTCTTTGGTGAAAAGATTTGAAAGAGGTTTGGAGTTTGGAGGGTTGGGTCGGAATTTTGAAGATGCTATCAAGTGGAATATTGGAACTGGGAAGAGAATTTTTTTCTAGGAAGACAATTGGGCAGGTCGTGGTGCTTTGAAGAGTGTTTTCCCTAAGTTGTTCTCCCTGAGCTTGTCAAAAACTTCTAAGGTGACCAAGCTTGGGGTTTGGAATAACGGGATATGGGTTTGGAAATTTGCATGGAGAAGAAGTTTTTTCGAATGGGAAAAGCAAGCGAAGTGTCAATTTTCCCTGGTAGTCCAAGGTGTGAGTTTTGACTTGGAAAAGGAGGATAGCTGAGTTTGGAAGGATGGGGAGGTGCTACTTTATACAGTTGAATTTGCTTATAATCGTCTAAGGGGCGTTGAGAAGGGAAGAATACTAATGTTTTAAAACAATTTTGGAGGTGTAGAGTTTTGTCATCTGCACTTGTTATTGCTTGAAAGGTGTTGGAAAACAAGTTAGCCACTAGGGCCAACTTAGAGAAGCATGAGATTGCGGTTGAAAGTCTTTTGTGGGGGGTGAAGGAGGAGTCTAGTAGTCATTTGTTCTTTGAGTGCAGATTTGCGTAACTAGTATGTAGTCATTATTTTGCATGGCTTGGAGTGCAGTTTGTGTCCTACAATGTTCCACTGCTAAATTTTTTTCAGTTCAGATTGAATAACGTTTCTGCTTCAGTAAATGAGATGTGGGGTGTGATTTGGACTGCAGTAGTAAACGAGTTGTGGAATAACATAGAAATAGAGTAATTTTTAAAGGGGGCATAGTCAATGTTTTAGAAGTGTTTGTTTTGGTTCAATTAAGGGCTTGGTCTTGGGTTATAGCCAAGTCACACTTTGTGTATTTTTTCTTTTTTGATTGGTGTCTTGACCCTTTGGTTTGTATGATGATGGTCTTCTGATATTCTTTTTCAGGTGTTTGTTTTTTAGGTGGTTTTTCTGGGTCCAGTCAAGTGTGTTTTTTTTTCTATATAAGTGTCTGTTGGAACCTTTTTTTGGTATAGGAGACTTAGGGTTATTTTTATGTATACATATTGGATCACTCCTAAAGTGGTTCACACTTATTATTTTTTATTATCAATAAAAGAAAAAATAGAAGAAAATACCTCTGGTATATTTGTTTATTAGGTACGAGCGAAGTAAATAATGATATACATATTAGCTTAAGCATTTGGCATATAAAAGGAGCAAGCTAAAGCTACACAGAACTTCATGTTTACTCAATTACAAATTAATGGTGTAGTCATCTCCTGTCCTTAGTGAAATAGCTGTTTTGTTCCACAACTGAATCAATTAGTAAAACAATAAAAACCCTCTTATACAGAATTTTGTCTTTTATTAAAAGCATCCATTGAGCATGTGACACTAATTAACAAATAAATGAATTATTATCAATGTCTCAAGCATATACGAGTTTGATGATAGAATTAATGGGCGAAGTTGAGTTTTTGGGACGAAGTTGATGGGTGCAGTGGTAGTAACATTACTTATGGTGGCACTAGAAGCCCCTACTATGATACTTGGTTCCCATGGTAAGAGTGAATAATGATTTTCACTTTTATATAGTAAAATAAATTATGAATTGATGTTGGTTGGCTAGGGCCTGGAAAAGAATCAGCAGTAGCATTTGACTGCAGATAAGGAGGGTCCAGAAAGATTAGTGTTGGAAGAGAAGGTCGTTGTCAACGTGCGGAGCTAGACAGTGATAAGGGAGAAAAGGTAGTAGTAGGCATCAGCATCAACCTCAGACTCGGAAACAGAGTCAGAAGCTTAGTGTCAAAAAGACGAGTTCCATCACCACCACCTGCTCCCATGCCAAATCGAGAGAAAATACCAGTCAAAACACTCTCTACTCCTCCCCCCATTCACCATTGTCACTGGTTTTTTTTTATTCCAATCACAGTGTTGCTCATATAAATTCTTCAATGTACACGCACATGATACATATACCATGTTAATGAGCAATGAAATATACTTTTAAGGACAGACTCATTCATAAGATAAGATTTTAATCTTTATTTTATATGTTATAAAATATTTCTACATGTCAGATCTTCAGCACACTTCTTATACTAAGATTATAAATCGCGCATGTAACTATATATTATGAATAGTCCTATTTTTCAGCACCTCTAGGTTATAAATAAAGGTGTTTAGCTTGTACAATTCAGATTTGAAATTTACTCAATTTTTTAGAGAGCATTGGAGAGCTTTGTGTCTTCCTCACTAGTCTTATCTTGAGAGTTCAATGGTTATCTCAAGTGGCGGCTTGCACACTCATCTTGGAATGGAAGAAAAGGCAAAGGCACCGATTAAACAACACAAAAACATAAATGCACCGAACAAAAGACTAGAAATGAAGAAGAAAAGATGAAGAATAGTAATATGATGACAAGTGTCTCGTAAGTCTAATAAACTCTAGCATAGATAGATTCTAAATTATTATGATATCATATTATGAATTTTAAGTTCAATTAAAATTTATACAATCAATTAGTGGAAAAAAATAGTGAGTTGATCTTAAATATAATATTTTTTATTTAATTTATATTTTTTAATAATATTTATATGTAATTTATTATATAACTATATAATATTATGTATTCTTTTATAATTTAAATATTATATTTTTATTTGATTTTTAAATTACAAAACATAAAATAATTTTTTTATAATTTAAATCTATTTTTAAATAGTAAATTAAATTTTTATTAAAGATTAATATTTTAAAAAGATAAACTAAAATTTTACTTAAAAGAATAATATTAAAGATAATATTTTTATAATAACTATATTAAAATTAAAAATATAACATAATCTTAAATAAATAACATAATAATTGAATATTATTTTAAAAATATGTAATATATTATATATTATATGTTATTTTTATATTTATATTTATAGATTAATTTCTATTAAATAAATTTATTTGATTTTATATATATGTAAATTTATTTTATATTATAATTTAATTATATGTCCTTCATTATGGTCGTGTCTTATTCGTATTTGTTTGTGTCTATACTTTATATGGTCGTGTCTTATTCGTATGTGTTTGTGTCTATGCTTTATAGATTGTTGATCATTTAACGATGATATCAAGATGTTGAAAAGTAATGATTGTAAATTTAAAACATGCATAAACGTAAATTGAACACATATAATAATGTTCTCATACAGATCTTATCATATCATGATTCTCACATATATCCATACAATCAAGAAGCTTACCTTGATCCATGAGTGATCCTACTTGAGCAATTACTTTATCTCCTTTGTCCCAATCTATCTCTCAGAACCCTATAATCTTTAGTTCCCAATCTCCATCAGATGTGAGTTTTCATTAGGTATATCATCATATATATATATATTTCTCACGTTAACCAATGGACCCTTTATTCTATTATTATTATTAAATCATATTTGGGCCCAAAGCCCAAACTCTAAGTCATGTGAGTCACTTTATAGAAATTAATTTACATAATTTCTTATATTCTCCCACTTGACTTCATATGAGTTATAATACTTTCATGATTTAATAATTACATAAATGCGCATTTAAAAGGCCTTACATAAATTGGTTCTATCATTAATCAAAATCAAGGATACAGAAATAATAAGAGTCATGGCAGTTACATGTCATTTCAATCGACACATTTCCTTCCATGTACTACTATATCATCCTTTCTCCTTAATATGACTTTATAATGAGAAATCCATAATAGGTTCAAACATAATGTCATTTTCATCCATAACAACATAATTTTTTTTCCACAACATAATTTACATGCATATACATAAAGTAGAAAACATAAATTTCAGAAACTTTATTTATTCAATGAGCTCAGAGTGTTAAATAAGCATTAATAACAACATTCATCATTCACTAGTAGACATAATGCCCATATTTACAACATGACCAGTAAATGTTTTGGGCGGTAACCCTTTTGTTAAAGGGTTAACAATCATAAGAGCAGTGCTAATATGTTCTATTGACACTCTATGTTTCTGAACTTCTTCTTTAACGGCAAAATATTTCAATTTCATATGTTTAGCACCTTTGGAATACTTGTCATTTTTAGAAAAGAAGACAGCTGCGGAATTATCACAATAAATTCTCAGCGGCTTGGCAATACTGTCAACAATTCCAAGTACTTAAACAAAATTTCGCAACCAATTAGCCTGAACTGTGGCCTCAAAGCATGCCACAAATTCAGCCTCCATGGTGGATGCAACAATGATTGTCTGCTTCGCACTTTTCCATGAAATCGCTCCTCCGGCTAAAAGATACACATAACCAAAAGTAGACTTTCGTGTATCCACACAACCAGCAAAATCTGAATCTGTATATCCAATCACCTCAAGATGATCAGATCTTTTATAAGTAAGCATGTGATTCTTCGTTCCTTGTAAGTATCTTAAAACTTTCTTTGCAGCTTTCCAATGATCAAATCCTGGATTACTCTGGTATCTACCAAGCATACCAACTGCAAAACTAATATCTGGTCGTGTACAAGTTTGAGCATACATTAAACTCCCAACAATAGATGCATAAGGTATATTCTCCATCTATTTCCGTTCCAAGTCATTCTTTGGACATTGCATGAGACTAAATTTATCTCCTTTATGTATTGGAACAGGAGATGTCGAACATTTATCCATTCTGAATCTCTCTAAAACTTTATTAATATATGCTTTCTGAGACAAACCTAACAGTCCTTGTGATCTGTCATGGAATAATTCAATTCCTATCACATAGTATGCCTCACCCATATCTTTCATCTCAAAGTTATTAGAGAGAAACTTCTTAGTCTCACTTAATAGACCAAGATCATTAGTTGCAAGCAAGATATCATCAACATACAGAATCAAGAATATAAACTTGCTCCCACTGACCTTCAGATATATACACCGATCAACGATGTTTTCCTTAAACCCAAAGGACACAATAGTATCATTGAACTTAAGATACCATTGCCTAGAAGCCTGTTTAAGCTCGTATATTGATTTCTTAAGTTTACACACCATGTGTTCCTTTCCTTCTTCAATGAACCCCATTGGTTGGTCCATATAAACATCCTCTTCTAAATCCTCATTCAGAAAGGCAGTTTTGACATCCATCTGATGCAACTCAAGATCATAATGAGCTACTAATGCCATGATAATTCTAAAGGAATATTTCTTAGAAACAGGTGAAAATGTTTCCTTATAATCAATGCCATCCTTTTGAGTAAAACCTTTGGCAACAAGTCGGGCCTTGTAACATTCGATATTGCCATGAGAGTCACGTTTAGTCTTAAAGACCCCTTTACACCCGACTCTCTTGCATCCTTCTGGCAATTCTATAAGGTCCCATACATCATTCTGTGTCATTGATTTAAGCTCATCTTTCATGGCATCTAACCACTTATCATAATTATCATCATTGATGGCTTCTGAAAATGAAACTGGATCATTATCAATACCTAAGTCATTTTTTGACTCTTGTAGATAAACAACATAATCATTCGAAATAGCAGACTTTTTTTCTCTTTAAGATCTTCTTAATACTATTTCTTGTGGTTGTTCTACTACATGTTCATTGTTAACTTCTACTACAAGTTCATTGTTAACTTCATGATCATTAATTTGTTGTTCTTCTTCATCGTTGAGTGACTCAACTACATTAGGAACAACAATACTTGAAGTAAAGGTACTAGTTAAAGGAACTTGTACTCTAACTTCCTTAATCTCCACATTTTGTGAAGTATCACTCCCACTGGTTTCACCATTTTCAACGAATCGTGCATTTCCAGATTCAACAATTCTTGTGTTATGGGTAGGACAGTAAAACATATACCCTTTTGACTTTGCTGGATAACCAATGAAATATCCACTGATTGTTCTTGCAATCAATTTCTTTTCTTGTGGATTGTATATTCTGACTTCTGCCTGACATCCCCCCCAAACATGCAAGTGTCTCAAACTGGGTTTCCTTCCTGTCCACAATTCAAAAGGTGTCTTTTGAACTGCCTTACTAGGAACCCTGTTCAACAGATACATGGCAGTTTTTAAAGCATACATCCACAATGAAACAGGTACATTTGACTTACTTAACATGCTCATAACCATATCCATTAAGGTTCGATTACGCCTTTTTGAAACACCATTTTGTTGTGGTGTACCTAGCATTGTGTATTGAGCACAAATACCACGTCTCTCAAGGAACTTAGCAAACAGACCAGGGTGTTGTCCACTTTCATCATACTTTCCATAATATTCACCACCTTTATCTGACCTGACAATTTTCACCTTTCTGTATAATTGCCTTTCCACTTCATTTATATAAACTTCTAAGGCATTCACTGCTTGCGATTTTTCATGTAGTAAATAGACATAACCATAACGTGAAAAATCATCAATAAAGGTGATAAAATACCTTTCTTTATTGAATGAACTTGCATCAAAAGGTCCACATATATCAGTGTGTATAATTTCAAGAAGTTGAGTACTTCTTGTGGCTCCCTTCTTTGTGTATTTTGTTTGTTTGCCTTTAATACAATCCACACATACATTCAGATCAGTAAAATCCAGACTTGAAAGTATTTCATTCTTTACTAATCTCTCCATCCTTTCTTTGGAAATATGTCCCAAACGTTTGTGCCACAAGAAAGCAGAACATTCATTCACCAAACTACGTTTAGTGCCAACATTATGATGTGAGGTCATAAGAGTTTCAGCATATAGATTATCGAGATTCAATCTATATAATCCATCATAAAGAGTACCAGATCCAATCAAATAGGTACGCTGATATAAATTGAAACATCCATTTCCAAATTTAAAAGAGTATCTGACAACATCAAGTTTAGACAATGAAACTAAATTCCTAGATATACTAGGTACATAAAAAGTATCCATCAAGTCTAAATAAAATCCAGTGTCGAGGATTAAACGATAAGTCCGACTGCTTCCACTG
This sequence comes from Phaseolus vulgaris, assembly GCF_051622355.1. Classification (NCBI taxonomy): domain Eukaryota; kingdom Viridiplantae; phylum Streptophyta; class Magnoliopsida; order Fabales; family Fabaceae; genus Phaseolus; species Phaseolus vulgaris. The sequence goes on along the minus strand of NC_143500.1, from coordinate 44,361,684 downwards.
GAACCTTCTCTCTATTCCCCATGAAGACAAACTTTTCATTTGGCTTTATGGTTCGGGTTGAAAGGAATCCTTGCATCATGTTAGAAACATGAGTTGTGCATCCAGAATCAATCCACCAAGAATTATGTGGAACTTCCGTTAAGTTTGATTCAAAACATACATAATAAGCATTCATGGTGGTTGATGTACTCATTAATGTCTCAGCAAGAGACTTATCATCTTTTTGGGAGCGCTCTTCCACAAATTTCATAAATTCTTTTGCATTCTCGGTTTTGGGAAGAACATACTTAATATTGTTTGTTATGCTCATTCGCATAAACATCAGGCTAAGTCTATTTGACTTTTCCCAAGCCCTATAATGAGCTTTCTCCTCATTGCTACTATCATCAGTAATAGCAGCAAGTTTCTCGATTCAAATGGCCAAATCAAGATCCAATACACCTAAGTGAAATTGGAATTTTTCACTCCAGTCAGAAAAATTTAGACCATTAAAGACTGTAACAGACGTAACTTGCGAATGTAAGGCTACAAGAACAGATACTGCAATCACACATGCTTAACATTAATACTTCGAGTCATAAACTAAACATACAATACAGATTCAGAAAACATTCTATGTATACTAATGTTCTCCTTTGGGAGATTCATTAATACACAAAACATAATGATGCTAATAGTATTAACTTTATTTGGCAAGATATATGCATTAACTAGAAACACTTGTTATCTTTGGATATACAAGCAAAACTAATAACACATACTCACTACCAACAATCATATCCATTAATTATAAGGACAACTAACCAACCTTTGGACGATCCAAAAATGTCTTATAATAACGAATTTCCATTTACCCATATCTAAATAATTTAGCATCCATTCTATAGGTAATTGAAATAAAATTTATCAATAATCTGGAATTAAATAAAACTTAAAGATTTGATCACTTTGGTGATTAAAAATCTATCATACAAATAATTCCATAAATCATTAATTGAAATAAAATTTCATCCATAATCTAGAATTAAATAAAACTTAAAGATTTGATCACTTTGGTGATTACAAATCTATCATACAAATAATCCATAAATAATATCATTAATTGAAATAAAATTTCATCCATAATTTAGAATTAAATAAAACATAAAGATTTGATCACTTTGGTGATTACAAATCTATCATACAATAATTCCAAAATCATAATTTAAAAAATAATACATAAAACGGAAAAATTAATTTTCCATTCCTCACTTTCAATCAATTAATTAAACTTTAATTTAATGAACATAATAAAATTTCATTAAAACTTTAATTTAATGCAAATTAAATTACATTAAAAATTAATACATAAAACGAAAAATTAATTTTTCGTTACTCACTTTTAATTAATTAATTTAAATATAAATTGAATTACATTATAACATAATATATAATATATAACGTAAGTTGCAGAAAAGAATTATCCATTAATTAAACTTTAATCTAAGCAATTCATACCTGAATGAATTTTTTTTTTTAATCCTACGTAAGATGCGAGCAAGGAAATTAATTCATAAGTTATATTAATTGAATTAAAAATAAAATAACATAATGCTCAGGAATGAATAACGTAAGGTTCACGAAATTTCAATTCATTAAATAAATTTAATATTATATTATAATTTCATCTTCACGCAGTTTCATCTTTCTTCAATTTATGATGAGTCAGGCCGCAATGCTGCGAATTTCCGAACCCAGTTATACCGGGTAAAGAAAGCCTCAAGCAGAACTAAATGTGCCACGGGAAAAGGATGATTGCAGTTTCATCTTTCTTCAATTGAATTAAAAATTCAATTAATGAAAGTTTTCAAAATGACATAAAGAGGCACACCAACACTGCTATGAACAGAACCGGAAAAGCTTTCATCCCTTACACAAAAACTCAGCGAACCCAGACACCAAACATTAGTTGATGTAAACCTTAATACATAAACCCTAATTTTAAGATTAGGGTTCTTAAATTTAGATTATTTTTAAAAGTAGGGTTCTTTGATTTTAGATGGTTTAGGACAATAAGGAACTATTATAGAGGAATGGAAACCTTAATCTATAAATCCTAATTTTAAAAATTAGAGTTTTTAAATTGAGAATATTTTAAAATTAGGGTTCTTTGATTTTGAAAAGGCATTAATGGAGAATAAAAAAATGAGCAACGAGGGCTCTGATACCACATGTAAATTTAAAACATGCATAAACATAAAATTGAACACATATAATAATGTTCTTATAAAGATCTTATCATATCATGATTCTCACATATATCCATACAATCAAGAAGCTTACCTTGATCCATGAGAGATCCTACTTGAGCAATTACTTTATCTCCTTTGTTCCAATCTATCTCTTAGCAATTCCTTTCTTGTCACACACTTTCGTGATGATTAACTATTATTTGCAGAGACAGAACTCTATAATCTTTAGTTCCCAATCTCCATCAGATGTGGGTTTTCATTAGGTATATCATATATATATATATATATATATCACGTTAACCAATGAACCTTTTATTTTATTATTATTATTAAATCATATTTGGGTCTAAAGCCCGAACTCAAGTAATGTGAATCACTTTATAGAAATTAATTTACATAACTTCTTACAATGATAGGTTGATTAGCCAAACTTAAAGCATAAAGAAGATCTTTAATATGAAAAGAAGAATTCATCCATTGATTTATAATAGTTGAATGAAGCTACTCTCACAATTGTCATGCCATCACACGAGTTTATTTGTGAAAATAATCATAAACTTTTCTGCAAACTTGATAAGCATGTTTCTAACTTTGCTATTCATACCAATATATGAAAACAAAATAAGAAGAGACAGAAAAAGAGTTATGAAAACATCAAATATATTTTATTATTTTTTAGAAGAATACAATTGACACCTAGCTAACTAATAAAAAAAAAACTAATCTAGAGCACAAAGTGACATTTAAGGAAACAGTTTTAAAAACTGTTCCTACATACAATGTTTAGACATTCACCAATTTGATATTTTTGAGTAATATATTGAAGTTGGTAATTTTGTGCCCGAGAACATGTCTTAATGTAATGTTGCAACTTTACACATCTTTCACTTTATATATCCAGTACACAGTGGACGAATCAACGATGGCTTTATAGAGTGGAGATTCCGGAGTTCGAAAATAAATTCGAACAATGAATTTGTGGACTCCAAATTGTATTTGACTAAAGGGTGAGTTTTTTTTAACCCGTGAACAACGTTACATGATTACTAAGAAGGGGTCATGGATATCATGAGCAACCATCATATAGGAGTGGCAAATCATTAACGCACTATAAGATAATTAATTGTTTTATAACTGGTTCTTTTTGGAAGAAAATAATCCTATAAAAACTAATACAAATTACATACTTATGGGGGATTTGCATTTGAGAATGAATGGGATGAATTTATTTTCATTTTGTTTTGTCTTCAACTATATTGAGTTTTGAGATAATGTATTAGGGGACAGGCGGAACAGAAAACGACAAGAGAAAAGGTGGGAAGGTTTCGTAAATGGTTTAATTATTGTATTTGCAGGGACGAATGAAGACTACGGTTGATAGGGATCCCTTCTTCGACATGTCGGAGATTCTAGAAACACTTTTTCCACAATACTGTTTTTTGCTACTTATCCTTGCTCTTGCATTTCTGTCTCTTTTCTTTTTAAATACTTCTCTCCTTTTCATTTTCCTTATCGAATTATTATTACGAAATAAATTTTAAATCTAACTCAATCTCATAAAATTGATTTATAAAATCGAGATTCCATAAAATCGAGATTCCATAAAATCAACTTATAAAATTGAAATTTGAATTCACTTCTATATAAGGAATGACTCTAATATCTTATCCACGTCAAATCTTCCACCATTATTATCATATGAGTAATTGATATGAAGTATGGTGTTGAGCTTCCATTTGTTCACAAGAGTTGTGTGCATGTGCTTACTGCATATTTAGCTATATATTCTGAATTGAAAGATAGCTCCCATGTCCAATCACACCTAGAGTCCTTCACATGATTACATTTTAAAGATAGCTATCGGGCTTGTCGCCCTCTATTTGTAAGCTACAGAGAGATTCTGTGGGCCTGCTAAACCTTGTAAACGTTAATCACTTCATTATTTTACTCTACATTCTCCTATTTAAATTAACATTTTCAGAGAAAATAACGGAATGGTTTTTTTAAGAATAAAATCATTATATATTTTTCATTTTTCTAAATGCTGTCTTGAAAGTAGAAGAAAAAAAAAACTAAAAAAATTAAAACGCCTTGCATTTACAACCTTGAATAGTTAAATATTTAACTTTCTTTTTGGCAAAGAGTGATAATTTTTCTTTGGACCTTTACTCTTGAACTTATTTTTGTAGCATGGTATGGCTGAACATAAATTTGACTATTGAAAGACACAATGAACTACTACGTGGTTTTCAACTATCAAATATGGTGATAATAATACCATGAAAGTAATAATAAATAATAATGACAAGTGATATATTTTATTTCCTTAAAAGATAAATTCAATGTAGTAAATTTAAGTTAATTAGTTAATGATTTAAATTTATTGTCTTGATCAATGTTTTAGGAGGTACACAATTTACTATCTCAAATACCAAGGACATGATGCAAGAATTATTAGGGGCTAATATGATTCTAATTTATCTTAATAAGTCACTTAATTGAGTACTATTATTTTTTTCTTAAATTAAAAAATATTAAATACATGTCTCAAAAATTGATAAAGATTTTGAGCACAAGGTGATCACAGAGTATTTAACTATTTCTCGGAGAGTGCATGTTACATTTGAAATGACTCCTATTCAAAATCTAATTTGAATTATCTAAAGTAAAAACAATGCACTTTAGAAAACTAAATACTTTCTCAACCATTGGTTAAAAACAAAACCAATGACTAAATACTTTTTTAAGCAACAAATAAATTAATGTGTAATATACCCTGCTTTTCTATGAAGATTAGTTAAGATATGTAAATAATTTTGTTGGGTTTGATTCTTATATAAGAGTTGAGATACTTTCATTTTAATTTTAAATTTTATTTATTTATTTGCTAAAAAACAATTAATAAAAAATTAAATAATTATATTTTCAATTAATAATTTAGTTAGATTTTAGCTTAAAATCATGTTATTTAAGTCTTGCAAACAAGATTTGTGTTTATCAAATAAATAAGTCATCCAAAACTTAAAATAAAGGATCACTATAATAAAATTTTTAAATTAAAACTAATTTTAGAGAAAGAAATAATTAGTATTATATTAACTAAACTAAATATTATTTTATAAATTAAAAATAATTAATATTTAAATAGTTTTATTTATTAATAAAAATTTATAAATTAAAATTTAAAATAATGAATAGCTAAAAAATTTAGTAATTAATATTAGATAATAATTTAAAAATTAATTATAAATTTTTATTAATAATAAAAACTATTTATCAATATTTTTTTAGTTTATAAATTAGTATTTATTTTAATCAATATAATAATTAATTATTTTATTTAATTTTTTTTAATAGATATAATACTTTCCAATGAGTTATTATTTTATTTTAAAAAATCTACCAAAATTTAAAAAAATAACCTACTTCTATTTGCCTATGAACGAAGTAAGAAGAATGTTGGAGCACTTAATCAACAACCAGCATACAATAACGGAGAAGTGTTGGCAACATATCTTTTAATAACATGACATTTTTAATATACTATTTTGCTGTTGATCTAAATATATATATACTATTTATTAATTAAAATTTATTAAAAACTAAAAGAATAAGAAAATATTATTAAATAAAAATGAATTTGTATCATGTAATAAATTTTAATCATAAAAAACATTTAAAAAATTTATCAGAAAATTTGTTTTTATCAATTCTCACTAATTTTATCTAATGGAGTGAGGCACATGGGTGTGGGTCGCAATTAGATTCTACATGTAGGGTAGGACATGCTTCAACCATATGATGAATGTTTTGATACACTTCTGTGACATATTTTTCTTTCTTTGAATATCTACAATCATTCGATACATCTAGAATCGGTAACGATGAGGATAAATGTTTTGCTGAAACTTCAAAACGATGCACACTGTGTCTAGGAAGTGTTTAGAAGTTTATGGGACCTTATAGGAAGTGTTTAGAAGTTTATGGGACCTTATTTAAACTCATGAGCTATGAAGTTCGGACACTTCTTTTAAATGGTGTGTCGGTGTCCGATACTTGTATTCTACTTTTTATAAATTTTACTATTTCTGTGTCCATATTTTCCTATTTTATATTTTAGTGATTTTATGTATATTTGTGTTATATAGTATATGTGTCAGTGTCTGTGCTACATAATTCATGAATAGTTTATTTCAATATTTATTTTATAACTTATCAAAATAAACTCTTTTTATTTTTTTTTAGTAAAAGGTTTGTGAAATGGTTAACAAAATTGTTTACCTAAATACAGCTTAAACTCAAGTATTCAAATGGTGGAGTTTGTATAAATGATGTGTTGCTAAATGGTAATTGAAATTGTGATTGGAGTGGCTGTAGTTGTTGGCACTGACGCATGGGATTCTTCTCTGAAAACAGGAATCAGAATCTTGTTCAATTGAAAACTTCGCAGCCTAGTTGTAGAAATTTTACACCTTCTGGTTGGCTTAGGCTACCCTAAGCTACAAATATAGAAGCTATAAACCTAACACTAATCATTCTGCAAAATCATCATATGTCCCTAATTATTGGGCTTTGTTTTAATTAAGCGCACATTAAGGAACCAACACTCATTTTTAACAACCACAACACACCCAGAACAAGCTTTCTACCACACTCGCAAAACATATATTCTACAATAGCCTTTTATATTAATTAATTAATTAACAACCAATTTAAATTATAGATACATTTTTATATTAAATGAAAATCTTTAAAATCAGTTTGAAGTTTAACAATTGTAGAAATTTTTATAGTACGGTTAACACTAAGATCAATATAAAAAGTGCTTTTTAGATCACTTATCTTATAATTAACTTAAAAATTTTGTAAGAGAAAGTCGTCGTCCACCTTGCTGTAGGTAGACATCAACGTATATTTAAAGATTAAAAATAAATTAACATAGATTGACATATATTTAAAGATTAAGAGAATAATAAGTTAAATACAAAATGAAAAAAAACGTGATTAGAGTGGAAATATTAACATATATTTAAATATTAAAATAATAATAAGTAATCAAGTTTAGAAATTTATTTCACATTTTAAGAGCTCATTTAATAATTTATTAGTTTAGAAGTTAACGTGACAGAGTGACAAATCCTACCACTTTCAAAAACTAAAATCATTATTTACCTTGTTTAGATATTTTTGAATGTCAAATAGATCTTATAAAGTGATTTTCATGTGACTGACTTTTTCTTGCAATTAATTTCTAGCTAGTTAATTAACTATATCTACTTTTTTAGTGGAATTTTCATGTTATGTATTGCCATTATAATTATAACTTTTTATATTTGTGATATGTTTTACAAATAGTTTATAAGACTTTATAAAAATTTATAAAATATTTGTTTTATACGAATTTTTATAAAATTTTGTAAAAACAAAATCACAAAACGTACTTGTTAAGGGAAGAAACGTTTTCCATATAATTAGAATCTTTACCTAACGATGTATGATTGTTAATATTACAAGTTCACAATTTTTTTATAATTGTATCATTTTTATAATAATAATTTTTTTATTGACAAAAAATAATTAAATAGCGGTAACATTTGTTAGTGTCCCAACTGCACAAATAATAAAAGAAAAACTATATTTAATCATTCTCTTACCACAAGTTTTCAAACAAAATTTAGAATCAATACACCATGAAAACACTTAACATTTTCTTACTTGTTATTAAGATCAAACTTTTTAACTGTGTTAACGTAAATATCTTAAAGTGGTCTATTTTAAATTTTTTTCCCAAGATAACACTCATAATTTTTAAAGTCATATTTGTTCAAAATCACTTTGTCATTTCAACCTCTTCTTTTGTTTCTTGTTTCCTATGGTTAACGTGAAATTGGAATAAGAAGAATAATGGAAACCTGGAGGAGTGGGATAGGAGAATGTCACAGTTTACGAACCTATTAATTATCCATGGGATGCATGGTTGCCTGGACTCATTGTTGGTCCTTAGTCTGAGTCACATGTTTGTATAGTAAGGACTTAACAGTGTGTTGGTGAAAAAGGAGGAATATTAATACTATTCCGAACCTAATAAAGATAACGTGTTCCTATTCTTACGTCTACACCTAAACCCTCTTTTTGTTACATACAACATGTTCATCTAAAGTCATAATCTCTCCCAGGAATATATGAAAAGGAAGCAACAGTGATCATATGTCGTGTCGTGCAATCTCATAATTCCTCTCAACTTCATACCAACACATTCAAGAGGATCAAATTAAATTGCTATACACGTACAGGGTTTCAACACAAAATTATATAGGATAGTATTTCTCTGTGATGACGAGACTTGTAAAAGATTTGTGATAAACAGGTGAAAAGGTTTGACAAATATATCTCTAGAAGGTCAAGGGATAGAAAGAAAAACAGAGTTTTAATTGAAATCAATATTTTAAAGATAGCTCAACCTGCTCTATTCTTTAGCAAGTAATGATAAATTGATTGGAATTGGCACTTAGCTTGGAGAAAAGAGTCACAAGAGACTTGAAAAAAGCTTAGGTTGAAAGACTAATCCACATGTTACATAACACTCATCTTCATATTGATAACATAGATAGATATACTACGGTTTAGAGGTATTGAGGATATGATGACAAATGATATATTTTCATATTTGTGGAATTCTATATCTATACCTAGTGCCAATTGTGTTGTTTGGCGCGTATTGGAGGGAAGAGTAGCAACAAAAGATAATATGTGTAAAAGATAAATAATACAAGTCGAAGGTAACTAAGTGTATTGACCCATAAGTAATAATTTGTCTTAAAAAACGAATATCAAACCTACAAAGAACAGTTATATTAAAATTTTAATGCATAACATTCACTAAATATTTAAATATGTACAAATGTCTAATTCAAGGTATATAAGCATTGTTTTGAATAAAATTTGTTTATAATTTAAATAAAAACAGAGTATATGATTATAAGAATTCATTTGATAAGATTGAGATTGAAGTTAATATTTCTCATTATTTTGAATCATGGATGAATAAAATATTTTTTAAGTCTTTATGTGTGTGAAATTGATTCAATTTGAGGTTTCACTTTATCAATCCATTGGTAGTAGTTATAGTAGATATTTGTAATTAAAACAACAACGAATTTTGAAAAAAAAAATTAACAATTTTTTTTTAAAATATAACAATTTAAAAAAAAACTAACAATCATTTCACATAAAAAGGACTCATACCAATTATTGGTACTTGGATTGTCTAAAGTTTGAACCAAAGACAAAAAATAATTTTGTGTTTTTATACGAAAAAACATATTTAACCCATATAAAAATAACTTATGTTGCTGAAATTATAAAGATGATTTATATATTGTTTTTTATGATATTTGTTCTCACTTTCCTATTTTATTTTTTTCATGAAATAAAAAAGAATCACTAAAAAATATCACATAAATAAATGTAGGCACCAAATTATCTCAATTCATTCTCTACAGTGATTTTTTGGAAACCAGTTGGAAGAGAAATATAATTATATAATTATATAATTGATAATTTAGTTATTATTTTCTTAAGAATAGGACTTTCAACCCTCACATTCATCTCAAACATAAATGTTCTAGTTATTCTAGTGGAACTCATAATATAAAAGTGTCTCCTACTCTTCACATTAATTCCCTAATTAATTAATATATTTATTTGGAGCATATAAAATAAAGTAGTAGTTGTAAGGAATGAATGATTTATAGATAAATTTAACTCTTCTTTTATTTTTAGGGAATAAGCAAATGACTTTTAAGTTCTTTTTAATTAAACTTAAATTAATGTTGTGAAATAAAAAAATATGTGAAATTTAAAAAAAATTGTAACCTGTCCGTCCTCCCACCTATGGATTAGGTAGAACTTCTAGCCCATTAGTTTGATCTATTTTATCGTGTTAACAGTAAAATGAACTATATGTCACCCCTAAATTGTGATCGAGAATCTGGACTCGATCATTTCCTACAAGTTTTTTTCTCTTTTAGTCAAGTGTAATTATGTTAGTAAATACGTAATTATTGACTTAAAATTAAGTAGAATTTAGTTTGTCTCTATGAAATAAAATATATTGTGATTTTCTCATTTAATACATATTTATATTTTTTTTTATCCTTTTTAAATTAATTTATAATACAAAAATTACAATGAACGACCGTAATATAAAAAATAAATAACAAATTAAAATTAGAAAGTGAAAAAAGGTTCCCATCCAAATTAAAAAAACAAGTAACTATTCATGTTTGATTCTATATAATTGATATTTTTATTACAATATATAATAAATAATATATTAAATTATTTTATTTTCATATAATAAACAAAATTACATAAAATAAAAATTATCTATATAATTATGAGATTAAATAATAAAGAATCAGACATATAGATATGGCGTATGTATTTCTTAGTGCTATATAATAATAAAAACAATTTTTTATAAATAAAATATACAATAAATATTCAAATTGAAAAAATTACATTTTATATTCATAATGAACCATTTAAACTATAATATAAAGTTTTCTTAGATAAAATAACTTAGAAAATAAAGTATATATCAATAAGTGAAACGTAAGTAACATTATTTATCATAGTACACGTTTTTTATTATCGGTTAAAATGGTTGAAAAATACAAAATGAAGTGATATTCTTACTTTGAATAAATTATTAAAAATGAAAAAATAATTTGAAATAATTTATATTTTTTTTTACTAATTATAGGAGTGATGGGTAAAATACACGGTAAAAAAACAAAAGAGTTTGTATTAAGAATATTACCACTGTAAAAACTTTTAATATCAATTATTTTTATTATTTTAATATAAGTTAATTTTATGATTTTAGATTGACTACTAGAGATACAATAGGCTAAAATTATAAAAAAAATAATAATTACACATACTTAGAAGTCTCTTTTACATCGATTATGACTCTGATGTAAAAACGACATATTTAGAAGCCTCTTTTACATCGATTATGACTATGATGTAAAAACGACATATAATATAAATTTTAACATAAACTTATAATGTTTAGAAATTTCATAATCTCATATTTATGTGATAAAACACTTAAGAGATTATCTATACCTACTTCTTTGTAACTATTTGTTGGTTTACATAATTTTTTAACATTCTATTCTTATTTAATATATCTTATCTTATTAGTACAATGAAGTATTCAGTCATTTTATATGAATTATTTAAAAAATAAAATTATTTTTTAATTTTTTAAATTAATGTTATGTAACCGTTTTTATATACAAACTAACTTATCATTTTTCTCTTACTTCCTTATTTTAAGGCAATAACAGAAAAAAAAAAAAATACTCTCACTCTCACTCTCACTCCTCCGTTCTCACATATAAAATAAAATAACATTCATTTTCAATCACTCCTTCAACTCCATTTCCAATCACTTTCTCTACTCCATTTCAAACAACTTTATTTTTTTGGTAAAATCATCATTCTTTTTGTATATACCATCAAGTGAATCCTAATCTTAATGTAAATGTTAAATTAGTATTAACTTAATTTATTAAAATTGGGATATTGAATTAATTAAAATTCTAATCTTTATTATGTAGTATTAATTATAATACTAATTTAACAAAAAATAATTTTAATGGATAGTTCCTAAAATTCTAATTTTAATTCTAATAATAATTTAACCTAATCAGTTTTAAGTTTATTAAAAAAATAAATAGAACAATAACATATTCTAAAGCTAAAGTTAGTAACCTGGATAGATGAGGAGGAGGCTTCACGTGAATGAAGAAAGGAGACTTCAAATTTGGTGCAGGGGAAATCACCAAGGCAACAACAAGGTTTGGTCACAGTGGTTTCTCAAGCAAAAGAAAAATAAGGTTTCGGAATGCTCGTAGGAGCAATGAATAGTACTAGTAGTAGAGTTCTATATTAAAGGAGTCATGCTTCACTAATATATAATGAATTTATTTGTTGTTTTTTTCACCTAATGATGCTTAAGTTATTGCTGTATCCTTAGGGAAATAACAAAATTAGTTTAAAATTAAAACTGAAAGCAATATTTGAATAATAAACAGTTGTTTAATACCTTTAATTTTTTTTATCTAAAAAAATAAATAAATCTGAGATATTTTAT